>NC_067240.1:14692500-15029642 GCF_019924925.1 Ctenopharyngodon idella | reverse complement strand
CAATACAAATACATTTGAATTGAAAATTTCTCTTCAGTTTTATACATCGACCAGGAGTCCAATAATAGGTTAAAAAAAGACAAACTGTCAAACTAATCATATTTTAATAATTTCTCTTTACTTTAGCACAATGACAACATGTCAAAGAACATATTGTCCTTATATCACATTTAGTATTTTTCTCACGCAGTATGAATGGGTCCCTGAAGGGAGGACCTTGGCATTAAAAAGTCTGAAAACCTCTGATCTATGTAGTCCATCACCAATTTTTTCTTATCCATCCATTCGATGGGGGCAGTCAAGGTCTAATAGTTAGAGTTAGACTGGTAATCCGAAGGTTGTGGTTTCGAGTCTCAATACCGACAGGAAATGACTGAGGTGCCCTTGAGCAAGGCACCTAACCCCCAATCACTCCCTGGGCGCCACAGCAAAATGGCTGCCCACATCTCTCTGTGTGTTTTAGTGTGTTCACTACTCCTAATGTGTGTGCACTAACTGGATGGGTTAAATGCAGAGGACAAATTCCGAGTATGGATTACATATTCACATCTCACTTTCACTTGATAAAGGATACACAACATGAATAAGCAGTACCATTCTGGTTTTTGTCATTACAGAGATTCATTTCACCATGACTATAGTGAAACACACAGAGGTAGACAGAGAGACAGACTGAGACGGAGACTGGGAAAGGTTTGGAAGCAGAGACAGACCCGTGACAGGAAGAACACACTACTGCTGACAGCTTGTTTGTGACTTGATGTGTTCGCCAGCTGAAAACTCTTCTGTTGAGTCGATAGAGCAAGGAATTACTCTCTTTTGGCAAACAGCACCTTACACTATGGAAGACGGCTGTGAGAGCAGCATACTACCTGAGCGCTCAGGCTGCATATCATTCAAAGGGAGCGAGACAGTAAAAGCATACCATACATGTGGTGTGTTTCTACAAAACTGACACAGGTAGCTGTGCTCATTACTCACAACATACTCATACTGAAAACAATGGCTGACTTGACAGTGGTGACAGAAATGAGGTACAAAACTGAGTACTGATACTGAAGAAAGAGGTGACGTTAACAAGACTCAAAAAAAAAGAGATTAATTTAAAAGTGTAAAAATATATTTACATATTTTATGTTTTATATGTAAGTATTTACCAAATTAGTTCATTATATTATATAGACAGTGCTAGATTTTAACAGTAATGAAAACAAACTTGCATTTAGTTTCACGATAAATAAATATTATTAATCAAACCGAATCAGTACACTTTTAAAGGATAATGTGACAATGAAGATTGGAATAATGCCTGCTGAAACTTGTAATTATATTCCATAATATTACTGTTTTTTACTTGATTTTTGGTCAAATAAATGCAGCAATTGTTGAGCATTAAGAAACTTTTCAAAAACTTTTTTCTTTTTTAAATCTCCCCAAAATTTACCAACTGAATTGAAAATGCTTCTCATTAGGTTTATTAATTTAACATACTCCAATACAGGGTCAAAAATATAGCATTATTACAACTTTTTGGGGGGTGGAGAGGGGGAGGGGTGCATCACTCCAAATCTTTAAAGATTGTAGCACGGAAACTAAACGGAAATCTTTTTATGCGTTTTGGCTGTTCTTTTACACTATAACGGCATTTTTTTTTTCAAAGTGTAAGTTTTTGAAAACGATACCGTTCTCATCTCTGTATGAACTGCAAAACCACGAATCTTTGAAAACGGTGGCGGCATGCACACGTGTATTACGTGTTTACTCCATTCACCTTATTTTTCAATGCAAAGGTAAGGTGCTTTTCTGTGAATGTGCGAGACTTCCGATTTATTAGCCCCTATAGGGAAATAATGAGGAGAATATCGAAGTGCAGTAAACTGTAAATTGAGTGAGTGCTCTGTAAAAGAATGCCTTTACAAAGCGACATTGCCAACTACTTGTCTAGCATGCATAATACAGTGTTTTAGTCATTTTCGTGGATCCGTGTGAATGGGGATAGTTTTGATAACATTGTCATCTGTACAAAGAAAAAACGTTTCTGTTTTTAGTACATCGTTGCGTAAACAATTTGTCATGCCTTATGAGTTTCTCCATAGTCATTTGCATCATCGAAACTCTAATAAAAGTTCATACTCAAAAAGTGCATAGTCTCCCCAGCAAGTGCACTTAGCATGCACTGTGCAAACTGAATTAGCTGTCCCCTATCAAACAGACCCGATAATTAGCATGCAATCATTAGTGCACGTGGAATCGTCTCTAACTAATACTCATCAACCCCTGAGCTTCACTCCGTGCATTCATATCCCTTTAAAAGTTACAAATTGAACGTGTAATAGATTTCCACTGATATGAGCATATTGGAATGGTGCATATTAATGATAACATTAACCAGCCACCATCACACTACATTAAAATATTAATGAGCTGTCCCAATGAGAAAATTAAAATATTTAATGTGTTGGTTGGATATTCTTCCACAGAGCTCTTGTTTTCCGTTACGGTCCCAAAAGAGAAAGATGGGATATTTTTACTCGAGAGTTTATGTAGATCTCTCTGCATTCAGGTCCCGTTGGAGGAACTCTGATGTCTTCTTCTCCTGTGTTAGCTGAGCTAAATTTCCATTCTTGTGCATTCACACACACACAATATTCTTCAGAGGCGACATGTCTTTCTTCGTTCTGGCTGGAGCAAAGCATTTATGGCAGGAGAGCAGCTTTGGCAAATGACTCCTCTGAGGGGCGAATCAAAGCAGAATGACATCTTGGGTGACCTAGATTTCATTGGGAGTCTATAGTAAGAACAGTCAATTGACTGTCATCAACTATCAAATGTCTCTCAAAAAGTAACAAAGAGCAGTTTGTATATATGCAGGTAGGGAAGTTTGGTGATGCAGTAATTCACATAATATATTCAGTATATACAACTACTGTACGATTGAATGAAACAAAGTCAGAGTGATGAAAGCAGCATCTTATCCAATCATTCTGTGGCTATTCTTGGACGCGGACAGCAGTTCCTGGTTGTCTGCCCTGTTGGCACCCCGCACAGTGAGAGAAGCCAATAAAGAACAGGAAGTCAGAATAATCACCTGCTTAGTATTCAAGATCTCCCACCTTCAAAAACGAACCCCACAAGTTCAAATCTAGTAGGAGGAGATCATTTCTGTAGGCAGGATGGACACATTAGTGCACCAAAATACCATTAGATGTCATTTTGACTTTTGATGCCGGATCCCCTCAGGCAGGATAACGTCATGCTGTAATCGTTGGCTATGTTGGTGTTAACTCATTAGCATCAAAGACTTGATGAAAGGGCTGTGGTCAGGACCCTTGTGCCATCCACAGTCACGTATTTCACAAGGCCAAACGTTGCCTGTGCTGAAGAGCCCTGGTTTGATAAGAAAAGGGCGAAGACATCATTTGCCCTGCTCTTTCACTCCAGCTTCCATGTCACAGATAGCCTCAGCAGTATGAAGAGAAAGCTTTGCCTCAGACATCCCCAAGTGCATATCCTGACGTGATTGTAATATAACACTACAATGTTCAGGCTAAAAATGTCAAAGTTAAAGGTGAAGTGTGTAATTCTTTCAATATTGAAATACCTTCTCCTACTGAAGTTAAATATGCAGATACAGCTAAAAGTAGTCCAACCCATTCATATACTCGCTTCCAAAAAACATGTTGCCTTCAAAACATTGCTATTCTATAAATCTCTGGCACAACCAATGGTCTGTATTTGGGACAGGACTAACAATATTGAACAAATGTGTTTGTGAAATCTGTCTGGGAAACAATCATTTTCTCAATATCATAATTACCTGTCACCTCTCTACTGCAATCTTGGCCCATTCCTCACTTGAAATAGCTTCCAGATCACTGATAGTCTTTCCATGTTACTACAAATTCCACTAAATATTTTCAATGAGATTTCTATCTGAAGACTGTACAGGCCACTCAAGAACATTCTACGACTGATTCCTGAACCAAGCTTAAGTAGATTTGGATGTATACTTTGGGACGGCTGTCCTGCAGGAAAGTCCATTGATTATCAAGCTTCAGTCTCTGCACCGAAGGCATCACCATCTTTGCCAAAATGGCTTGATACTTCAAAGAATTCATGATGTCCTTCATACAGTCAAGATTTCTACTTCCTGCAACAGCAAAGAACCCCCATAACAAGACTGGACCACTTCCATGTTTGACCAGAGAGATTTTGTTCTTCTGCTCATAAGCTTTGGCTTTTTTGCACCAGACGTACCGCTAATCCATGGGTCCAAAAAGTTCCAGTTTGGTCACATCCCTCCATAAAACATTCTTCCACAACTCCACAGGTTCTTCTTGGTCAAAAGTGGCATTCGGCAAAACTGCAAAGCTTATGAACAGAAGAACACCATCTCCATGGTCAAACATGGAGATTGCAACTGTGTGTATATTACATATATACATATATATATATATATATATATATATATATATATATATATATATATATATATATATCTGTTGTTATTGACTTCCAAATAGTTTATAGTTGTTCCCAAACACTTGTTTTTGATGAAACTTTTATGCGATCTATATTTGAATCCATTAAATCACAAAAATAATTATATTATAGCATTAGAAACACTACTGTGACAAAAGAGCTTACACATAATGTGTAGTAACCATTACAGAAACATAAAAAAAAAAAAAAAAAAAAAACTGATTTTGTTAATCACCAATACTGTTAGTTTAGGGCAACTGTGGCACAAACCTTACATTGTGTTGGGTGTGTGTGTGTGTGTGTGTATATATATATATATATATATATATATATATATATATATATATATATATATATATATATATATATAAAGCTGCTGTCCGTAACTTTTTTTTTGGTTAAAAATCATCCAAAATCAATTTTTGAGCAAGTTCATAATCTCCTTACCTTAGCCCAATTCACAACGGTAAGCTTGTAATAATGTTTTATAATAAGATCGGTACTGGTGGGTTTCTGTGGGAAATTCGAGCATGCAGCCGTTCGTCTATGCGTCACGTCTGTTTACATGAAGAAGCAGTCCCAGCAAGTAGGCTATATGTGAGGAGGCTACTGGTAGCGGATCATTTATAATGCTGCAATACTTAAACTTATCATTTTGATGGCGGATTGTAATCGAGAAAGGTCCAATCCACAACCCACTTAAAAATGATAATTCCACAAATAACTGCAATTGCAGATTTTAAACAAAGATGGCGACAAAGAGGCAAAACTTACGGACTGCAGCTTTAAGACGTGGAATCAGCCAATACACTTCAGCGTTTAGGTATAGAAACTGTTTTGAGAAAGAAACTGTGGAATCGGTGCCTAACTATTGCAAATTAATGTAACTGTGATATGAGGTTCTAATCAGTCATACAAAACCCCACAGGTGACCACTTTAATCCTGAACAACATCTTGATGACATAATACCTACATTCACTTGATTAGCCCTATAATTTCAGAGGCCAGCAGTCATTTTCAATAGTCTCCCCCACTGCTGTAGCAGTTGGCTCCATGTCTGTGATCAGAAGCATCCTGCATCCTCCATCGTTCCAGCTTCTCACGGGCTTCACTAGTTTTATTTCAGCCTTAAAATTCCTCCATCTCCCATGTTGGCTCTCCAACCTCCTGACCCCTCCCACATCTCCACGACCCTGTCCAAATTCACCTGTCACTCACGTCTCCTCTCTGACATCTCCCGGCCAATAGCAGGCTGGCTCAGATTGACACAGACAGCCGCAAGTCACTGGGCTGGAGACTTATCACCAGCAGGCAGCTTGTAAAGACTGAGAGGGCCAGCGCTGCCAGTTTCACATCACAGCTGGCTTGCTTGCCCATTTCTGCACTGCTTTAAACAACTACAACATTTGTCAGTAACCGCCAAGAGGCAGTTAGCCTACTAGGTGTTTCTCACAAGAAGAACTTCTCAACGAGTACTTACACATCTCAGCAGATAATCTTTTATCACTACTCTCTCCTTTCAATCACAGTATGAAATTGAATTACACATTTGATGGGATATAGTGCAGTTGCGTTTCAATTTGGTTGATGCTACAGAGCTTTCATAAGACAATGTGTCAAGGCGGAACTTTGAGAAGATGCGGCAAATCGCAGGGTGAGATACAATGCTACACTTGTTCTGACAGTCAATTAATTTGAGCGGAGACGAGAGATAAAGGAGATGGTGAGGAAAACCTGACAAAATGCTTGTTTTATAATACTGCTGTCTCGAGAGTGACTGGTCGTGATATTCAGAAGCTCATTGTGGGTGGTTAATCCTCAGCGGTGAATGCGAGCAGACTGTAATTGCAAACCCTTGATGACAAACTCAGTATTCCACTGCATTAACAAACCCATTTCACTCATCAACAACCTCCCCACCCAGCACAATGCTGTATTTGTTCATATTCCTTATGCCAGCAGCAAATAAAAGCACACAGGTGTGTGTAAATACAGTTAAATTAAGGCTAGAGAGCGACCCTGTCCTCCTCTCGACGCACCACTGTTGACAAACATATTATCTGCAGAATGGGCTGCATGAGGCTGGGAACGGCTCTCTGCAGAATGCACAATCGATCCTCCTTGATTTTTTACTCCTACTGCAAGTTAAGAGAATCCAGTCAATTTCCCTACTAGTTCAGCCAGTTTGTGTAATTGCAAGCGGCCCAGCAATACAACATGACAACTGCTCTGTCATGATATAGGCTACTGTATACATTTACAGGTTTCAAAAGTCTGAAGCCACATTAAAAACCTGGGATTCAAAATTTAATTTAAAGGATTAGTTTACTTTCAAATGAAAAATACCCAAAGCCTTACTCACCCTCAAGCCATATGACTTTCTTCTTTCTGATGAACATAATCGGAGTTATATTAATAAATAATCTGAGCTTTATAATGGCAGTGAGCGACACCGTATGAACTGAAGAAAGTGCTTCCATCCACATCCATCCATCATAAACGTGTGCTCCACATGGCTCTGGGGGGTTAATAAAAGACTTCTGAAGTGAAGCGATGCATGTGTGAAAAAAAACAAAACAAAAAAAATCCATATTTAACAAGTTATGAAGTAAAATATCTAGCTTCCACCAGACCGCATTCCGTAGTCAACTTAGGAAGAAAGCACAACACCTCTCGCAGCTCAAAAAGCTTACACTACGTCCTACACCATCCCTATTCAAATTAAGCAAAAAGCTTAACTGATGCGACGCCAGTTCCATTTTTTTCGTAAGTTGAATACGGAAGGCAATCTGGCGCAAGATAGATATTTTACTTCATAACTTGTTAAATATGTTACATTTTTTTTACACAAACGCATCGATTCACTTCAGAAGGTCTTTATTAACCCCCGGAGCCGTGTGGAGTACGTTAATGATGGATGGATGTGGATGGATGCAGTTTCTACAACTTCATACTCGTTGGTATCGCTCACTGCCATTATGAAGCTCGGATGCATCAGAATATTTATTAATATAACTCTGATTGTGTTCATCAGAAAGAATAAAGTCATATACACCTAGGATGGCTTGAGGGTGAGTAAAGCTTAATAATTTTCATTTGAAAGTGAACTAATCCTTTAAATCTGAAAAAAAGAAAACATGATGTAAAATGTAAGAAATATTCATAAATACTCTAACATATACAGTTTAAATATCTGTACATTTTTAATTATCATCAAATCATTTTAGTTTGAACTAAAAAACAAACCAAATGATTCAATAAAAAGTACAAAAGAATAAAATAAAACAAAATAAAACAGGGTAAACAAGGCTATGTGGAAATCTTTACAATGGCATGAACTGTATAAAGGTCCTAGATCCCTTTCAAAACTGTTTTATAGAGTTTTTGTCTACTCAAAGAGATGTTTCATCAGCTGAACAAATGGCAAGTTCCTAGACAAAAGTGTACACCATTGAACACACTGTTCTTCCATTCCCAACAGCCTCCTGTGAAAATTTAAATATGGTGCTACCCCGACTATATTCTCTCTAAAAAAAAAAAAAAAACATGAATTGTTAAGTAGCTAAAATCTTTATATAGAATTAGAGCCAGAATTTCTAAACGTATTACAATGCTATTTGTATTCTATACAGTTCTTACAAATCCATACATGGAAGTTTTATAACCCAACCCTGAGCAGCAGTAATAGTGGTGTTTGCCTTACTGAGCAACACTAATAATTTAAACATCAATACTTCAGGCCTCAGTGTATTCATTCAATGTGGTAACATAGGTATATAGCAATACTGTCTCGAATCAATTTCCCCCTTCCACCTGTATTTTCCCAATGCCAGCGTCAGCTCAGGATTTACATACTCACATCCAGCCGTTTCACAGATATCGATTAGCTCCTCTGGCTGTTCTGTGTTAGCTAACAATCTCCAGAAGGATTCTGTTCTCTCATACCTGCTTTCCCATTCA
Organism: Ctenopharyngodon idella; assembly: GCF_019924925.1. Taxonomy (NCBI): domain Eukaryota; kingdom Metazoa; phylum Chordata; class Actinopteri; order Cypriniformes; family Xenocyprididae; genus Ctenopharyngodon; species Ctenopharyngodon idella. The sequence continues at coordinate 15,021,199 of NC_067240.1, read as the reverse complement.
TCCATTTATGAGCACGGAAACTCTTCCCTGTGATTTAAAACTGCATAAGACCTACCTCAGCCATCTGGAAACATCTTCCTTTGCATCATTACTGTGTAGTCAATGCTGACAGTTTAAAAAAAAAAAAAAAAGGGCAGTTGAGCACTTCAATAAACCCTCTTACATAAGAGCGAAGAGTGACGCCTATAGCACAATGTTATGACTGTGGCTTTATGTACAGTATTATCTCACTTAAACCCAAATACAGATCTGTATCTCCTTAATTACATCAAGAGCGAATGGAAGCAAAGTCTGATGTGATTTTCTTACCCCCCTCCAAAAAAAGCTGCAGGAGATTGAACTCTCTCTGAATGCAGCAGTCTATTTTAAAACATGTCAGGATATGAAACTTAAGGACCATTTTACTGACAGTATCTCCACTGCTGGAGGCGCTTCCTTGACACAGAAGGCAGACAAAGGTGAAGCATTTAAAGGGGGATTAGACGTCTTCTTTACATGTATTGAATGTGTGAAGCTCTTGTGTGGACTACTGTTCTGGAAAACCACAAGGACTTTGTTTCCAACCCTTTTGAGAACCCTGTGGAGAAGGAGGCAGGTACCTTCAGGCACTGAGTTTAAAATCCAAACCTCTGGAAGCAGGAAGTGTCTTTTCATGTTACCGGACCGTATAAAATAAATGACTTCCACTCTAATACCCTTCATCAAAGATGAGGAAATATTTCTAAAGTTCTTTCACAAAATGAAAGAGCATTTTCTTTTCTTGCCATTTTTTAAATATAACATGACTATTTTCCTTTTTCCTTAACTTTTTAAACCTTTTTCAACCACTTTTTGATGTCTGTGATCTGTCAGATCGGATGACAGAACCTTGTGACATACACGGCAAAACCTCCCTTGATACAACACTACTAAGAGGGGGGGAAAAGCTTTCATCTTAAAACTTACTGAAGCTTGTGGACTACATGCTGCTGAACATTAAGAAGATATTATTGCTGAAAAATAAGAGATGGATGGTGTTTGTCAAAAAGGTACTACTGAGAGCTCCAAAAATGTTAAGGCTTTTTATTTAGCATTGCTCTTGTATACATTTTGAAAAGAGAAGTGCATAATTTCTGTGATTCTGCCTTCCGTATTCAACTTACGAAGAAAGTGTAATGCCTATCGCAGTTTAAAATACTTATGTTGTCCTACGCCTTCCATATTCAACTCACGAAACAAGCGTAACTGACGCGACATCAGTTATGCTTTTTTCGCAAGTTGAATACAGAAGGAGGTCTGGCAGAAGCTTGTTTACTTTTCAAATGTGTTAAATATGGATATTTTTCTTACATAAACACATCGTTTCACTTCAGAAGGCCTTTATTAACCCCCTGAAGCCATGTAGAGCATGTTTATGATGGAACGATGCACTTTTTTGAGTTTCAAACAGGCGGTTTTTGTGCACTGACATTATAAAGCTTAGGAGCATCAGGGTGATTATTAATATAACTCCGACTGTGTTCATCAGAAAGAAGAAAGTCATATACACCTAGGATGGCTTAAGGGTGAGTAAATCATGGGGTAATTTTCATTTTAAAGTGAACTAATCCTTTAAAAATAAAGTTTTTTTTTTTTTTTTTTATTGGCATTGATGGTTCCATGAGGAACTTAACATCCATAGAACCTTTCCACTGGACAAAGGGTACTTTATAGTGGAAAAAGGTTCTTTAGATTATTAAAATGTTCTTCACACTAAGAAAAAAATGGTTCTGTTTCAGAACTGTTCACTGAAAGGTTCTTTGGGAAACCCACAGTGGTTCTTCTATGGCATCACTGCAAACCCTATATTTTTAAGAGTATAGCCAGATGTGAACCGGGATTTCCTGCATGAGTGAACTATGGCTCAGTGTGTCAGGAGCACATATACTAACTGCTAAGGCTCAGACAGAATCTTAAGTGATAATTTGAGGTAATAAATTGATTTTGGTTTATATGCTAAATGTCTTTCATTTATTTTCTTCATCCATACATAATGACATGTTTAGAAATAACATGTTGCCAGAGAAATTCTGAGCTGAAACTACTTTAAATTCACCTTTCAAGCAGGAGACAGATACACAATGGCTGTAAATAGCCATGTTGACCACCATTAGCAGGCAAAACTTCAAATGAGATGTCATACGCAAAGAAAACCACAAAATGCTAACAGAAAATAAAATATGGCTTCTTCTCTTCATATCCTGACAGTGAATGTTGGCATCTGTCATTTTGTATTGGCTAAATAAACAACAGTGTGCATATTTGTCCAGTGATTAGTGTTGACAAGGTCTCAGCTACAGATTTAAAATCTGACAACAACAAAATGGGACCTAAACACTCTAAAAGTCTCTGCTGTTTGTTCTGAATATCTCACAGTAGAAAATAGAGGTGAATAATAGCAAAACAAACACCTATCGGTATCAATGTTAGAGTCACTTTGAGGTTGATTTTGCCACAGGTTTATTATCCGCCATGAGAAAGAAGAAAACAAACATTCCTTTTCTTTAAACATGCAAAAGAGATGAACAGTCTGTGTGCTTATATTAAATGGAATCACATTACTCAGCGTATGCACACAAGAAAAGTTTCTCTCAAACATTTGCTTGATACACCTTCATTTGAAGAACGAAAAGCCTTCACCACAAATTCATTTTCCTCAAAACACAAGCTACTTGTCTAATGAAATCTAGAGGGATTATAAGACTTTGCCAGCACAGCCCACATCCTTCACCTATTTCAGGAATATCTTCAGGGTGTAAACCTTTTTTCCCCTCATATCTCTCCTGCGCTCGACCTTAAAGGGATTAGACAGTGAGCACACACAAAACACGCACAAACACACCCACCTCACCGGAATATATTTGTACTTTTTCCATCTTCAGACAACAGAAGCCTTGTTAATTGCTGCCGCTAAAGAACACAAGTCTAACAATGAGCTTTCTGAATGAAATTGATTTAATAAATGAAAATACAACACTCAATATATAAACACAATCATGCAGTTTTGTCATTCGTACTACCTTCATGAAATCAACTCCAGGGAGCAACTACATTGGGCAGGTATTGCGGGCCTTACTGTAAACATAGGGCTGCACGATTAATCAAAATAAAAGCAGAATTGTGATTATGGCTTAATGCGTTTATCAAATCACAAAGACTGCAATTTTAATTAAATATATTATATCAATATATAATCACAATTTTTGGCTAAATTGTGCAGAAGCTAGCACATCAAACCTGGAGTGAAAAATCATTTAAAATAAAGAAAAATCGCAATTCGATTTTATTCCCTAAATTGTGCAGCCAAATATTCTTGGTTCATATTTGACTGAAGTTTTTGATTTTCAGGATTGTTACATTGCTGGTTTAGGATATATTTTTAATACCACAAGCACTAAAAACTTCGCCCTGCAGAAGTCATCATTAAACAAACTGAGGACGATGACAGATCTCCAACAATGCTGTCAAGAGATCTAATTCTGAGCTAGTAACAGAAGAAGAAGAAAAAACGTAAATGGAAGCTTCAGCGCATTTGTTTCAAGGAGAGATTGTAAGAACCCTGTAAGTGGATGGTTCAGGCACCCAGATAAATGCACACACAATTACATAAGTTCCTGTGGCACCTGTCATGAATTCTTAGCATTTGTTGAGAAAATGGCTCCGTCAATTATGTCAATAATGCTTTCTGCTGATTTGTCGGAGATAATTAACAACTCTAAATGCACCCTCAGGTAAAAAACAGAGCATCTGAGAGTAAAATGAAAGTGCAAGAGTCTGAGAGAGTGAAGACAAAGTAATGCAAAAGAGCTGGCATGTTTTGTTTTTTGTTTTTTCTTTGAAACCAAACATCTCTCAACCTGCTGCTATTCTAAGGCTGAGCTAAATACAACAATATGCCTGGTGTCAGGGCACCACAACACTGCTATAGCTGTCTATGCTGCAGTGTACCACTCAAGGTGCTTTATCTTTGTAACAGAGGGGGGGGGAAAAAAAGTAGCAAAATAAAAAAAATCTGTCCCACAGAAGGGGCTGCCAGGAAAACCAGAACGGCAGCAGCTGTTCCCCGCATGCTGCGGCTGAAGCCCAATGGGATTTAGCTCAAGTTTAGCTCAGGTAAAAGACAGCATTGTGGGAGATTCTGTATTTACTACCTATTTTTCTGACTGGAGCCATTTTCCTGCACACTTCTTCTGGACAGCGTCAGCTACAGATGCAGTGAAAAAAAAGACCAAAATTCCATTCTGGTGCAGTCTGCAAAGCACCCAGATGTGTTTGACAAGGGTGCCCGAATATACCTTCACGGATTTAGGTTTTGTGTCTTCAGCGGAGAAACTGTGTGGGACAGGATGTCCTGGACAGGTATGGACTGAATGTGTGGTGTGAACAGCAGGGATTTGTGGAGAGGCAGGGCCTCAGCTCAGGCCTGTCACAGGCTTTAATGCACTTGACTACACTTAACAGAGGCAGCCAGCCATGGAGAGATGCACATGGGAAACACGGATGGCTGGACGGGTTCTGAACACATGGGCCGGGCCTCTTTCTGAGAGTATACACTCAAACACAAAAGCACAAACTGAACACAAAAGAGACAAATGTCAAATATAGTTTTAACTGCCCATCTCTTTTGTAAAGCCTGCGTTATGTTGTGACAGGAACACAAAGCAATCTGAACTAAAATAAGTAACACAAAAACTGTTAATATTGTTCTGAAATCAGGAACCTAATAGGTGTCACTGATGTGTAAACATGGGCGTTTATGTGTTGATGCATTCATTGGTGTCACATTGTGGGGAAAAAAAAAAAAACTTTAAGATCAGTTTCAGTAGACTCACTTTTTAGACAAAGAAGTTCTGAGAGAAAAAAAAAAATAAATCAGTATGTTTTCGTATTACATCATATTCTTTTATCTGAAAAGATCAAGGGAAGTTTGATTCCTCATGATGTGACCCTTTTAAAGTTTGGTAAGGTATCCTAACCAAGCATGATGCAATGTAACGACAAATGATAATGTAAGTGAAATCTCTTCCATATAAATTTGTTTTTAACCAAACCATTGTTTGGTTTATATTTCTATTGGGTTGAACTGGGTGGCCCCTGCCTACTGTGCAATCTTATTGGTCCAAAATCCTACTCCATATAACTGTACATTAACATTCAAATCTGAATAACTACATTTTCACATTCAGTGCGGGCACACAGATTGCTTATCATTAGAAACTTGGTTAGGATAAAGATATTAAGGAGCGGTCACATTAGCGAAATGTCAGACTAATGTCAATAGTGTAACAATGTATGAAGTACCATTCACAAAGAAGTCACTTTCAAACCAAGCAGGATTCTGTTAGTCAACACAGCGAACTTGTGTGAACATGAGTGAAATCTGTGAAATAGGAATCTGCAAAACTCATGATCGTGCAGATTCCTATTGAAACGACAGGAAACTGTACAGTTTGAACAGTGTAAATGCGACTATATACAACCTAAATATATGCAAGTAGGAAAATCAATAGCAATATTATAAGAATGAGGACCAATCACATTTCAGTATGCAAATATTACTATGATGTCATCACCGTCATTACATCAGTGTGAATGGGAGATTTTCAACATTCATTCTTAAAGAAGTTTGAAGTCTGTTAAAAGGAAAGCTCTTCCAAAAATGAAAAAAATGAAGAAGAAAAAAAAATGAGAGTGGAACAAAAGAAAATATGATTTTTCTGTATTTACTTTTAATCTATACAATGAAATTCAGGTGTAGTGTTGGTTTGGATGCCATTAACAATCATTGTATGGGCAAAAACATTCTTTAAAATAACTTATTTTGTGTTCATACTGGAATGACATGAGAAATTTTCATTTTTCAATGAACTATCCCTTTAAACATTTCAATCTGAATAATTTAAAAATTTGGGGTAAAGGTTTAGAACAAACCTGTTACTAGCAGAATATTTGAGGAATATCAATACAGACCTACTAATGTAACTGACACATAGCGTTACTATCCCACTCATTTAAAGCTGCAGTCAACTCTTCCTGTCAAAGTTCTGATGGTGAGCTGGAGAAAACTGAACTAAAAAAGTGAACTAACTGATGCCATAAATCTTACCCTCAATAAATCTCATTATCTCTTTGAGACGTTGGAAGCAAATCCCCCTCCCTTCATTCCAAATCACGCCTGTAACTCAGACATGGGGAAAAGTGCAGTGGATGGATGCTTGATTACTGTAATTTATAACTACAGCTTTGCAGGGAGACCTGTCTGATAATTAATGTCTCAGTTCTGTTATCTCTCATTTGTTTCAAATGGGTAAAGGTGACTCTTTCGGACGTGGGGGAGGGGACACTGGTTATTTGTGGGTGGGGACGCGTAGAGGGTGAAGAGTCCAGCTCAGGCCTGGGTAGACCCAATCTACCATCATCCATCACATTACAAACACACACACATATTCTGTCTTATTCAATCCAGCCCATGGAGGACCTCCTAAGAGGCAGAAAGCAGCCCAGCAGGCATGTGTGTGTGCTCTTATTCCAGCTTTTTGTAGCGATATCCGACCTCAGATGCACATTGGAGACTTTTAAAATCCATAAATCTCGCCATATTCAGCCTGCCTGGCATGGAACAAGAAGCAATTAACAAAAGCATTCACGCAGGAAGGCTATTATTAACATTTTTTTAATTGGACGCCCAATACTGGAGAAAGAAAACTCATTAGGGCTATCGAACACGCATTCAGGTTTGCTGTAAATGAGGCAGCTTTCAATTACAGCTGGTTCCTTTCATCAAGACAACTTTGTATATTTACCATATTTATGGCTATTATGATGAATTTTCGGTTTTATTTTCTGTCTTAAGGTGCTAAATATCACAACCTTCCACTTCAAAAAGATACAGTTAAGCAAGCATGATTCATATTGTGACACCAGATACAGTAAGTTCCAGGAGCTCATCAAACTGTTGGCATTTGAATGAAAGCAAAAAGTCCCGATTTCAATCTACAGAGTACTTAAACTACAATAACCCAAACATACCACTATCAAATATCAAATATTTATAAATATGCCGCTCCGCCACAGGGCGTCCTGACCTTACCATCAGCTTTTGATTCACATACAGCATCCTGTTCATAGATAGAGCCATTATACTTTGTGTTTTTCACTGGTGTCAGGAGTACCTTTACAACTTGAGTGACGTGCAAAACATTGGCCGTCAGTAGCACAACAGTGTCCAAATAGAAGGAATAATTCGAGCCCCTTGAGCTACCGGTCTTGTTTTGATAGCTGGAAGTAAAATGTCAGGCACAACATGGGTTTAGTTTTGTGTTCTTTCAGTGGCAAAGGAAAAAAAATCAATCCATATTTTGCCAGGGTACAAAAGCACAAAGAACCCTGGGAAGCTCACCCCTGCAGCTCACCCACGGGCCGATGTACCACCCGAGCGTCTTGGTGCCTCTCCAGTTGGGCAGAGGGAGAAAACCGCCACATACAGTAAATAGGTGCTATAGGCCAATGCAAATGGGACAGGTCTTGGACATTCAGCAATATTGGTGTGTTACGGTTTCAAATAATTGCTAACAATTGGCCTTTAAGCATTGATTGTCAGCACTGACAACTTGCACAAAGAGCCACCATGTAGCTGTGATTATCTTCTGTACCTTATTCAGAAGGACCTTTTTGGAAAAAAAAAAAAAAAAAAAAACTAAGTACTTTTAGAAAACTAAGGCAGAAAAACAATCTTGCACAGGCGTTTAAACATTTTTAGACAGATCAAACATGTTCGATCTCTGCAACTCCGTTCTGAACTGGCTATAACCAACAAACTCCCCAAAGTATAAGAGCTACAGAAACAAAAATGACTTCAACTACATCAATAATGACAACTGGACTGCTGAAACTATATTTATAATAATAATATCTGAGATTTCCTGTTATTGAACCCACAGTACTATTTTTCTCCTCGTGCATAGTTATTTTGACAGGTCAATTATTATTAAAAATTATTATTCCATTCAGTACACTGCATATGTGACCCTAGACCACAAAACCAGACATAAGGGTCAATTTATTTAAATTGAGAGTTAAACATCATCTGAAAGTTGAATAAATAAGCTTTCCATTGATGTATGTTTGTTAGGCTAGGACAATATTTGGCCGAGATACAACTATTTGAAAATCTGGAATCTGAGGGTGCAAAAAACCAAAATAAATTAAAAAAATAAAAATAAAAAAATAAATAAAATTATTGAGAAAATCGCCTTTAAAGTTATCCAAATTAAGTCCTTAGCAATGCATATCCACTCACAAAAGTAATTTTTTATATATATTTACGGTAGGAAATTTACAAAATATCTTTATGGAACATGATCTTTACTTAATATCCTTTGATTTTTGGCATAAAAGAAAAATCGATAATTTTGACCCATACAATGTATTGTTGGCTATTGCTACAAATATACTTGTGCAACTTATGAATGGTTTTGTGGTCCAGGGTCACATATACCCTTTACATACATTTTTTAAATCATAGTATATAATCAGATTGTTTACTGATATTTACACATACACACACACACACACACACACACACACACACACAATAATGGTAATAATAATGATATTTTGGTTTGCATTCATCACTACATATATAATAATATAATTATATAGCTTAGTGGTGATATTTGTAAATAATATACGCACATCTACATGTATATTAATAAACGAAATTTTTTACGAAATCATTACAAAATTTGTTTACTTATTTTAATAATATATATTTACTCTCATTCCTTTTTAGGAACTTGAATGCCAGAAGACGGGATTATTTAAAATAAATAAATGACACAAAAATCTTACATTATATAACATTTGAGTAACAAATTAAACATTAAACATTATCTGAGCCACATTCAACCCTGTTGTAAAATAGCCGATATAGAAGAAACCTGTGACTATGTGACCACACATTGTGTACACTCTGCAAGACCTTTACCCGTTGACATTTCTACTGTCGCACTATATATTTAGCATTACGCCCAGTCCTTTCTCCAACTCTAACAATGTCAAAAATGCCTTCCAGGAGACCAAAGCCCCGAAGCCAGCTCTATCTGGCACACAAAACGCGTTCCTAACATCTGTTGAGAGCGGAGCAATGAGAAATATGTTTTCTTTCTAGTGTCTGCGCTGGCTGCACTCTGAGGAGAATATGCTGGCGTGCTGCACTGAGATCTTCATCTGCTCGGAGATCTTTGATGTTGGCCTTCCTCAGCTCCCGTTCCCTCCCCCCTTCATTCTCCTCTGTTTATTTAACCTTTACGGTGTCCTCATTAGCTGGCTCACCCACGAGAGTGCACTGGATTGTCAGTAGAAGGCTAAATTAACAGTTGGAGCATTGATGTGACTAATGCCTTGAGCTGGGATCATGTTGGTCAGTATGCTCTGTGTAATTACTTCATCACCATGAAGCAGTTTTCCTAAGTGATTAATCGCATATGGTTTTTTTTACCCCCCTTCCGCCTTTGCCCCAATGTCGAAGTGCGCCGAAAGTTTGTTATCTGGCTGTTAAGCAGCATTCGCCAGGGCTCCCATGAAAGGATTGCTCACTTTAAGGGCTCAAAGCCGCTGACATGTACCGCATTAATGGATTCCATGTCCTAGAGGTGTCTCGCCCAGCGTAGCGGAGCAGAAAGCAAGTGGATGGGGATAAAAAAAAAAAAAAAAAAGTCAAAAACCCACCCACGCTCTAATAGTGTTGTGGACATGGTCTGAAAATGCATGTGTGTAATTTGGTAAGTAATTAATTAGGCATGACAAAACATAGACAAGGCGCCGCATCCGTAATCAGCGTGCGCCTCCGCCAGTGGGCAGAGTCCGGCGCTTTACAGAACAAAAAGATCAGCTCTCTTTTACTCCCTTCCAGAAACATAATTATCGGCAGGCAAGGTGGCACACAGAGGAATGGTTCAGGGCCTTACAGAGTAAACAGAAGGAGAAAGAGAGCAAGAAAGAGAAACAAGAACAAATAAGGCAGAAATCCAGCCAAAGAAAGCCAGAGAGGGTGGTCCCCGCAGAGGTCTCATGCCCCAGGCCGCTGGTCACACTCGCTACAGGGACACACAGAAGCGCATGCTGTCCTCACTGTAGCATGCAGATGACAAAAGGGAACGGCACATAGAGACAGAGAAGATGGAAGGAAACAGAGGCCAACAGGTACCGTGCTTGTGATCTTTCAGCTTTAGCTGCGCTGAAACCTCATTATCAGACAGAAAGACGTGAAGGTTGGGTAATGAATCCCAGCTGTGTGTGTGTGTGTGTGTGTGTGTGTGTGTGAGGGTTAGCTTGGAGAGAAGGCTCTGTGTTTGGAGCGAGCCTAGCGAGAGGGAGGCACATGCTGGGCCGAGCGGACTCCTGAAGATAATTGACAGTTTGTCTCAACAGGTTGCAGCTTTTCTCTAATGCGTTCTCCTGCAGCAGGCCGACCGACATTTGATAATTGGGTGGCAGTGGTGGGTGAGTTGTCCCCTGACCAAGGCCCTTCTCCACAGCTGGCCCACCCTCAGACTTGTTTGACAGCTGCCGCCTTGACATGGGGGCTTCAGAGGCCCTCTGGGATACAGTTATCAGTCAACAATACTAAAAATAACCTGAGGGGACTGTGGCATCACGTTGGCGGCCATTTTTTATTTCTTGATGGCAAGATAACACGAGATAACAGGACACAGTGGTGGAAACATTTTGTGATCAAGCTGATGAAAGCTGACCAATTGCTAATTTGGTGAATGCAGCTTAGAGAACACCAAAAGAAAAAAATCTTAAAGTCCCCTTGTTCTGAAAATCAAGTTTTTAATGTTGTTTACATGTCTATGTGGTGTTTTTAATATATTTTAAGACAAACCCTTCAATTTCAAATTCTTAAGTCAACACCATTGTTGAGTATTTTCTCTTTAAAACTGCAGTGATCTGAAGACAGTCTCAAAAACGTGGTTCGAAATCGCTGGTGTTTGTGACATCATAAAATAACCTTGTAACCAATCACATCAATGTGCCGGCGTGATTTAGCATATCATTAACTGACCGTGCAAGGGAGTCTCAAGCAAAGCCAGGTTACCTGGTATATTTTTCTGTTGATATGAAAAATCGGGTAGATTTATCAATATAGCGGGTGAATTATGATGTTATGATGAAGTATATGCCTTTCTCCACTGACATTTTGATTTTCAAAGCTATTCTAAGGATATTTATTTGTCGAAGGCAGCTATCTGACACAGAGATGGCGAATGGAAACATGGTTTGTATAACATTAGCAATACATTATTAGCTGTTTGATAACAGTCAAGCAAAAGGCTAATCATATTAATTACCATTATGTGTCCGACATTGTAAAGAGCGATTTGTAAAGAGCAGCGTTTACCTCAGTAAGTTGACTGAGTGGATCTCTGAGCTGGTGTGAGTGAGTGGAGGTGGGGCTAATTTGCATATTCATGGCTGCGTGTATACTAAGTGAAGCAGGGGTGTAGAGTTACATTCAAGCTATTTTAAGGCATGGGGAAATTTTTTTACAGTAAAAAAAAAAAAAAAAAAAGTTTAAATATGTCATTTTGGCCATCAAAGATAAGTTTTAAGGGATAAAATTATTGACTAGAGGACTTTAACCTGCGAATGCATCAGAAATAATATACAAATAATATGTCAAGAAATTAAAAATTATTATTGGCAAATCTATTAAAAAAAAATATACAAAAAAAGTGTCAAAATCCTCACTTTATGAAGGTAGTAACACCGTGTCATAACCAGACGCGATGCGATAAGATTCCAGCGACAAGCAATTTGACTGTCCACACTAGACGCAACGCAACAAATCAATTAAAAACCACAGCCAATCAGAAGAGGCGGGCTCTCTTGGCAAGAGCACAGCAGACACAATGAAATGGGCAAGTATACGGAGTGACTGAAACAATCTTGTCATAGAATACACTTGTTTGTTCGCATTGAGTTGACAGTTTGAATGTTCTTGTGCCCATTTATTTATTTTCAAGATCTGAGGTGAATTAGCCAAAGTGTTGTTTTCATTACAAGCTAAAAAGCTGGGAACACAGAATGATATTCAAACTCACATTAGACGCTTTTGACATTAAATAAAGCACATAAACAGTACCGGATATTATCATTGCCATACTTTGTGTTGCTGTTCCAGCCACGATGTCGCAGAGAAATAGAAACCGTTTCTAAAATAGAATCGTCGCGTGTCGCCGTCACGGCTGGTTAGGACAAAAACTCAGATTAACATGGAAAAGATACCTTTTATCGCATGTTGCGGCAAAAAAAAAAAAAAAAAGCTTTTTATTGATATGCCTGAATTCACTCTACATGGTTAAGTGATATATAAAACATGTTTGGGTTGAATTTCCAGCAAAACTATATTTCTGATATACTATATGCCATTACCATAACACATACGATTTTGGTCACACAACCCACCTCTAGGGAACACATACTGTTCTGTGGCTGTGAATTTTGTATAAAACAGAAAGAATTGGCTGTAGTTTCCCTCACTAATTCTGAAGTGTCTTCCCACACTCTAAACTAACATGCTCTTTCCTCAGAACCGACAGCAGCACAAACAACCTCCTAGCACACATTTGCAAAGCGGCTAAAGCCCCCTGAGTGATTCCGCATTTTCCTAGCCCTTCGTAATAACCCGCCGCTTATTCCAGCTCAGGCCTGAAGCTAATGGATTCAGGAGGTTGTTTCCTCTCTCTCTCTCTTTTTAATTCAATGGCTTCCAGCCAATTGGCAATAAGACACTCTGCTTAGGGTTTAGCTTTCCAACTTCTGAAGACTCTCCTTCGTTTAATGCGTGGGGAAAAAAACAATTTCCTGATTGTCCTCTACATCCGTAATGAAACATTCAAGCCCTCCACTGAGGCGCGATTATGAGGAGTCAAGAGGGCAGCCGTAGTGAGTCTGCACACTTATAAAGATGATAAATATCACTAGCGCCAGCTTCCCTGCTAAATGTTACCCAAACTAGTGCCATCAACAAGAATGTCAATAGGATACAGGCACATGGGTCTTCTGAAATATCTGAGCTAGTCGAAATGATGTAACCATTTTGAACACATTCATGATGATTTGTTCGAAAAGCACACTAGTGGTATGAAAAAAATCCAACACACATGCTCTGACGCAATTATTAAGACCAAGCGTGCATCACACTTCACAGACGATAAGGACGTTTCCGTTGAATAACCAATTCAAATGATTCATGAAGAAACTGTATCTCTTAAATGAAGCACTTTAGTGGGGTGAAATGAACCGGCTCTGCATCTTTTAAATGAACCGCCTTGGGGATGATTTTACCTTTCTATATCTCAGCACATCCAACGTCGGAAGAATTCGACATTTAACAAGAAACAAATCCACTGCGGCATGTTGGTGCGCTGTGTGCCCGCCTGTGAAGGGCATGTAAAAAATGGACGTCACCATTCATCACAGTCGGCTGAATGTACTAAATCTTTTTATCCTTGGACGTTCAATCAATGTTTCCGTGGGTTACACCGATGGAAAGATAGGCCAACACATCTTACAGAATTGCTCCTATTTTTCCCCTCTCTGTCTGCTCCAATGAAGCCAGATTAATCTATTTGCATGCATTGATATGAAATCTGTTCCTGAGATTCCATTGAGTAGCAATGAAGGGAGAAATAGACAGGACTATCTTCCTCTTTGTGATCCTTTTGCTTTCAGATTAATCATTCCACGCAAACGTCTTTGCACATTATAATGCTCCCTTCAAATAATTAAGCAGGGGCATAATTTCTTTTTTAAAGCTCTTACTGAATGCTGATTGTTTTTGTCTATGCCTAAATTGGAAAACAGCTCTGCAAGGATTGGGTTTTATATTACATATTCATATTATAATCATCTTTTAAAAGGGTAAAACAACAGGGCACTGGGGAATTTTGGTTCATACAAGACATTCTATTTGCAGCATTCATAATATCAGGAGGCAGACTGAAATTATGATAAATAAAAACAATAATTAGCTTAGTGATAATAAATTGTATCTTACACACAAGATCCATCCTAATTGCAAAACCTTCTGCATATGATGGAATGTAAAAACTTTGGCCTGGTAAAGTGCAGCCAGTGTAGAGTTTCACATTAAAATATTTTCCTATAATCTTTATCTAATTTTTCTACACAGAAACTTGGATGACTACCAAACAATAAAGAGATATACTAGCTATAATCATAAGAGGTGGGAATCAAGAACTGGTAAAATAAAACAAAACTGTATTTGCCAATGACATGCAACAACAAACATACAAAAAGCCAATAAATCCAATAAATAATATGATTTTTTTTTTTTTTTAAATGATAGTAATAAAACAAAAGTTACAAAAAAAACTAAAGTTACAAAAAAAAAAACACAAACAAACTTGCTTATTACATACTTTAGTTAGAACCAATGGGCAGACAAGCTTCATCAAAAGTAGTGAACTTAATTGTTAATTGAAGTTCGATCTACAAAGTCAATGCAAATTGTTCCCAAGATAACAGTCTGCTGGAAGAACATATCATGTTTTGTGCAGTGATTCGCACTGCAAGAAAAAAGAAGCTGTCATAGGCAGATGTCCTTTTGGTGTATCTAATGCCATGATTTGATTAGACTTAAAATGTGGTTTAAAACCCCACTCCATCTACAATACAATTAGGTTTTTTAATGGTGAACTGGTGATCCACTCCATGCACTGATCTCCATAGGCTTATCTTCCTCTGTGTTGCTTTTTAATGGTGAAATGTTACTGCAATTATATGGTAAATTGAAACTATAATTGGAAACGAGCGCTTCATTGGAGGGACCTAAATCAATCTCGGGTGGGCCATGAACTGCTGAAAAAGGTGAAGTCCTTCTCTGTAGACAAGTGATACCACACGAGACAGCAGAGCATCGGCTAATCACAAACAGACACAAGACAGAGTGGAACTGGAAGCAACCGAGCCTTTGCTAGTGATGTTTGGGAGAACAGAAAGAGAAGCTTGCTCTTTAAGACACGCCTCACACTGTCATAAACCCTATTTAGACAGTCAAATCCGATCACTTTATTACAGTCCAAATAGGAAATGTCCGTATTTTTCTACCACCACTCTACTGGAATCAAAATCTGTATCCGAGTTTACATAGAGTAATTGGCCAAAAAGTTGTTTTGACAATTTAGAAATAATAATAATAATAAATTTATAATAAATAATGATGCGACAACTGCATTGTAAAAACAGCTTTGCGAGTAGCTAAAAATCTTGTAATACTTGAGTAAGTTTAACGTGCGAATAACTTTTCTTCATCACTGAAGGAATAATAAATGTCTGGACTTGAAAGCGTTGCTCTTTGAATAACTAAAAAAAATTACTTGACTGAAAATTAAGCAATTTTCACCAATGTCTGAAATGGGGTGTAACGATACATTGTTATATCGAGATATCGCGATATAAAAATGTGACGATATGTATCATTGATGTAAACAATATGACTCATGATATAGTGTTAGTTTTATCCAAGACTCAGCTTACTGTATTTAGAAAGTATAATTCACCCAAAAATGTAAATTCTGTCATCATGGACCCTCATATCGTTTCAAACCTATAAGAGTATTGCTCATCTTCCAAACACAAATACATTTTTTATGAATTCTGAGAGATTTCTGTCCCTCCATTTAATGTCAATTCCCCAAAAACTTAAAAGATCTAAAAAAGGTCATAAAGGCATCGTAAAAATAATCAACTGAGCGGTCTAATCCAAATCTAAGTCTTCTGACACAATGGCTTTATATGATTTACGACGCGCATACTGCAATAAACACGAACGTTCAAATGCTTGCGTGACGCGCAAAAACACCACAAGAGTGAGTAAATAAAGAGATAATTTTAATTTTTGGATGAACTAATAAAGATTTTGACACGCTTTGCGATTAGAACTATCATTGATCATCTGAAGCACATACGCGCTGGAGCAGCACTCCTCAAAGTGAAAGTGCAAACATCATTTAAATCGGCACTCCTCGAAGTGAAAGCATATTTTAACTTACCATATTGTGTTTTTAGTTTTGGTAGTATGATGATTCAAAGCATTTTAGATTGTTTATTCTTATCATCCTGTAAGTGTATAATCTGCACAGGTGGCTTGTCTATGTAAAAGAGATTCAACGAATGTCTGCATTGAAAGCGCAACAGTACTATATTAAACTATTATATTTAATGTTGAATACAATGTATAATAATGCAATGGGGCAATATTTGTGGGTCTTGATAATGTCAAATGTCTGATTTTACCAGTAACAAAGGGCTTACATATATGTATAGTATAGGCCTAATTCTGTATTTTCAGGTTCAGAATCATGAATATTTTTATTCTGGTGTCAACATTGTTTTACTGCTTTAAGAAGATTTCTCTTCAGCTATCCTAATTCTTAAGTCAAGTTAAAATTCAGTTTTATTGTTCAGTGACACACCTAGTCAATTGTTAATTTACATACAGAAGGTACAAATAAATATTGTAAATTCTTTATTAAATTTTATGTACAACAACAAATGAACTTTGACTGAACAAAATGAACTTTTAGTGTTGTTAGTTTCACTCAAACCATTCTTGTTCACATAACTTAAAAACTCATGTAACCACATGAACTTAATTTAACTGAGTTGTTTCTACTAAAAATGAGCATTGCCAGCTTTACTTAAGTGTTTGTTCAGTCAACTTAACATTGCTGAGTAAAATGCACAAATTTTTTTTGAGTGCATTTTGTAGAGCAAATAGATAATTTAATATTGTAAATTAAGTCAATAAATGTGTTCACCTTAGGTAATAAACTTTTAGAAATGTAACAACATTATCAAGTAACCTGCACATATACATTTTATGTAACAGTGACAAATTCAAACGATTCGTATTTACTTCAAGAAATTTCATCAGCTTTACTTGAAATTCTTTTGTTTATAAAACCAAATTGTTATTTGTACAAATTACTCCATATAGTTGTGTGGAACCACTTGACACTGCTTTTTTAAAGTAAATACAACAATTCATTTTTTTGAGTAAAAGTTAATGTAAATTGTTAATATTTTGGAAATAAAACTGTTATTTGAATTTCAGTTGAATTTTTACATTTTGTTCAAAATATTGTGATACCTATTGTATTGTGAACCCAGTATTGTGATACGTATCAAATCATGAGCTGAGTGTATCGTTACACCCCTACAGCGCAACACAAACCCTGTTGACACTCAGCTTTAAATGAGTCAGACAGACATGGTGTGATTGAACCAATCTGCAATAAAACAAGTCCCCGCAATGCAGAGCAGCCATTTATTCCTTTTGTATTCAGTCGATACAGGTGGACAAGCCCACTTCTAAAACAGCATGGCTGCCTACACCACAATCACAAGGCAGGATTTCAGCAGTAAGAAGGCCTGTTCCTTCACATAAAATACCTTGCAAGAAAGCCTTTTCTTTCATTTCCACACAAAACCTTGCTAGAAGGACTTTTCTTTTCATGTTTTTTTTTTTTTTTTTTTTTGATCCCTGCCGACAGCAAGGCTACACCATTTATACATGCCTACTACACTGACCATTCATGTTAGGGACAAATACAAACCTGCCACTAACAAAGAAGTTAATTGTTATGAATAAAGGACCAGGTCTGTAATTTCTGTGAGCACTCAGAATCTATATATAGGGATGAACAGAATTAAATTACACTGCGCTTCCTTAACAATGTTATTTAAATTACATTAGGCTTTGCAAAATCTAATCAATAGTTTTTAGCTTGTTTAACCAATTTACCATGACAAATAGCTGGCCCTCCTTTGCAAACAAGCACGAAATGTCACATCAAATGGGCCGCGAACTCAGACGGTGCGAAGAAGAGGCGTCCAAAGCACTCAGTAATGAAAGTGAATGAGAACCACAAAACCAAAACACCATAATGGCAAACTATCTCCTTTAATTTTACCATGATTTGGACAAATTTCACTATTTTAGCAGTGCATAATGAAAAACAATGCTCTAAAGCATTTGTATCATTTTAACTTGATAAGTAAATTAAAAACCATTTAAAGGATTAGCTCACTTCAGAATTAAAATTGCCTGATAATTTACTCATCCCCCATGTCGTCCAATATGTTTGTCTGTCTTTCTTTAGCTGAAAAGAAATTAAGGTTTTTGAGGAAAACATTCCAGGATTTTTCTCAATAGTGGACTTTAATGGCTACCAACAGGTTGAAGGTGCAATTTGCAGTTTTAATGCAGCTTCAAAGGGCTCTACACGATCCCAGTCGAGGAATAAGGGTCTTATCTAGCAAAATGATCTGTCATTTAAAAAAAAAAAAAAAAAAATAAATAAAAATAATGTACTTTTTAACCACAAATGTTCGTCTTGCACTAGCTCTGCAATGCGCCATGCATTACGTAATCACGTTGGAAAGGTCACGCATGACATAGGCGGTAGTACTGTGGTAGGGCGAAAAACTCCATCTCATTTTCTGCTCCAACTTCAAAATCGTCCAACATCGTTGTTTTACCTTTTTTTTTTTTTTTTTTTGTAAAGGCTGTTTGACTAAGTCTTTGCACGTTCTTGTTGTAAACACTTGCTCGGTACTTCCGCCTATGTCACGCGTGACCTTTCCAACGTGATTGCGTAATGGTGCATCGCAGAGCTAGTGCAAGACGAGCATTTGTGGTTAAAAGGATATGATTTTTATATTTTTTAGAAAATGACTGATCATTTTGCTAGATAAGACCCTTATTCCTCGTCTGGGATCGTGTAGAGCCCTTTGAAGCTGCACTGAAACTGCAATTTGGACCTTCAATCCAATAGCCGTTGAAGTCCACTGTATAGAGAAAAATCCTGGAATGTTTTCCCTCAAAACCTTAATTTCTTTTTGACTGAAGAAAGAAAGACAAACATCTTTGGTGACATGGGGGTGAGTAAATTATCTGGAAATTTTAATTATGAAGTGAACTAATCCTTTAAGACAGACTAGAAACACAGTGTTCAGCACTTTCAGATGTGCTGCAGTTGTCTGTATCATTTAGAACCGCGCATGCTGTGAGTTTCTTCCATTAAATCTACTAAACAACTCTTCTGATGCTGCACAACATGATGAAGACTGCCACAGATTATATTTAAGCAATAATGTATTATAGGCAGTGCCAATAACTGAATATAGCAAAATAGTTCAACCGTCTAGAACAGTAGTCCCAAGCCAAAAATGATTTATACAACTTAACACATCAAATGTAATAATAATAATAAATCAAATAAATAATGTATCTGAGTTTATGTATCAGAGTTAAACAATAAAATAATAAATAAACAAACAAAGTAACATATTAACAAATAAATACTTCAGGTGGATGTTTATATAGTAAGTGTACTGCTTTCTGCTAAAGGCTTACATACTAAATATTTCATTAACCTCATTATGGGCATTGTGTGCCTAGCTCACATCTTATAGTGCTTTAAATAGAGCACTCAAACAGTACAGTACAGTGCTAGCAACACCAAGGTCATGGGTTTGATTCCCAGGGAATGCATGAACAGATTAAAAATGTATACCATTAAGGCAATGCAAGTTGCTTTGGATAAATTTAGACCTGCCAAATGCACAAATGTGAACGTAAAGAAGTCTGGAAAGGAACTGCGGAGTGAATCTTTAGAGACAAAGCGAGTCTTAATCTCTGCTGTTTGATGGCGTTGGCTTTATGGATATTCAACCTCCTGTTT
Organism: Ctenopharyngodon idella; assembly: GCF_019924925.1. Lineage (NCBI taxonomy): Eukaryota > Metazoa > Chordata > Actinopteri > Cypriniformes > Xenocyprididae > Ctenopharyngodon > Ctenopharyngodon idella. The sequence goes on along the minus strand of NC_067240.1, from coordinate 15,001,403 downwards.
GCATACCACACACGCAAAGGGATAGCTGAGGCAGGACAGAACGCCCCTATTAGTGTGTCGTTGAGTGATTTGTTTGTGTCGACTCAAATGTTATTGTTCAGCACAAGTCGTTCATTAAATCCTGCGTCAGTTAAGACCACCTTAATCCGACCCCTGCTCCTGGGAATTCAAATGATTTAGACAGAGACTGTTATAACTAGGCTGAAGGTCTGGCTCCATTGCAGCTGCTCACAAACGTAGTCATTACCCAGGAGAGAGCTGCTCCAGCCAGGCAGGACAGAGGTGAGGGCACCTTTAATGAGTGGTTCTCCAAGAGAGAAGCTACTCCAAACAAAATCCTTTCATTTTAGGTCAGCCTCACTTCTGGCCTTTTCACTCAAGCTGCTGGCTCAAGTGAAGTCTAAAAGAGAGAAAATTAGCTGCTCATTCTGACATGGCTCTGAGCGTAAATGCTTATTCAACGGATCGCTGAAAAACCAAACCCCATCTGACTTGGAATACGCAACTGTGTTCTTCTCACACAGGGATTTATACAACTCATGGGGCTAATTTCTGTCTCCAACAATCGCACAACGTGTTTTCAGAGTTGGTTTGATCCAACAGATTTAAAAAAAAAACAAAAAAAACAGGAATAAATAGGAAATAATATTAAAATTAAATAAAATAAAAATAAAATAGAAAATGTATACAAAAATAATTTAAATTAAATATAAAAAAATAAATAAAATAAAATAGAAAATGAAGAGGTAAAAGCATAAAACTAAAAACAAAAGATACAAATAATACTATAAATGTAAATGGTAAATTTACAACTAACCAAAAGTTCATAGTAATCTACAGACACCATGAAGCAGTGACATTCAGAGGACATTGTAAAGAGAAAGTATGTTCCCTAATTAGCCAAAGACATTTTTTCTTTCCCTCATTAGATGATTTCTTCTAAATGACCACTATACTAAGCTAATATGCACTCTAGCATGACTTGATTTGCACATCTTCAATTTGTAAAGTAACTAATTGTGTTTTGATTCCTCTAGATGTGCCGTTTCAAACAGATAAACTCTGTTTAGTGTCCATTTGTCCGCAAGGGTGCCTTTGTCCTCAAGGGTGCGACCCAGACGGTGGAAATGAATCTAACCATAACCCAGAGTCCACTGCAGAGCACTGCTCACCCTCCGGCTACAGCGGGACAGCCCATCAAAGACAAAGGGGAAATGTCGAGGTCTGACACACGAGTATAAAATGCCAAAGGGCCATTGAGCTGTTCATTCATCAAAGTAGATAAACTACCTCTCTGTGCTTGAGATGGCTATTGATGTCATGTGCTCTGAGGAAAGTTTCTTCATGAACAGAACATGCATTTACATTCATACTGTAATTACAAGTGGATTTCCCACTCAAAAGAGGGATGGCAAGATTTAATGATCTTGAAATCAGGAAAATGGGTTTAAGTTGTAATCAAGTCGCAGTCGCTTGCTGAGAGTATGAACGTCAGTGAAGGCCTTTCATTCTTTTTATATTTTTGTGGTAATGAGCTACTGAGTTTCTATAGTTCTGCTTGCACTTGACTAGGTGGAGGTATGGATTTAGTTCGACAGGTGGAGCCACCGGAGGCCGTTCTGAATGGAGCGAGTCTGACAGATCGGCCACAAGCTAGCTGAATAAAGGTCTCAGAAGCATGCAGAGCCATTGCTGCCCATGTCAGAAGAACAGAGACTTTGGCGTGATCATGGGGGAAACAGTCACCCTGCACAATTTATGATTGACTGGTTGATGATGGAGCCATTTTTCAAGCTCTTTCCGCTCTGTGCATGTAGCTTCTTTCCTCTGCTAAAGACTTAAAATGACATGCTGCAGATGATGTGTTTATTATTTTAACAATTAACAGAAACACGGTGAGCAGCAAAATAGATACTTTTGCTAAAACAATGCAGAAAATGAGAATGTACAATTATTTTTATCTGTCATATACTGTAGATGACTCCAACCGTTTAACTAAACCAGGTTAGTAACAAGTTAACGCACCTTTTGCGTTAACGTTTTGTTTTTCCCCCATACATTTAGCATTATTAATCAGCATGTTAAAAGCATTTTATAATAAACAATGTTATAATTTGGAAAATTATTTAGAGATGGCAATGGAAGACAACAAAACTTTGAAATTACTAGTTAACTTTGTTTTCTGCTCATGATGAGAGTGTTTTGATTATTAGGTTATGTGTGCGTGTGTGTGCGTGCGTGTAGTTTATTATTTTGAGAGATTTTTCTTAAGAGGAAAACCCTGCAACCTCTTACAATATGCTTTCTCAGTCACAAGGCCTTCCATGTGCCATATACACAGGCATCTAAATGTAAAAATAATAACATCCTAATAAAACATCCGACCTTACCTTTTATTATTTAGATCCAACTGGGCTCAACTGACAAAATATTTACCTTTTTTTTTTTTCTTTTTTTTTGGTACTTTTGTTTTGGTATTATGGATTTTTTCTTTTACAAAGCACTACTGCAGACAAAATAGAGACCAGACCCCTTGGAACTTTAATTGAAAACTTTAAGTTTTAATTAACTTTAAAGGCCAGCTTTACTAAACGGGGCATATTAGCGTGAGAGCGCAATTCCAAAAAAGCGCAGATGAGAGTGGAAAGTTCTGCACGTGATCTACTGATGACGCACAAATTAAAGAACATCATTTCCATAATGACCAACACAATCTACCAAGAGCAGCGCAAATTAGCATTTTTTTTTAATGCCAAAACAGGGTTTGTGTTGGCACAAGCTGTTAGTAAATCTGGCCCTAAATGTTTTAAAGTTAAAATTGCTTGAGGTGTTCAATTCCATTAGACTAACCCAGGGTTTCCCAGTCCTGGTCCTGAAGTACCCCCAACATCACACATTGTGCATCTCTCCCTAATCAAAAAAAAAACACCTGATTTAACTCATCAGCTTGCTAGTAGATTTGGGTCAATTGGGTTCATCAGATAAAAAAGACATCCTAAATGTGTACTGTTGGGTGTTCAACAGGGCCAGAGTTGAGAAACACCACTCAAAAACAGTTTTCAAACTTTGTGATGCCATACTGTAGGCCTCCAAATATGATGATTTCCTTGCAAGGAAATTTCTAAAATATAAAAGCAGCTTTATTACTTATTATTGCATGTATTGCATATATTTTTGTTAATGACATTAATAATTTTTTAAAACCTTTTTAACTGTTTTTAAGACTGATATTAATAAGAAATGTTTCTTAAAAGTTGACACTGCTAATTTTCTAACCACTATTAGTGTGCTGTCACAACCTGAAGAGAAACATACAACTATGGCTGTCAAGATAACAAAAAAAAAAAAAAACATTAAATCTCATGATTTGATCTTTTTAAAAACACCTGGTTTTACCAGTCAGATGGCAAGATTGCCCATTATGTCATACGTATCTGATCACAAAAAAAAGTTTAAAAGTTTTTGAAAACCCAAGTCAATTACTGCATTTTCATTATTACTTCAGCGTGCACGAGCAGCACACAGAATATCTCTGTTTCCTGAAAAAGTCACATTGCCACATGCTGATGTAATCTGACTGTCATTTTAATTGTATCTTGAGGCAATACCTGGTAGTGTTATGACAAGATATGACAAGAACCATTGGCAAAGCTTTCCCTGAAAGACACAAGATGAATTTTCAATGAACGTCAAAAAAAAAAAAAAAAAAAAAAAAAAAAAACCCTGTAGAGTGGCATTTAAAACGTGAAATCAATAAAAGTCATTGTTTAAACATTACACCGAGAGACGAGTTGCACGCAGTGACCAATACATTGATCCCTTCTACTTGCCTGGATCTCCTCTCCTCAATAATTTAGATAAAAGAAAATGACCAGAGAAAAGAGAACAAACATTTGTAATGGGCCACAATGGGCAGCAGCCCGTCTTCCTTTATCTCTTTCATTCCTCTTTCTCCTGGGCCAAGCTTCCTTTTGTTCTTTGACCCAGTGGCCGTGATAAGTGGCATGTGTGCCCGTTTCACTTCCTCCCACATGCCAATGGGCATCCATTAGCATAGATCTGCTTCACACCAGGCCTAACCTCTGCCCCTCTCCTCTCCGGCACCGGCAAACCTTCCTAGCTACGAATGTGCCATGGCAACACCACTTCAAAAAGAAAACGTGGCTGGGTAGATGTTACAGAAACAAGATAAATCACTGCTTCTCACCAAGAAGCAACAGCTGATAAGCATGCGGCAGGATAATAACTTGTGTGCGCCCACCTCTAATGGAGGAGCATATCTCAGTGAAAATGGAAATTGGCTTGGCAAATAATCATTTAAGGTGGTATGAGATGGAGGAAATTAAACACAATCCATGTTTCTCAGAACAGTAAAAAATAAAATAACACTAGACCATGGTCCTGCATGCAATTAACTATTCCCATGTACCCATGCCTGTTAACCTTTTGCATTTATAAATAATGCACAAAACCAGAGAGTACGATCCATCACCTGAACAGCACGCTTCACAAACCAAGTACAAACACACACGCAAACTCGAAGTGAATCCTTTAAGCCTTGAAGAATGCACGATTTTGGCAGGGCTGATGCAGTCCAGTAATAATATGTATGTAACCCATCTAAATGACATCTTAATACTTTAATCTGGACTCTCTGCAGACATGCTGGTCTATAACAAGTCAAGACAAATCCCTATGTGCTTCTACTCTACTCTTAACATTTGTTTGTAGCCTGATCTACATTATAAACTAAATGTAGCAGCCGTTGCACTTTAAAAGGTACTGTATCTATACTTCATGTGCCACCTTCTCATGTTACATTACTTTGTGACTGGACTGCATATAGGCTGGATTTGTATTTTAACAAGTTTATTAACATAGTAAAATACATCATGTTAAAGGGTTAGTTCACCCAAAATGTCGTCCCACACCCGTAAGACCTCTTCGGAACACAAATTAAGATATTTTTGATAAAATCCGATGGCTCAGTGAGGCCCGCATTGACAGCAAGATAATTAACACTTTCAAATGCCCAGAAAGCTACTAAAGACATATTTAAAACAGTTCATGTGACTACAGATGTTCAACCTTAATGTTATGAAGCGACAAGAATACTTTTAGTGTGCCAAAAGAAACAAAATAACGACTTTATTCAACAATATCTAGTGATGGGCGATTTCAAAACACTGCTTCATGAAGCTTCGGAGCTTTACGAATCTTTTGTTTCGAATCAGTGGATCAGAGCGTGTATCAAACTGCCAAAGTCACGCCCCCCAGTGGTGAACTATTGAAATTTCGAAACACTTATGATGTAACTAAGCCTCATTACGCTCCGAACCACTGATTCCAACCAAAAGATTTGTAAAGCTTCGAAGCTTCATAAAGCAGTGTTTTGAAATCGCCCATCACTAGATATTGTTGAATAAAGTCGTTATTTTGTTCTTATGGTGCACAAAAAGTATTCTCGTCGCTTCATAACATTAAGGTTGAACCACTGTAGTCACATGAACTGTTTTAAATATGTCTTTAGCAGCTTTCTGGGCATCTGAAAGTGTTAATTATTTTGCTGGCAATGGAGGCCTCACTGAGCCATCAGATTTTATCAAAAATATCTTAATTTGTGTTCCGAAGATGAACGAAGGTCTTACAGGTTTGGAGCAACATGAGGGTGAGTAATTAATGACAGAATTTTCATTTTTGGCTGAACTAACCCTTTAATGCAGTAAACAGCATGTAAAATTGTACATAGCGAAACCTTGATTTGACAGCCTGTAATCTACAAATGATATATGTAATCCCACGTCAAGAACTTGAACCGAAAGGCAGACTCTATGACAATTCATACTTCTGATTCTGTGCTGATTTCTGAGACCTATACAGTTTTTCAAACATCCTTCAAATATCCCATCCTTGGAAGGATAAGACTGCATTTAAATTTTTATAGTGATCATGGTCCACTTGAATATCACTGAGTGTATTGTTATGAGCTGTGTGGGTGGATGTGGTGTACCGTATGCTTGTAAGTGTGTGTACAAGGCCAAGGATGCAGGACTCTTCCAATGTCTTACTTTAGAATATGGGTTCTAAACATTTTTATTAAATCTATTTCTATAACGGCACTAAAAAGGGGTAAAAAAAAAATAATAATAATAAAATAAATACAGAAAGAACCTTAACATTGCACATTGCATACAAGTTAATTATATGAGTGTTAATGATAAAAGTAATGGTAATAAGGTGGTTATAAGTTACACTTTCAATGAATGGTTTCACATCTCTATGCATTGAAGAGCAACAAGTAAACATCTTGTCAAATGCTCACCTTTCCACACATGCAAGGCAGATGGCATTTCACATAAAAAAAACACATAAATGAATTAATTCAGTTAGCATTGAAATAGCTTTATACTTTTCAAAACATACTTCCAAAACATACAGGTTCCAAGCAGGCCCTACTCTGTTTTCCCCGAAGTGCACAGACATTTATAGAATGTGTCGAGTCCCAGGGAGGTTAATTATGTGGGGCGTGATCTGTTTACTTATTTAACTCGTCTGCAAGATGTCTACCACCTGGCTATAGGTGGAGAGATGGCTGGAACTGGAGCTAAAAAGTTAGGCTACTACAGTAATTCACTTTATAATCTCCCTCCACTGTGAGTTCATCGTTTCGCCAATGTAGCCTAACACTATATTATCCCAATATGAACATTTTTATGTAAGCAAAACATAATTCGCAAGGGATAAGGGATAGTTCACAAAAGGACAGAGTTTGGGGTCAGTAAGAAAGAACTCTTATTATTTTTTTAAATACTGTAATTTATAACTGTAAATGGCAAAACAATTTTCAGCAGCCATTATTCCAGTCTTCAGTGTCACATCATCCTTCATAAATCATTCTCATATGCTGATTTAGTACTTAAAGTGTTAGTTCACCCAAAAATGAAATTTCTGTCATTAATTACTCATGCTCATGTCGTTCCAAACCCAGAAGACCTTCGTTCATCTTCGGAACACACATTAAGATATTTTTGATGAAATCCGAGAGGTTTTTAATCCACCATAGAAAGCAACATAATTACCACATTCAAGGTCGAGAAAATCAGTAAGACATTGTTAAAATGGTCCACCTAAACAAAACAAAAATAACAACTTTATTCAACAACTTCGGCACTCGCATGCGTGTGATGCTGACGCAGGAGCTGGCCAATACGGAGTCAGTGTTCTGACGTAGAACACGAAAGCCTGTACCGTCTATACAACGCACACAGTGTAGGAGACTGACTGGAGAGTTATTTTTTTCATTATTTTTGTTTTGTTTTTGTGCACTAAAAGTATTCTCGTCACTTCATAACATTAAGGTTGAACCACTGTACTCACATTGACTATTTTAAAGATGTCTTTACTACGTTTCTATACATTAAATTACGGTAATTACATTGCTTTCTATGGGAGATTTAAAAAAAAAAAAAAAAAAAAAAAAAAAAAAAAACCTTTCGATTTTATCGAAAATAAAAATTTGTGTTCTGAAGATGAACAAAGGTCTTACGGATGTGGAACGACATGAGGGTGAGTAATTCATGACAGAAAATTCATTTTTGAACTAACCCTTTAAGAAACATTTCTTATTATCAATGTTGCAACAGTTGTGCTGCTTAATATTTATTTAACTTTATTTATGTATTTATTTTTTGATGAATTCAAAGTCTAAAAATACATTATGCGGGAGACAAGAGTTTGACTTTTTCGATCCAATCCTTTTCTCCTATCAGTTCCTGTCTAAAAGGCCAACAATTTAATAAAAATCTCTCAGCAAGACAATTACTGCAACAGAACAAATAAAACCAATGCACTGTTCGACTGCTTCATTTTTGCCGAAGATTCATGTGCTTCTTATTTAAGACAAGATAATTTCCTTTATTTAAAGTGAATAAGAATCTCTCAGTGGCAGCCATATATTCTCTCTCTATCAGCGAGTTGATTGTAATCCTAGACAGCATCATTAGCATCTCCAGGCAATATGGGCTCATCACTTCAATAGTGTTCCTCTCAGTCCTTGATTGTCTCGGATATGCGCCAACTTTATGCACCCAGCAGCGAAATGAAAAGGGGACATTCCTCTAATATCATCAATTGGCATCTAGGGCAGAAGACCCTCCCTGTCCTGCGCTCTCAGGCTTGGTGAGGCTGACTGTGGTGCGGCAAGGGTTTGGGATGGGGGTGGGGGATATTCATTACTCAGTGTTTCACCCAGCAGAGAGTATGACTGTAAAGGGCCAATCCAACCCTCCACACCATCCATTCCTATAAAACCCCTGACCTCCCGCTCTCTTGGATCAGTTGCTCGTAGGAAAGTGCTTTCAACCGACCCGGCTAATGTATTATAAATCAATTATCTTCTACTATGGGTTGAGCTCTCTAATCTTTTTCTGACATCCAATTAAATAATATGAGCGCAATACAGATGGGATCCCACCCAGTCTATTCACCGTGATGCTAACGTGTTTCAGAAACTATTTAAAGAAGATCTATGAATACAGTGATTGATTTCCGTTCATTAAATCTTAAGTCATGCTATAGGCCTCTGCAGCTTACAGAGCAAATGATGGTGGGCTGCACCCCAGGTGAATGCTAACAGCATATGAATAATACAAAAAAATGAATGAAGAAAATAGCTAGAGATATTTAGTGGAGTGCCTGAGATCAAGGATTTCAATTTTTATTTAAAGAAGGGGGGAAAAAAAGAAATTTCATGGATTTTTAACCATTAAAAACATTAAAATTAATGCAAATATTTTAAATTCTACACTACTTCCAGGTCACTAATGAAGTAACCAAATGCTAAAACATTTTAAAATGTTAATATTTAATTCACCCAAATTTTGCACGTAATATACATTTATAATGAAAAAACAACAAAATTAGAAAAAAAATCCAAGTGGTCTCAGACTTTGTACCCCAATTTCATAGATTTATGGAAAATGTTACAACCCTGAGAGCTGTTAGTGGTAGAAAAGGATCTGGAAATGTTGCAAACCATCACACTAACCGATAAGCCACAGCTCTGACCAACTATGCACATACTGTAAAATGTTTCCCAAAAACAAGTGCTACGGGAGCTTTAAAGAGCTGACTGAATGTAAAGGAAACGTGTTCTGCCCTGACTCCGACTTGCTAAATGTTCAGGGTTTTGTTCTTAACACAATAATTTACAACGGGAGCCACTGGAGATCTGTTAATGATGCCTCGGGTTTGACTTTTCCACGCGACAGACCTTGCGCAGAGTTCTATGGGATAGAAACGGAGCCCCTGAGCACTTCTCCATTTATCTCTCAATTGCTCTCATGACAATACCCTTCCCTATCACAAGTACATAAGAACACTGGTGTGCGCACGTGCCTCCCTGGCTTTGGCCCCATTTACACCTGGTAAAACCTGCCTCTGGGAACCGATCACAAATTGTCAAGGGAGACAGATCGGGATTAACACCTGTTATTTACATGTCTCCTGTGCCTACAATCTCTGGTTTCGAGATATTGCTGATTACATCAGTGTGTGACAGAGAAATAAAAACAACACAAAAGTCAGTACACTATTGCTTCCGAATATATGTTTACTGGGGACAATATATTGGTAATATATCCATCTTTTTTTTTTTTTTTTATCATATAAATATGACCTATTACATTAAATCACATTTCCTATCTTCGAACTGTCACTTAAACTTAAAGATGAACAAAATAATTTAATAACAGTTAAATGTAATCTCAAAAGAAGTATCCATTTTTTTTATACAGCGTGATGTCTAAAAGTCCTTGAAGCATTGCAAATTACTGATTTTAGTTTTTATTACTAATTTATTTACATGAGATAATATAGAATTTTAATAACGAACATAATCTTCATTTTATAAAAAATACATCCATCTTGCATATTATAGTAGCAGAGTTTGTGCTGAATACAGTATAATCAGACCTTAGCGATTAATATGTTATATGTAACAGAAATAAGCACAAATGTCAGGGCATGTCAAAACACCTCCAGGGCCAAGAAAACACCCCAGAGGCTTAGTAAGTGTAAGCAGGATATTTCAGTCTCTCATAGAAACATCAGTAAATACATGAACTAATGAACTACCTCGAGCATACATGTGCAACTTATTTTCCACATATACTTAAAAAAAACAAAACAAAAACAAGGAGTGGGGGCGATAAAGAGAAAATAACTGCCGCCCGCTTAACATCTGTATTTGAAAATGCATGCCATTTCTCACTTATCACAGGCTGACACAATCACATCTCTTTTGCTTCAAATCCACTTTTGAGCACAGTGAAGAATCCCTGAGTTTCTGGTGGAAAACAAAAGAAAGCCGGGAGCATAGTTTTCAAGGCTGTGCTGCGTAGGCAAGCGGCCGATGTAGTCAAACAACAAAAAGGGCTAGACTGAGAAAAGGTCGGTCAGGTGGTGATGGGGTCTGCGATTGAAAAGGGTGAGGGAGAGCGAGAGCTCCACGCTGGAGAGGCGAAGCTGGCGGCGGAGCTTTTTTAATGCGGTATTGATGAGTGAGGTCACTGGCAATGATTAAACTCGCAGTCGATCATCAGTGCGTAGCAGGAGCCCTGCGTACTGTTTGCACGGTGATGAGATGAAAAAACAGGGTGGCGGAATGGAGTGCTACGCTGCACCTTAAGCCTTGATTTAGTGCCTTCATGGGGACTGATTGAAAAGAGCAGCACGTCTCTGCTAATCTGTGGGACGGAGGGGCTCTGGAGGCCCCTGCTGCCGCCACACATACTGACGAGAGCTGGAACCAGCCGGTAAGCCGGAGCGTATCCCATTAAAAGAGGTTACGTTCAGATCAATCAGAACACGCATGCGTATACACACTTTCTATGCACGATTAGAGCATGCAGTCACACATACACAGATACAATTACAAACAGCCAAGCTCAAATACACTAACCTCTAGTCAAGCATCACACAATATAATATAATATAATATAATATAATTATTTTATAAATATCTTTTACAACTACAATATCTAAAATAACATTTTTCATTGTACAGCTAATAATATAATATATAAACATTTGTAAATTGTAAAATAAATTAGTAGTAGTAGTAGTAGTAGTAGTAGTCACCATCATTATATTTTTTATAATTAAAGGGTTAGTTCACCCAAAAATGAAAATTCTGTCATTTATTACTCACCCTCATGTCGTTCCACACCCGTAAGACCTTCATTCATCTTCGGAACATAAATTAAGATATTTTTGATGAAATCCAATGGCTCAGTGAGGCCTCCATTGCCAGCAAGATATTTAACACTTTCAGATGCCCAGAAAGCTACTAAAGACATATTTAAAACAGTTCATGTGACTACAGTGGTTCAACATTAATATTATAAAGAGACGAGAATACTTTGTGCGCCAAAAAAATAAAATAAAAAAAATAACGACTTTTCAACAATATCTAGTGATGGCCGATTTCAAAACACTGCTTCATGAAGCTTCGAAGCTTTACAAATCTTTTGTTTCAAATCAGTGGTTCGGAGCGCCAAACTCACGTGATATCAGTAAACGAGGCATTGTTACTTCATAAGTGTTTCGAAATTTCAATAGTTCACGTGACTTTGGCAGTTTGATATGCGATTTGAACCACTGACTCGAAACAAAAGATTCGTAAAGTTTCGAAGCTTCATGAAGCAGTGTTTTGAAATCGGCCATCACTAGATATTGTTGAAAAGTTGCTATTTTGTTTTTTTTGGTGCACAAAAAGTATTCTCCTCGCTTTATAATATTAAGGTTGAACCACTGTACTCACATGAACTGTTTAAATGTGTCTTTAGTAGCTTTCTGGGCATCTGAAAATGTTAATTATCTTGCTGTCAATACAGGCCTCACTGAGCCATTGGATTTTATCAAAAATCTCTTAATTTGTGTTCTAAAGATGAACGAAGGTCTTACAGGTGTGGAACGACATGAGGGTGAGTAATTAATGACAGAATTTTCATTTTTGGGTGAACTAACCCTTTAAATATTTTCTAAAACACATTTATATTACAATCATTTTAAAACTAATATTATTTTACAATATTGAACAGCCATATATGCTATGATATGCTACGTGATATGCGATATGATATAATATATAATAAGAATGTTAACTTAAAATAAAATCTAATCAGCATTATTATTTCTACTACTACTACTAGATATATTATAAATAACTCTGACAAATACTACAATGTAAACTATAATTATATATATATATATTTATTTATTTATTTATTTTCACAATATTGTCCAGCTCTACAACCTACTATAGCAACTCTCTCACATATACAAGCTACAATAAAACTCCCATCCTGGCTTTCTAGTAGTATCTACATAAAACTGCACATGTATTCATTCAATGTAAGTCTTCTCTATGAATAAAGCTGAATCACACAGCAGTGAGTGCAGAGATAGACTTCAATCCATACTGTACAAAGATCACATCCTCGGTGAAGTAGAGAGGCCAAGACCTTCTTCATTCATCTTCTCAACGTTCCTTTAAAAACATCCGTACTGAACGTGTTCAAAGAAAGCATTAGCGGTATACTTCGACAAGCTAAGATTTCTACAACATAATTTGCCCTGCAAACAACGGCTGTTTTGGCCCCTTCAGAAAAAATAACTGCGAGTTCAGTCTTAAAAACCAACATTCTGCAGAGGTCCTGAGAGCGCTGAGAACTGAGGAATGGCCTGAGGCGGTGGGATTGGACTGGAATGAAGATGCTAATTGCCTAAACGAGGAGAGGCCCTGTGTCATCGCCACTGACTCTCTCTCACTTCCTACAGAAAAACTGCCAATTGTTTTAACTCTCTAATTAGCTTGGAGGCAACACCCTCAATGACTTCCAGATTAAAGCAAAAGTGACACTTTGCTTCTATGGCAACGTGCATTGCCCTGTCAATCATGGCTTAAATAAAGCATACAATTTCCAACAAGCGGAAAAATATGCGGATAACTTGATTTTAACAGGATTTTTAAATGAAAGGTGAGAATAATTTCTAAATGTCAATTTAATGTGGGTGTGTGCGTCATGTGGTGCAATTCATAAAATATTGTTAAAAAAAAAAAAAAATTCTTTCAATTTGTGAGGTTTCCTTCAGTCAGAAATTAAATATCAACATTTATAAGCTTTTCCAGCAATTTTCTTATTTTAAAAGCATTTAAGAAAAAAGGCATAAGCCTCAGCATACCATTAAGGCTCCTGAACTATGAAAGAACCTATGAGCAACAATATGTTTCTCTAGACATATGTGGGGAGTATTCAGAGAAAATGTATGCGGTCTGCATACATTTTTGTACTCCTAAAAAAGCTGTTAGACTCCGTTTGCACCACAATATTTGGCAAACAGCTTTGCATATGGCTTAATACACAGCAGGCTCAGCAAACAAAAGAATATTATGGCATTTATCTGATATTTTGCGACGGAATGGTTGAAAACAGTGATAACAGATGGAAAATTACAGAGTAGATGACAACTCCTGTCCAAACAATATATAAACACTACTACCCTTGCAGGTTAATAAGCAGCGGGCACTATACTAAGAAGCTCAAAACCCATTAATTCTCCTCACAATCATCTTGGTGAATCCTTATTCCAACCAGACACGCGAATCCACGCACAAAGAGCCGTTTCAAAAGAAAGAAACTCTGTTTTATGTCTGCATCTTGTGTCAACATTCATTTTTGGCCGTGCTGCCGCTTCACTTTAAACCAATAAATTCAAACAAACCTTAGAGAGAGAAGGTCAGAATTTTTTTCATTCTCTGGCCTCCCAGCAGGCAACAGAAAAATAATCCCCCCATAGCCCTTTAGCCTAGAACTACAGCTACAACACAGGAGGAGCCGCTGAAGCCCCAGGCAGGGATAGATCAGGGCCCACTGCTGCTCTGAGCCATACCAAACCATGTACTGACAAACTGAATTAAGGGATAAGTAGACAGCTCAGGCCAGGCTCTGCTTTGCACTCCTCTTCCTTCAAGAGAATGGTCAGAGATGAAAGCTCAGCTAGCATGAGCAAGCAAGTGCATGTGGACCAAACCGCATCTCACCTGTAGACTGTAAAAGGTTGACTATTTGACCCTTTGTAGAGTATTTCCTACTTGAGCCTTATTGATTGACTAGCGCTGGGCACTGGCACTGATTCGATGTTCATTTTGCTTACATATATGTGTATATTATATATTTTGCTTTCAAAAAATAAAAGACTAAAAATAAAATCTGTTCTTAAAGCAAATTTAGGCATCACAGCATTATAATGTACAGTATGAACAATGAATATTCATTTTGAGATTTGCTAAAGATTACATTTAATAGTAACTAGCTTTTTTTTTTAAGTGAGCGCTGGATGACAGCAAATGTAATCTAAATATTTTTATTTTTTTAAGAAAAAAAAAGTCTATACAAATGGTTGAGGACAAATACTTACTGTTAAAAAGTTTGGGGTCAGTAAGTTTTTTCTTTTTTTAAAAATTAAAGTCGGATGAAATGGAAGTTGCGACAGTCTTTTCACCGATCAGGCATAACATTATGACCACCTTCCTAATATTGTGTTGGTCCCCCTTTTGCTGCCAAATCAGTCCTGACTCATTGAGGAATGGACTCTACTAGACCCCTGAAGGTGTGCTGTGGTATCTGGTACCAAGATGTTAGCAGCAGATCCTTTAAATCCTGTAAGTTGCGAGGTGGGGCCTCCATGGATTGGACTTGTTTGTTCAGCACATCCCAGAGATGCTCGATTGGATTGAGATCTGGGGAATTTGGAGGCCAAATCAAGACCTCGAACACATTGTTGTGCTCCTCAAACCATTCCTGAACCATTTGTGCTTTGTGGCAGGGTGCATTATCCTGCTGAAAGAGGCCACAGCCACCAGGGAATACTGTTTCTACCAGAAAGACTCAGAGGGCAGGTGAACGTTTGCTCTGTATTTATTCCATAATGTATTAACAGATGGTAGTAAGCGGCAATGATTCATGTTTAGTTGTATAAGTGTTTTGGCGTAGGCCCAGTCCATATTCCGAAACCTGGGGGATGCAGATTCGACTGATCCTGCCTGAAGATGAAAGCAGGGGCGGAGCCTACCCCCGATGGATGGACAGGGCCAACCTGGTGGTGGTGGGGAGGATGGAGGGGAACGTCACGTCATCAACTGCGAACATGAAACGGAGAGTTCAGTGCTTATATACTCCAGGTGTAAAGCAGTGATTGGTCAGACCTATGAGTATGAATGAATGACGAGGCATTACAGTCTTCCTGGTAGAACCTACCAGGAAGCTTTCATTTCCATGAAAGGGTGTACATGGTCTGCAACAATGCTTAGGTAGGTGGTACGTGTCAAAGTAACATCCACGTGGATGGCAGGACTCAAGGTTTCCCAATAGAACACTGCCCAGAGCGTCACACAGTGCCTCCGCCAGCTTGCCTTCTTCCCATAGTGCTTCCTGGTACCATGTGTTCTCCAGATAAGTGACGCACACACACCCGGCCATCCACATGATGTTAAAGAAAACCTGATGCATCAGACCAGGCCAACTTCTTCCATTGCTCCACGGTCCAGTTCTGATGCTCACGTGCCCACTGTTGGCGCTTTCGGCAGGTGGACAGGGGTCAGCATGGGCACACTGACTGGTCTGCGGCTATGCAGACCCATATGCAACAAACTGTGATGCACTGTATATTCTGACACCTTCCTATCAGAACCAGCATTAACTTCTAGAGCAATTTGAGCTACAGTAGCTCGTCTGTTGGATCACAGGCCAGCCTTCGCTCCCCACGTGCATCAATGAGCCTTGGCCGCCCATGACCCTGTCGCCGGTTTACCACTGTTCCTTTCTTGGACCACTTTTGATAGATACTGACCACTGCAGACCGGGAACACCCCACAAGAGCTGCAGTTTTAGAGAAGCTCTGACCCAGTTGTCTAGCCATCACAATTTGGCCCTTGTCAAACTCGCTCAAATCCATTTTTCCTGCTTCTAAAACATCAACTTTGAGGACAAAATGTTCACTTGCTGCCTAATATATCCCACCTACTAACAGGTGCCGTGATGAAGAGATAATCAGTGTTATTCACTTCACCTGTCAGTGGTCATAATGTTATGCCTGATCTGTGTATATCCAAGTGAAACAACGATTGGATCGTTGTGGTTTGCTATTACTGTGATCTCATGTGAGTGACCCGTCCTCATGCTGGTGAGATGACCATGTTATCAGAGAAAAGAAGTCGTTGCAAGGAAAAGAAGTTATTTTGATTAAAGATTATGGGGGCACATGGATTTTTTTTTTAAAGAAAATAATGATTTGCATGGATAAATACTGCAATATTCTATAAATAATAAGAATTGTCAATTTTGATTTCATGGTGACTTTAATAATTTTATTAAGCAAGGATGCATTAAATTGATCAAAAGTGACAGTAAAGACTTTTAAATTCTATTTCAAATAAATGCTATTCTTTTGAACTTTCTATTCATCCTGTGAAAAAAAATATAAGCAGCACAACTGTTTTCAACATTGATAATAGCAAGAAACATTTGTTGAGCACCAAATCAGCATATTAGAATGATTTCTAAAGGATCATGTGACACTGAAGCCTGGAGTGATGGATGCTGAAAATTCAGCTTTACCATCAAAGGAATAAATTACATTTTAAAATATATTCAAATAGAAAACAATTATTTGAAATTGTTATAATAATATTTCACAATATTACTGTTTTTACTAATAAATTGTATCTAATAAATTCAGCCTTGGTGAGCATATGAGACTTCTTTCACTTTTGTTTGGCTAAATAAATTAAATCTAGGTTTGAAGCACCACACGTGCAAAGGTAAAAAATAAGATCTGCATAAGCACAATGGCATTGCTTGCATGCATACCCCAACGCTCGTGCCAGCGGTCAAGTATAAACCAAGCTGGTGATTTCTGCATGTAGCTTCATAATGTACAACACAACGATGGCTTACATCCTGAGAGCTGGCGATTGCTTTGAGACTTCAACATGTTGAGTTAATGGAGTTTGGTTTGGCTTAGAAGCTCCCTCTGCCAAACTACTTCCATTAAAAGCGCAGGAATTGGGCAGACATGGGCTCATTTAAATCATGGTAGAAGCAATCATTCGTCTCCCGCATCCACAATTAGCGCCATCTGGTTTAGGGGCCTCCAACTCTTTAATGAGACTCCATTTATCAATTTGGGAGTGGACCCTTCCTGGTTCAGGTAGCAAAATATCAATTATTCCAGGATATCACAGCCTGCTCTGTGTAAAATAATGTGAACGCTATGGTGTGGTGAGTGAGGGTGGTATTGATGGGTTGTTTCTCTTTTGTCTCTTCGAGTTTTTGTGAGAGGCGCTGGATGTGTTTGTGAAAGCGTGGAGTGGCGTCGCAGCATGTGTGAGAATGCATAAAAGTCTATGCCTCTGTTGCCCAGGGCAAGGTATAGCCCCTTCTAAAGGCCACTGTACAGTGGACGTCTAGCTGAGCGATATGAAAAGATTGTGGAGAAGAGTGTGTACGTGTGTGATGTCCGCATGTGTCTATGAAGCAAAGTATCGGCCTTTCTGGGCTGTCAGTTTGGGTGATGTGTATCAGGAGACAGATTGCTGATTCAGCAGGGCCAGGGGATTCTGGCTCCTCTCTGCAATGCATTAAGTGTTCAGTGGCGTGTTACATCACCTTCATCGGTCTCCCACACTTCATACAGAACAATCTAGAACACCAGGGCGACACAAGGCACCCCTTATTCAACTGCCAACACAGCGCAGGGCGGGCAAAGTGCTTACCTATGGGGAAAAAGAGGAGAGAGAGAGAGAGAGAGAGAGAGAGAGAGAGAGAGAGAGAGAGAGAGAGAGAGAGAGAGAGAGAGAGAGAGAGAAAGAGAGAGAGAATTTAAGCACCAGCTGCATTATGTTACAGTCAGCAGTACATATTACAGTCAACCATCCATCAGCATAATATATAACATTCTAGGATTATCTTATCATGATCTGGTAAATTTCACGTATATAGAAGTCTTTAACTATGGACACTTTTTGACTTTTATGGTATTATTAAAACTAAGAGATTTCAACAATTCAAAACTGTTTTTGTTACAAGAGACATTCAAATAAATGCCTTATGCAAAGATTGAAAATATGAAAATATTTATTTGTGTATATTTAGAAAATATAAAATGCTAGCTATAAAATTACGCTTAGAAAGAAAAGGGCCTATCATTTTTTTTTTTTTTTTTAAATGTATTAGTTATAATTTCCACCGAGTATTAGTAATTTGGAGGAAATGCCACTGTGGGAAACAAAAAGAAAAACAAATATGACAAAATTACCTGCATGTAAGTACACTGTTTGACATTGTTAATGGACAAATTAAACAAGTGTGAGAGTGAAAAATATTTTAAGCAAGTTTATTTACTAAAAACCCACAAGGCCAAATGTCTATAGTTAAAGAAACAACCATAAAAACAGTCAAAGAGGTGTAGAGAGAAAGAGAGAGAGAGAAAGACAGAGGGAGAGAGAGAGCGTGAAATGAGGGAAAAAAAAAAAAAAAAAAACAGTTGGCAAATGAACTTGAAACTGCATGTGCCCTTTAAACCCTTCCGCTGGTGCAAGTAAGATGCCTCCAGGCAAACACTTTACTGACTCTACTGATTTTCTGGCCTCAGCACAATCAGAGCATAGGAGGACGTCCACCATTAGCCGAGCTCTACAAACAAACAAGCAGTGCCATTCTCCAAACTGCTGGACTTCAGGCCCTGGGAGGCTGCATGGATGCTCTGACTTTGCAATCAGCGTCTACATCAGATATCAGAATCTAAGCTGACCAGTTTTCTGACATGCTTACTGTTGACGAGCCCTACAGGTTAGCTTTTCAACGGTCAAATTATGAAAGCTTTAATGTGAACAAATTAAAGAGGAAAGGAGGAGTAATTTCAAATTACGTAACGATCTTAAAAAAAATAAATAAATAAATATCCGCAAGCTATGGCTTTACTGCGGCAGTTCAAGCTATGAACTTATATAAATATGTGAGGATTCCATCAGCTGCCGCAATCAAAGCAGACATCTAAAATTGGCTGTGAGGAGCAGGTACTAATGCTCAAACCAGGGGGGAGGAAGCGCACAACAGGAGCTGGAGGGATTGAATTATCAGGGTTCATTTATTCCACCGACTCCAGCCAGTGCCTGAATCAAGACTGATCGAGCTTTCATTTATCCTGGGCCCAAAGAGCAACGCAGCTCGGGAGCTAATTCTCAAGGAATAAGAAAAATCCCACTGGCAGAGTAAAAAGAGCAGTGGTAGCAATCTTGTGCTATGACCTCGTTTGTCAAGAAATAAAAGCTGTTCCCTTGTAGAACACAATCCCTCTCTTAGTCTGAGGAACGATTATGAGATATGTATTGTATCCGAAAGCGTCCCGGTCAGAGTGCCTGCCCCAATGAAGCTTGTCTGGTGAATAAGATACACATTCTCAGCGATACATACAACAGAGCACTTTGGCTTTAGAAAATGATGTGGAAAAACTGGGTTCCCACACATTTTGATCAATGAATTTATATGTTTCCATGAATTTACTTTTATTAAAAAAAAGAATTCAACAGAAATTGCATTCACAAAGAACAATTTCTAGCTTTTCAAATATAAAAACATATGAAACTTATGAAATAATATTAATATTGATGTTCATTCCTTACAGAAATTCCAATGACTTTGTATGCATTCATTTATTTTTCCAGGCCTGAGAGTCAATTTTAAACACACACACACATATATATTATATATATATAGAGGCCTGGTTTCACAGACAGGGCTCAGATTAAAGAGGTCCTTGATTATGATTTCAGCTTTTTAACTTTAGTTAGTGTGTAATGTTCTGCAAAGTTTCGACGCTCAAAGTCTAATGCAAAGGGAGATATTTTCTTTTACAGAAATCACTTGCTGGTAGGGACTACAAGAAGCTTCTTCCCGGGATGGTGACATCACAAACCCTTAAGTTCAGTAGCCCCGACCACTGATTCAAGCACGACTAGTGGTAGTAGGTAAATAACAGATGTGACCCTAACACTGGATCGAGCAACTAAGCGATAAACATGCCTTTCAAGAGTGCAAACATGTTGTGCAGTGCCAGGCTGTGGAAAAACACAGCAACTGCATTGGATTTGCAGAGAGCCTGAAATTAAAACAACGATGCTGTGCCTTCTATATTGGATCCAACAGGAACGGCGCAATACACTTATGTGCATAAAAAAAAAAAAAATCATTTGATATGTACAGATTATGTGTACATGTCTAATCAAAATCACCAGTGACCAGTGATTTCTGATATGTAATTATTCATGTAGGCCTACAGTCAGATGTTTTTGTCTCAATATCGTTTATTGTTAGTAAATCAAACCAGTGACTAAACGGTTGACTTCACATTGTTTCTCTTAGTAGGATGAAAATAATCTGTCATTTAGACCGTGATTAAATTATATATAGAAAGCAATCAAAGAACGCTCCCTTTACAATCGCTGAAGCTGTCAATCAAACAGAGTGAGTGTTCTGGACTCTCGCAAAAACTCCCATTAGAATCAACAAATCTATTTTTTACATTGTGTTTGCACTGTTAGTTATGATGAAAGCATTCGTTAGTGTGCAGAAATTAAGTTACAATGACGAGATCACTGCATTCATGTACTCAACATGTCTGTGGTCAGCTACATGCTCATCACTGCAACCTTTCATGACATGATCTAAATATAATGCAATAATCAACACTTTTCACAATTAGTAAACCTTAGAACTGTAATAGTAAAAATGTGCTAAAAGTTTTCGAGATAATTCTACGTGTAATCCTTAGGTATTTCCATATGCAAAATGTTAGCCAATCACAGCAGTGGGCGTTTACACTGAAATCTCACAGCAGACACGCCCCTTAAAACAGCGTTCAAATGAAAAGGCTAAAATAAGGGAAGGAAAAATGCCTTTTATTTCTAAATTATGACAATATTTGATGTAAAAATCATGCTAACATTATAAGTACACCCCAGGAAACATTATAAAATAATAAAATGATGCAGTTCATGACCTCTTTAAGCCAGGATTAGCATACGTCTTAGTAAAATGATCACATCAAAAAAAAACAAAAAAAACATTACTGTTGTGCATCTTGAGACAAAATAATGGCACTGACATATTTTGAGACATGCCAATCCAAGTTGCTTTCAGTTAAAACAACACAAACATGTATTTTAGTCTGGGCATTGTCTGTGAAACCAGGTAATAGTATAATAAAATAAATAAAAATGTATTTTTATATTCTAATTTTATTAATTGATTCTCAGTCCTGGAAAAACAAGCAAGTAACTAAGTACTAAATAAACAACCAAGAAAATAAATAAATAAATAAATGAAGTCAATAAAAAGTAAATTAAAGTAGTAGTAATAATAATAATAATACTATGCTTGTACCGGGGTTCTCCTTTATTTGACCAATATGCTTATTATTTATTTAAGTTGTTTTCAAAAATGTAAGCTAATTTCTTCCACCTCATTACATTAAGTGGTATGAGAGCCAATCCCAGCGGGCCATGCTGCCCCCTCTGTGAACTCAAGGCGTATGGCGCCACTGCATGGGTCAGCTTTATGCTTCAATATTGTTAGTGGCTAATTTGTGGAGAGCTTTGAATGCAGTCAATCAGACAACAGCTGGCCTCAGGAGGACTCAGCCAATCGATGTCCGTGATGCAACCGACTCGCCTGTTCCCCTTTACCACCCAGATCGGCCAGACTAATTAATGAGATCTCATACTCTCAAAGCAGGCAATGATAAAACAATTCCTTGAGAAGGACTCTGAAGGGTTTTCTGAATGTTCATAAAACCGAACAGAAATCCCTGACGAAGGCAAACAGCTCTCCAAATGCTAATTTGCAGAACAGGCTGGAGATGATGCAGAACAAGGCTTTCACCTAGTCCCGCTATAAATTATTCATACTATTGACTGGCGAAGCAATGCCACTTCATGCACTGGGCGACCACGGGGGTGCCACTTTCACACGCTGGGACGAGCCAACGAATCCTGACCAACTGTGCAGCTCCACAAGGCCAACAGCGCAAAGCACAATAAGTAAAAAAAAAACCCACACTAACACATTAAAACCATAATGAATTATTACATTTTCACAGTATTTATATGCGTAAAGTACACAAACCGTGTATATATGAGAGCCAGGGTACAATGCAGCCATTGTATACACGGTCTAGAATTATTAATGGATCGCTGCACTACTCCCAAAGGGTTCATGAAAAATAAATTAATGTGTGCTCCTTCATATGACCCACTTTGGTATATCCCTCTGCAGATAACAAAAAGAGATTCTGGCTCTGGTACTTGATGAACAGAGAGCAGGATAAAAAAAAATTAAAAAAAAGAAGCCATTTATTTTTGATGTAAGAATAAACAGGCAGGCTTGTGAAAAGGGAGTTATTGCTGGTTTGAATGTGCGCTGTGCATATGGCGAAGTAAAGGGGTGTTCACACTCAACTGACTAAAAAACAGGAAAAAAAACAAGTCCCTCTCAGACCCAGATCTGCTGCACAGATGGTACCCGACACTGGACCAACTCAGCTAAATCTGATAGTTGGAGACTATTCTGAGCACATATGCAACAGAATGCTGTAGCGATTCCACACAAAAGAAACCTACCGATTCTTTTAGATGAGTTTTTTTTTTTCCCCCATTATCATGAGAGCTGAGCTGTTCGATAAAACTTAGGCATCATCACTTTGCCGAAAGCTATTCTTTCAAAGTGTGGTAAAACTTGAAAAAAAAAAAAAAAAAAGAAAGAAAAACACTGAAGCGCAAGCGGCTATCTAGACCGGCTGATTAGCACTGGGCATCCTACATTAATGGGACATAAAATGCTAGTTGCTTTCTAAAATCCTTTGTTTTAAAGGAGTCATCCGAGACACACGAGAGTTGTTAGTTTGATAAATCGCCCAATTAATAAAACGTCTTCTAACAGGACCCCTGCAAGCACCACAGGGGCCTGCGCTACGCCACCAGTTGCTACGCTAATTAAAATCATCCTTGTTTTATTGTGATACTTAAGAAGCAACAGCGATGGCTATGAGTTAAGATCCCCCCTCCCTTTCCGAGTCGTCCTATCAATTTGAATTAGGCGGTAAACAAACAGAGAAGACGGCGGAGAGTAATTACAAACGCACAAAGACAACCCAGCAAGCCATGACACATGCCAATAACAGGAGGGGAGCTTTTGTGTACAATCATTATGATTACTTCATCAAATGCAAGTTTTTACAAGCCAAACAAGTCAAACATTCATATCGGAGCTTTGATGAGAGTGACTGGCATCTCTCAAGAGCTTGGGCGCAGAGCGGTGCTACAGCATGTGGTCTTTGAATAAACATCTGCAGGAAAATGTCTCTGTCAAAACAAGTCCTTGTAAAGGGCCGCTTTGTTCGACTGCTATTTCATGCTGAATACCGCAATTGATAAACCGGTAATGCCATTTGATTGGTTGGATTTGCATAGCACTTAAAAAGGTCAACGGTGCCTCTTATCTTTGTGACGTGCATTAAGAATGACAATGGCCTATCATAGTCAATTCCGAGAGTTGATCCAAGCTTTTGATAAAGCAGCATCGCAGGTGTCGCTGCGTTTGCGTGCTGTCATATGGAATTAGTGTCTTCTTCGGATTTGTGGCTTTAAAGTCAAAAGGGTGAACGATTCATGGCAAATTTTAGGTATGGAAGATGAAACGGGGCTGATAGAAAGATGTGGAAGAGGTTAATGGAAATTTCAACACCTTGTTTGTGACTGAACCCTTCAGGAAGACGACAAAGGAAGGAGTGTGACCAGCCGCCAATGGCGTAAACTGCCTTCCCGAGGGATGAGGTGGTAATTAAACTGATCATTAAAGCAAAAATGACTTTAATAATTAATTGGCCAAGTCAGAGTTGTCCTTTACAAGTCAAATTCAATTTCCTCTTGAAGCAGCCGTGGCATTTTAAGATTGGCCTTATCAGTCAAACGATTTCACCTCAGGAGGAGTGGACGATCACATGCACTCACATACACTTGATATGGCCACAGCTCGCCATTTCTCCTCATCTTCTCCAAACGCTCAGAATAGACCTTAAAGTTCCAAACAAGATGCTTCTGGCAAGCCACAAGATAAAGCAATTTCCTTCAAAGAGTAGGTTTCCAAATAACAAAAATCATTTGAAAAACACTGACTGTGTACAAAAATTAGCCTGGAGTCCCATAGATAAATAACCCACAATAAATAAAGTTTCCATTTTGCCTTGGTGTTGTTTTTCAAATGTGATTTACAACCTGTTTATAAAAATTAATCTGCCTTTGACTCCAGAGAGGGAATGAATAATCATGCATGCATTATTTAATTTTGTTATTCAAATTTCAACTTATCACCTTGTGTCAAAAATGAATAATTCTGCCTCGACAATATCAATTTGAGACAGTTGTAAACTAATAGAATGCTGAAAACTGTTATTAATTGATGGGTACCAGAACACGAGAATGCTTTTAAAAACAGATGGGACTGTGTCATAGAGCAAACTAGCAGAGGGCTCTACAAACATCTTTGTAACAATGAGATACACTAATCAAGAAACGTGAATGCCTCTTTCTCTCAGTAATAGAAGGTCATTGGCATAGGTTCCCTCTCTCTTCTCGCAGCATCTGGAAAAGGTACTGACTAGATACTCCTGTCTGCCCAATGGGTGCCGAGAAGGATGCTATTTTCTTCAATTTGCATGTGGCAGCTGCATACTTCTGTCCTGCTCTGTCAATGCACCCCTAAACTGTGATGTTCCCTACTGCATGCTAAAACAGCCAATATATACACTGTAAATGCTCTAAATTATTAATTGGTTTGAGTAGGACAAACTTAAATTAAACAAAGTAGTTCAGTCAAATGAACTTATGAGTATTTAGCACTTTCTTTTTCTTTCAAGTTCACAGAGCTGATATATTTTAAGTAAACTGAATTGTGTAGAAGAGGCATCAGAGACATCAGTTCATCTCTCTCAATCACATTCACAGATTCAACTCCCTAAAATGATTTATCATTCATTGATTCATAACAATACATAGCAAAACATTCTTTTCTATTAAGACATTTGACAGACATTTTTATCCAGAGCTATTTTCAGTCTGTTTTCCAGTAAAAATATCCGTAAAAAACTGTAAAGATTAATTTACTTCAGAAGCAAAAGATGCAAAAGCAGCAAAAAATATTAAGTTGCATAAGATATTAATTGTAGATAACTTCTCTAACTTAAGTCTTTTTTTTTTTAATTATTATTCTAAACAAACCTCTCTAAATGTTATTGCATTTAGGCTTTTACAAAAAAAAAGAAAAGCGTAGGTAAAATAAAATGTTTTTTTTTTTTTTAAATTTTATAACTTTTAAAATGAAATTTACACAATTCTATTTCTAAAACAAGACAAAAATACTGCTTTTCGGCACAATGATGAAAGCTCATAGCCCACTCCTTGTGGGGCTCAACCAGCAACAGTTTGGTTATTAGCCTTGAGATACACCACACCACCCCAACAACCCAGTTTCCATTAACAGCTGCTTTTCTCCTGAGAGCCTTTTATATCAGACCTTTTCAGGCTGGACTGAAAATAAAAAAGCTTGGTGTCATTCTATAGTTTGCTTTAGCTGAGGGTGTGATGGTCTTCAAGAGGATTCTCAAATCTTTTTGGCTGTTGTAACATCCCTTAGGAAGGACAAAAAAAAAAAAAAAAACTTTTTTGAACTTTTGTTTATTATAATATACCTTTTCAGACACTTCCTGAATTCAGCTGCACATAAACAAGGGCACGCTATGCCCTTCAGACCTTATCATTTGAGTGCAATTTCTGTGCCGAACAATGACATTAAGCAGCAGCCCTGATGGCTTGAAAACCGCCCAAGGGAGGTCAGCTCTGTGGGCGAAACTCATCTGTAAATACTTGAGCATTCATACACTGTCGGACATAAGAGACTGGCTGGCTTTCCATTTGACTGACATTTACATTAGAATTAGCTTCATAGTGCCTCTGAGAATATCAGCAAAAGAACCCCAGCATTTCACCTCTGTGAATGAATCCTCACATGCAAAGCTTTGCCACTCATTCTAACGCAAAGATCAAAGACAGTTACAAGACAGCATCACTTTGCATACCACATTATTTCATCCATACTAGCAGCATATGCAATTTGCATAGCAGACAACACTAACATGGCCACAGGGTCAATGTCCCCAAAGCGTCTAGAAATGGCCAGATGTATCAACTGGAATATCTGGTGATGTGAAACAAATGCAGAATTTGCTGCAGTTTTGTTTGTTTGTTTTCCCATCAAATGCAATTGCAAAATGGCCATCACCATCTGTGATTTTTCCAAAGACTCTCTCCAAAATTTGGTTGGTTGAAGCATTAAAATAACTGGTTAATCAATCAATTAAAAGAATGAATGAATGGATTAATCGATCAATCAATCGAAAGAATGAATCAATTGATCAAATGAACAAACCAACCAATCGAATGAATGAACGAAAAAAACAATTCAAATGAATGAATGAATGAATGAACAATCTGATCAAACAAACGAATCAATCAATGGAATTAATCAATCAATGGAATCAATCAATCAGTCAGTCAGTCAATGAATGAATGAATGAATCAATCAATCAATCGAATGAATCAATCAGACGAATGAATGAATGGATAAATGCATGAATGAATGAATGAATCAATGAACCAATCAATCAATCAATCAATCGAATCAAGCAGTCGAATAAATGAAAGAATGAATGAATGAATCAATCAATCAAATCAATCAATCAATCAATCAATCAATTCAAATCAAATCGAATGAATCAATCAGTCGAATAAATGAATCAATCAATCAACCAATCAAACAATCAAATCAATCAGTCGAATGAATGAATCAATCAATCGGTCGCATGAATCAATCAATCAGTCGAATGAATGAATGAATGAATGAAAGAAAGAAAGGAGGAAGGAAGGAATGATCACAGTATTTATACTTTTCGTGATGATCAACCTGCCTGCATTTTACCATTGAACTCACAGCAGCTTTAAGGTTGTAACTGCATCTGTGTGACATTCAAGAGAGAAAAAAAATCCCATCAGCTTAATCAAGATCTCTCTTTTTCTTCCTTGCTTCTTGTTGTCATTATTATCTTCCCTTCTAAAAGCTTTTTAAGTGACGAGTCGGATGCGTCCTCCTGTGCTTCGTTTTTGTTGGCCCCCAGATGCTCAGCGTGGCATCTTCCAGGAAGCGCTAAATTCAGCGAGCTGGGTGAGTACTGCCCTGAGAGCTCTCCAGTCCAGCGGGAGCAGACTGACGGCAGGAGGTCACCGCGGCAGAGGAAGTGTGTGTGGGCGGGAACGAGAGATAGGAGGAGGGCGTGTGGACCATAATCTCTTTCTCCTCAGTGATGGGGGCACATTAGTTCACTTCTTGGCTTGACAAGGGGGGGGGGGAAGCAGAGAAAGGAAAGGGAAAAAAAAAGAAGAAAAAAAAAAAAATGTTCCAGCGGTGACAGGCGCTGCCATGTTTTTCTCTTGTGACGTGCTCCCAGTGGTAGTGAATGCTGGTGAGGGGAAGAGAGGAGAGATAACCCCGACTTAATCCACATAACTTCCAGTCTTCCACAAGGTGAATATGTACTTTTTTCACTTAAATGAGGCATGGGTGAGTCATATCTAAATTAGTTATTTCAGTCTGAGATGCACCTGTAAGGCTGGAGTGCTGAATTACAGAGGAAGGTCAATAAGAAGGTCGGCCTCTCAGCCCTAATCTACATTTAACATGGAAATGTAAGTTTATTATTGCTTGGTTTAATTAAAATCATCCAGGCTGTGACATCCTCGCTAGCCATGGCAGAGGGTGTTCTTCTGGGGCGTGTCGGGGTAGTCCGAACATCTCAGTTGGATGGTCCGGTGCGCCGCGGTTAAGAGCCGATGGTAGCAGACGACCTGAAAATTAATTAGTGCCTGTTCTCTTTCATGTCAGGATTACCTTGTGGGTCGATTTGACTTCCAAGTCGCTTCAGAAAAAGACCCACACTCTTTCTAATAAGCCATCTTAATGTTAGATTGGACCAAGTATATACAATATTTTGGGACAATGAAAGCTCACTAAAAGGTTTTCAAAGGCATTTGATGTTCAAAAGAGCAATTGCAATGAGTGACTTTGTATTCACAGGCTTCATTCATTAAGAACATCATTTCTACGCTCGCTCTCAGTCCAAATGAATGAAGCAGAAATACAATCAGCCCAAAAAACGTGTTCGGCCCAGATCGGCTATTAGCATGCTCGCAACAAAAACAATGACTACTCAGAGCCCGCTCTTAAAAAAATAGCAGGCTCTCTTTGGGCCATACGAATCAGTACGGATATAGCAATGATCACCACGCAGCTTCCAGAGCCTCTTCTAATAAATGAGAACAATAAAAGCCCTTCATTACAATCAAACTTAATCAAACTGCCCTTAAAGAGGAGAACACAAATATAAATGCATGCTCGCCTGCATTTATATACGAAATCAAGGCAGGCAAAGGCATTAATCAAGACTTTCTCTGGGCAGAAAATTAAATAAGAAGACAAAGAAAGAGCGACCCTTGACACGCTAGAATATTGAAAGACTGTGCACTTGGCCACAGCTTCTCATCTATTTATCATTGACATAAAGGTAATAGAGCTTCACAGCAGCACTAACGATCAACGACAGCCTCCCTCCAAAATAGATGAAAGCTCCCAAGCAATGAGTGGGGCTTCTAAAACGAAAGACAGTGCGGCTAATGAGTAATTAGGCCGTTGTGTAGGGGTACAGGCCTGGGGCTTAAAGGCCACCAGTAATTTGAGGAACTCGACACGGAGATGACACTAATTGTGTCCGTCAGAATGGCATTGATTCTCATTTGAAATAAAACTGGCCCGAGTGTCTTTTTGATGTGCTGTGCTGACAGCTACTGTCTGCCGCTGAGCCGGCTACCCACGAGCCCCGGTTTGCTGCAGTGCCTCCAAATTGGCTCTGCTATCATGACAGGAGCCGGTGTTTCTGCTGGACTAGGGAATGTTAGTCCATTGCCTGCCCTTTCTCATTCGCTTTAAACCATCAAATCGGTCTTCAGCTCTTAATGGACTCAGGGATTCATTGAGAAAAGCACATTAAGGAAGATTCTTTAATGCACTTAAACTGAGAAGGTTTACCAAATAGGCTATTTTTATTACCTGTCGTGAAAAGGTATTGGATGGCGTGCAAAGTGCATCATGGGAGAGGTAAGCAAGGCCCTGGTTGGTGTGGGGTTTTAAAATGAGTTATGTTGATGTTAGGGCTGAACAATAATTCAATATCATTATTTATATCGCAATATTTTTTTTTTTTTCTAATAACGGTGATATGATTTTTTAACACATTTCCAATATTTCAATGTACATTACAGCATTTGTCACTGACTGACATTCAGGGCGCAGCCGTCAAAAAGAGCAGAAAGGCAGCGTGTCCAACAAAGCTGGCTAAAAACGATAGGCGCTCTGCTGAAAGTGCCTTACTGTGAGCACTTGAGAGTGTTTCTTTTTTCAGTTGAGACGCTTTGCTTGTTATGATACGGAATATCCGCAGAAGTGTTACTAGTATCTCATTTCATTGTTTCTATATAAAAGTGTCAATACAATGTAAATACTTGCTCTGGCTCTAAATAATTTTGTTCCATTATTATGCTTGTTACTGTCACCTGTGGCGGTTGGTCAGTGTTGTATTTGTCCCGCCCCTCCTCCACTGTGATTGGACGGCTGGGTAATGAGAGTGATAAGCGCCGCGTTTTACCCAAAGTTTAACATTCTTCAACTATCTGTGACTGGTTAAAAAAAAAAAAAAAAAAAAAAAAAAACGCAGAGCCCTCAGCGCTTTAGCGTAACATAGATGCTCAGCGAATCATTACACTCCTCAGCAACATGTGTTTTTGTTGTTGCTCTTTTTTTTCTTTTCTACAGCAACTCTGAGCACTTTTCATATTCTTTATCCTGGCTGAAGCACTTTTGTTTCAATCTATAAGAATAATATAATCAGCCTATGTTATAGTTTAAAGTTAAATATATTAATATTAATAAGGTGAGTCTGAGAGTCTTGTTTATTTGACAGTGATTTCACATTTCTTGTTTGCATGAAGGCTAAATACAAATAAAAGCTGAACATTAATTTATTTGTACTGTTTTTATTTCTAAAATATTATATAGTTCTTTAGGAGAAGGTGTCAGTCTTGGCAAATTCATTTTTCAGAAGTTTGTAGTGGACTGTACAGACTGTAGTGGGTGTTCTTGGCAGTTTTTCTGAGGCTTTTATATTTTTCCTATTGATATCGAAATTATATCATATCAACCGAAATGACTGTGATACAATATATTGTGATATAAATTTTGGCCATATCATCCAGCCCTAGTTTATGAATGAGGTTACTTTTCTTGTTTGCTTGCCTTTGATTGCAGGGGTTGCGATCAGGCAAGCAAAAGCCTTCACAACTTCACACAAATTCAAAGGGAATGACGGTGACAAGTACCCCAAGGCATCACTAATCAGCAATGAAAGGAAAAAAAAAAAAGAAAAAAGAAAAAGAAAAAGAAAAAAAAAAAAAAACTGTAAGGCAGAACTTTAAAGGGGACCTATTATGCCCCATTTTACAAGATTTAAAATAAGTCTCTGATGTCCCCAGAGTGTGTATGTGAAGTTTTAGCTCAAAATACCCCACAGATAATTTTTTACAGCATGTTAAAATTGCCACTTTTTGGGGGTGAGCAAAAACGTGCCGTTTTAGTGTGCGCCCTTTAAAGGGGCCATTGGATGCCAATTTTCCACAAGTTAGTATTATTCTTTAGGGTCTACATGAAAAGTCTATAACATACTTTGATTAAACTTTCTGAATGGTTTTTTACCTGGTCAAAAACAGCTCTGTTCACAGCGAGCCATTTCAGTGCATGTCCCTTTAAATGATAATGAGCTACTGTTCACCCCACCCATATCTTCCTTGAGCGGGCTTTAAACACGTATTGCATTGAACTCACCATTCTTATTTATGCAGTTATAAATGCTCAAAAAACGGTTAAAATACATTTGAAAATTACTTGTTAGTCATTAACTAACACCTTTAAAAACCTTATTGTAGTGTTACCATGTTATCTTTACATAAAATGTACACAGTTTGTAATAAGACAATCACCTTAATGCATTGTTCATTATAAACATGCAGTTATGAATTACAGTAAGAAGGTTCTAAATAGAAATGACGACATATGTTTGTTCGACTGTATTATTTTGATAATGAACAAGCGATGTCACGTTTGCAGTGCTTTGTTGTGTGTGCGTGAGGCGCCGGCGTGACCAAACAGCAGTCTTTGCAAGGGACTTGCTCATCTTCATGGCAACGGTTCGTGGTCGTGTTGTCGTTTGCTGGAAAATCATACCACACTGCTCAGACATTCCCCAACCCAACAGTCGGGCAACAGACGCCGACGGGTATCACACTAGCTGCGTCTCATTTCAGAGGCTGCGTCCTGATCAACAAACTCCAACAGATGTGTTTGTTGGCTTTATCTGTGCGGTGTGAACTGGCCTTTAACTTTAGCCGCATTCGTCGTGGAACTTGCTAACTAGCACATTATTAGGAAAGGCGATTTGCAAAGATTCATAAAAAAAATCTATAACGTTACTCACGTCTTCTGGAGGTACTGATCCATCCTTCAGGATTTTTTTTTTTAGCAAAGCAAACTTTTTAGCGCAGACATAAACGCATATAGGTAGATCCGGGGGCGCATTCCCTTCGAAAACAAAATTAATCCACTGCGGCTCAGATGTCAAGAGTAAAGGACGACTGCTATTTTCATTCTTATATCCAATAACAAAACGCCTCAGTTACTTTGGAAACATTCTTGTCTACACCTACACGGCGTTGAAACAATGGCGGACTGTCTGTTTACAGCTCATTTGGGGCAGGTCTATGCTAAAATGGCAGTGTCAGTCAAGAGTCGTGGAAAGGGGCCTGTGCAAATTTACGTCACTTTGCCAAGAATCTTGACCTGACAAAGTGCTTACGATTTGTGGGGATTAAAAAAAAAAAAAAAAAGCACTGGGTGGATTTTTATCATTATAGGGTGGTTGTGTAGACACACTGCCAACACACATTTATGTCTAAACACCATGCAAGAGTGAATTTTGCATCCGACGTCCCCTTTAAATGCAAATGAGCTGCTGCACTCTGCCTAAGAGGGCGGAGCTTCAAGAGCTCATTCTCCAGTGTCAGGAGGACATACTATAATGTCAGAAACTGCGAATATATGCTGCATGAAGATAGAACAGGTAAAGTTTAGTTTAATTACGGTTATAACTTATATTATCTTCTTGTTTTTATCCACTATATTAGTACAAGCCTGTTGTACCGGACCCCATCCAAATGATGGCCAAAACTTCACAGATGAGTTTTATAATGTTTATTGTACTTCACACAAAATATGAAGTGTCTGTTTTCACTCTAGAAAATCACTGTAAGAGCTTAATAAAACACAGTTCAAGTGTGCATTAAAATATTATCCATAAACTCTCTCTCCCTTGCATTATCATCAACATACAGAGCGAAGTACACAGAAACACTCGTTACAATTAACAGTAAACAAATACCGACCTTTTTGGGTGGTGCTTAATAAACTGGTAAACTTTATATCAGTAAATCAACTCCGATGAACTGTAATAAAGTGCTCTCACCTTTATTACTGCCATATCCAGTAACACTCTGGAGACTGTAAGCTGGATCACGAACAGTTTGTACTGATCTATCCTTGAGTAACAACTTTTTAGCACAACCTCTGTTTTGTATTGTCCCTTTGTATTGACATTCATTCACAAAGTCCAGTGTGAAATGATTTGCGCAGATATAAACGAATTTCGGTAGAATTGAGAGAGCATTTTCTTCGAAAACAAAATGAATCCACCTCGTCTTCAGCGGCTCAGATTTCGGAAGTAAATGGATGGATTAAAACATCCAGCTACAGAACACCTAAAACGCTTGGGAGACATTCTCGTCAGTGCAGCAATGGCGGACTGTGTACAACTCGCTGTGAACTCGCTCAGGGCGGTTCTATGTTATAACAGCAGTGTCTGTCAACATTTGTGGGCGGGGCCTGTGGCTAATGTGACGTCACACTGCCAGGAACCTGCAAACGGCTTGTTCTGAGACACTGCTTAGGATTTATGGGCATTAAAAAAAATAAATAAATAAAATAATAAAAAAAAAGGAGTGGGTGGGTTTTTTTTATCATTATAAGGTGGTTGTGTACACACACTGCAAACACCATGCAAAAGTGAATTTTGCATAATAGGTCTCCTTTAAGTTTCCTGATTTTATTTCATTAGGAATTTATTTGATTGTAAAAATTGATTCACCAAAATGAAAAATAAAAAAATATATACATTAGACACACTGCTAACACACAACTGTCATACACAAATGACAAATTTCAAAAAATAATTCATACCCTATTTCAGAAGTAAAATGTTCAGTTTGCATAAAAAAAAACATTCTGCTGGAGAAGATTAAACTAAGATTAAAAAAAAAAAAAAAAAAGTTTCAGAGACAAAGCCAATTTTGTTGCAAATTGAATAACTTTCTTTAAAAAAAATTTAGAAAGTAGACTTTTTATGTTGACTTTATGGGAAAGAAATTCATAGCAGCTACTGTATGGAGCCAAATGACTATGTGTTTGAAAGAAGGCTAGTCAAACATACTTAAAGAAAGTAAATGCTGCGGGTAAAGTATTTTCAAACACAGCATGCTTTGTGCAAATATTCAACCAGTCTCAGCATGTCATGGTACAAAAATAAGTTTTGCTGGGGAAATGAATTGTCGGCAAACATGACGACAATAAGCATTCCATCTAAGGTCAACTTCTCAAAGTCAACTGCAGAAGCTTTGTTTTGTTTTCTTTTTTTCCCATGCTGAGGCAAATAGCTACGCATGAGAACAGGCAATACCACAAACTGTCTTTCAGTGGTCTAGGAGGGAGGAGGGAAACATAACCCATACTCCAAAACTCAAATAAGATCAGACCACAATTCCCAAATCTGTTTTCTCACATATTGCAGTTATGCTCCTAAATTTTCATTTAAAGCTTCCTTGAACTGTAAAGTCATCTATCTAGTTCTTGTCAACATGACAGAGCTAGAAACGGTTAAAAAAAAAAGAAAAGAAAAAAAAGAAAAAAGTGTCTTACGAGAGTTTAAGGGAAAAGACATGAAGTATTTGAAGCAGTGAAACACCTCAGATTTTTTACTCTTAATTGTGTCATATCTGTGCGCTGGAGAATGCAGGCGAATCTTCTGGACTCTGAAAGGTTCACGTTTAAAGCTGCTGCCCAATGGAAGCTGCTTCTGTGCCAGCATGGCTTCTTTGTGCACCAGTGAATTAAAAGCAGATGAAAAGACGAAAGCTTTCATTACTTCCTGATGAAAGCATCAGCACAGAGCGAAAAAGAGTACCTTTTACAGGCACGCTCAGAATTGCATCTGCCCACCGAGATCTTTACATCAGCATGTGATTTTTCATGCTTTCCTTGAAGAAAAAAAAAAAAATTAAAATTCTGCCATCATTGACTCATCCTCATGTCACTTCAAACCTGTATGACTTTCTTTTGTAAAACACAAAAGATGATATTTTGGAGAACTGTTTTGTCCTTACAATTAAAGTCAATGGGGTCCAAAACAACAAGAGACTCACTGACTTTCTTTTTTACTTTTTTATTTTTTTTATTAATATATATATATTTTTTTATTTGAGAGAAAAAAAAGAAAGAAAAAACATTGAAACCCTGTTTCTTCTCAAAGTTCATGTTTGAAGACAATGTATAACAAATCACAAACATTCTTTCACCTACTTTATTCTTTTCTGTTATACTGATAGAAACAGTAGTGAATGCGATCAGGACACAACACAAGCCTGGTTCAATATGAGCACCAAGACTCAATGTGTCTGAAAAGCGTGTGATAACCTCTAGGCTTCAGCTCCATAAAGCTTTTTAAGACTATAAAAAAAGGCCAATTCGTCAAGCCTATTTGACTCTGTAAGATGTAAATCTACACTACGTGCCTCAAACTTCCTTCCAGTCAGCAGTCTTTCACACTTCCGCTTGGGGGAGAAAAAAAAAAAAAATGATGCAGCACTGGCATTGTTGTACATTATGCATGCTTCAGACTCCTCCATCACATCCAGTGAGATCAGTTTCACAGATTTAAACACTCATCTCCCCCAGCAAACAAACACACGCTCACACACATGCACACACGGGAGCTAAGAGGTTAGGGCAGGATAACATTTACAATCCGTAATAATAACATAGGCTAGCTGGCACTTTAATCACCCTTGAACTCAGCTTAGCCCGGCCTTATTGCAGTTATTACAGAGGTAATTCCAGGCACCGCTGAGAATCTTTAGATTTCATTTAAGACTTTTGGGATGATGCTGAGCGGTGACAATGGCTATCCATCTTTCTAAACACTCCTAATCTTAACGGAGGATCCCAGCCTCCGATTGTGCCGTTGATGGATAGCTCTCTGTTTTTCCCCCATCCTTTCATCCGGTCTGAAGAGTTTCTGCTACCACAGCAAGCAAGCCATGCAGCCGGGCAAACATCCGAGAGACTGTGGCTTTAAATGTGTGAATCTGTAAGGTCTTAAATTAGCTTACTTCGAAACAGAATGTGGTTTTAGAAATCTCTATTCATGTTTAGAATAATGTCATAATTATAAGATTTTACTTTTGTCATTTTTACATTTATGACAGTAATATCACAATTTACTTCATAAATAATGATACATTTATTAATTTTTTTTAATTTATTATCTTTTATATAAAGAATTCTTATAAATATTAAAAGGCTTTTTATATTTATTTTAAATATTTTACAAACATAGCTCATCCAATGATATTTATAATGTAGGCTTTATAATACAAGGTTTTTTGTTTTCAAAACATTCAGTCAGGTCTTGACAAACTGCTTTTCTATCTAAATATTAGTTATATTAATTTCTTTTCATTTTAATTCTTCATCCTAACATTCAAATTCGAATAGTGATAATGCATCTCATTTCAAATTAAATCCAGATATAGGAATTAAATTAGAATATGAAAGTCTCTCTCATTTCAATTCTGAATGGCACCCTATGGAAGCTTGTTTCCACCACTAAATAAAAAAATAAAAAAAGATAATTATGTAATTTTATCTCCCAATTCTGACTTTTTTTCCTCAGAATTGCGAGATTTAAACTCGCAATTGCGAGTTATAGTCAGAATTGTGTGATATAAACTCGCAATTCTGACTTTTATTCTTAGAATTGAGAGTTTATACAGTCAAACCAATTTATTCAGACACCTTGAACATTTCATTCATTATTACAGTTTATTCACTATATTTAAAAAAAATGGTAATAAAATATGACAAGATCTCAGAGTTAAACTGTGTCAGAAAAAAATAATCGGAATTATGTCAGATAACACTTAAGCAAAACATGGTCAAGTCAAAGTGTCTGAATAATTTTTGGTTCCAAATTTTTATCAATTTTACTGGTAGTCCACTGTATGAAGAATTTTTGGGTATAATATGTCACAGTTTACTTTATTTTGCTATCCTCACTTACATAAATGAACTATAGTATCCTGCACCCACTAGTAAAAATATATCAAAAATTATCAAAAATGTCTGAATAATTTTTGGTTTGACTGTATATCTTGCAATTCTGACTTTATAACATGCAACTGCGAGTTATAAAGTCAGATTTGTGAGATATAAACTTGCAATTCTGAGAAAAAAAATTCAGTCTTTTTTCCCTTTACAGTTGGACATAACATGCAATTGCGAGTTTATCTCTCAAAATTCTGACTATAACTCACAATTCTGACTTTATAACTCCCAATTGTGAGTTTATGTCTTGTAATTCTGAGAAAAAAAGTCAGAATTGTGAGCTAAAAAGTCAATTACCTTTTTTTTTTTTCATGGCGGAAACAAGATCCATAGCACCCTGCTGCATTATCAACTAAATTTCACTTCTGTAGTACTTAGAATTTCATGTTAATTCAGTTGTCACTACATTTCAAGAGTTATTTTGGTTGTACAATCAGTTGTCATTCCATAAATAAGCAAACTGTGTGTAGATAAAGCATAAAAATAAAAAAAAATAAAAAATCCACTTTACACTTATGATTGTGTGATGCTGGTATTTTGTTTTCCAATTCAGCAAATTGTCTACAAGTTCCCTTTTTTATTCCTCTGGTTTAAAAAAAAAAAAACCTTACTGTAACTACATCTTAAACAGCAGTAATGAAGTAGTGTAAAACTTCATGGAAACGTTTTTCCCCTCCTTTACCTTCCTCCTTCAGTTGAATACAAGAAGCTTTTAGTCACGCCTCGCAGAACAGATTTGATTGGAGAAGTTTTGGCCCTTAGTCATTCACTCCCTTCCACAAGAGAATGGTGGATTTTAAAGGTAACACCATCATGAATTGCTGTCACAAAATCTTCGGTTTAGTCACACAGGCTGAGAGGCACGACTGACTTATCCCATGGGTCCACCATCAGGCTGTCTTTGATCAGGAGATTCCGAGGATTGTTCTACAGCACTCAAGAAATTTAAAAACCACTGACATCTTAACTACAACAGAGAAAAATCACACCTTTTATTCAAATCTGGTACATGTACATGCTCGCTTATTATGTTGTACCTAAAGTGAGCGATATGGAGAATCATCAAAACAAACAAATATTTCGAAAATTTTATGCAACCAGGATGCCTATGGGACAAGAGGAAGGACAGAGAGTATTCCTTCTAGTCTGAGTGTTGTCAGCCTGTCATCTACACTAAACTATCACAGTCAGATTATAAGGCAACTATCTCCACCCTTCTAGACAGGACCTTATGCACACAGGGAGAGACCCAGACAAGGGGAAAACAAGCTTAACTGCTCAGGATTCAAGGTAAACAGCTCCCATCCCCTCTGGATTTAAGGCAAAGCTAGCAATTTTTGTTCTGAGGTGTCCCTGCGAACAACGCCAGATGAACAAATGAAACTCGATTCACTCTGATCTGAGTGGAAATTAGTCATTTAGCTGACTATTTTATTTAAAATGACTAAAAGTACACCTATTACAAAGAAAAAACAACGCTAGAACAACCTTGTTTAAATGGTAGTTCACAAACCATCCTTTCTGTGGTTCAAACCTTGAATCTGCCAGATTAAAGCTCATTAACCACTTCAAAAAATAAATAAATCAAAAAACACCTAGAAAAATTCCCTGAAAAAAGAAATTTCGGCTGAATTAAAACTAGTTTTAAAATATTAAAGGTTTTTATACAATAATTCACAATCTGTCATACAATTTTACACCAAGGCCATAAGTGTGAAACATCATTTCACATTTTCACACACAAAAAGTAAAGAAAGGAAGGAAGAAAAGAAAGAAAGAAAGAAAGAAAGAAGGAAATTATTTTACACGGTTTCAAGGTCCCAGGCTTGATTTGTCCACTTCTTCAAGGGTTTGAAAGGCCACATGCTTTGAACTTTTTACAGATGGTTAAAAGTACATTCTGATATTTCAATTACTGACCTTTATGCACAAATGTGAGAAACACCCCAACTGATGCATGATGGCCTATTTTCAATGAGTAATGGCCTCCCAGAAGCTCTTTTTAAAGCGCATCACTGCGGCTCAGGTGGCGCATTGTTTACCCGCCATTGAGAGAACTTTGAAAGGCTGTTTACTGTCAGTGTGTGGTACGGTGCAGTCATTAAAGAATTAAAGCAAGCTTCAATGCCTAAGGAATTAATAGATAAACGCTTCCACGACTAAATAAACAGACACACAAATCCATCAACCATCAGAGACCTCCTGTCATCTTTCACTGTAAGCCAAACATCCCATCTGTAATTAACTCATTTTGGGACAACATGACAGGGAAAAAGAAAAAGTCAAAAATTAAATGAAAGAAAAACAACTCAAGTAGATAAAGTCACAATGGAAAGTTTGTCCATCCCTAATTTTCATTTTAATTAGTTATTTAAAATTAAACTGTAAGTGAGCACATACCTTTTCTTTCAAATAAATAAATAAACACATGCTCTAACTAGTCCATGGACGATTTAGTCTACCCATTTTTAAAGTACACAAGGTAGTTTATATGACTAAAATCTCAAATTTACTGAAACGTGAACAGCAGTTTATTTATATATTTTTGAGCTACTTGCCTTGAAAAAAAAAATCTTAAAGGGCACCTATTTGTGTTTAAAATAAGTCTCTGATGTCCCCAGAGTGTGTATGTGAAGTTTTAGCTCAAAATACCCCCCAGATAATTTTTTATATCATGTTAAAATTGCCACTTTTGGGGGGTGAGCAAAAACACGCCGTTTTAGTGTGTGTCCCTTTAAATGCAAATAGGCTGCTTTGCCCGGCCTAAGAGGGCGGAGCTTTAAAAGCTCATTCTCCGGAGTCAGGATGCACTAATAATGTCAGAAACTGTGAGTATACTGTATGCTGCATGGAGATAGAACAGGTATAGTACAGTTTAGTTTAATTACGGTTATAACTTATGTTGTCATCTTGCTTTTATCCATTATTAGTACAAGCCTGTTGTTCCGGACCCGTCCGAATGGTGGCCAAAACTTTACTGATGAGTTTGACGTTTATTGTACTTCACACAAAAGATGAAGTGTCTCTTTTTACTTCAGTAAATCACAAGAGCTTAGTAAAAAGTGCATGAAGTGAGCATTAAAGTCTTATCCATGAACATTCTCTCTCCCTTGCATTACCATCAACATACATAGCGAAGTACACAGAAACACTCGTTACAATTAACAGTAAACAAATATATACAGACCTTGTGTCTTTTCTGGAGGTGCTTAATAAACTGGTAAACTTTATATCCGTAAATCAACTCCGATGAACTATAATAAATTGTGCGCTCTCACCTTCATTACTGCCGAATTCAGTATCGCTCTAGAGACTGTAAGCTGGATCACAAACAGTTGGTACTGGTCCATCCTTGAGTAACAACGTTTGTTTTGTATTGTCCCTTTGTATTGACATTCATTCAAAAAGCAGTCTGGTGTAATTTATGTCTGATTCACGCAGACATGAACAAATTTAGGTATATGGGGGCGCATTCCCTTCAAAAATAAAACTAATCCACCGAGTCTTCAGCGGCTCTGATGTCAGGAGTACATGGAGACTGTTATGTTCACTCTTACATCTAACAACAAAACACCTCAATCGCTTACAAGACATTCTTGTCACTACTGCTGCTCCAGCCTGAAGAAAATGGCGGGCTGTGTACAACTCGCTCAGGGCGGGGTCTAAGCAAATACGGCAGTGTCTGTCAGCAGTCGTGGGAGGAGCCTGAGCAAAATGACGTCACTGCTCAGAATCTGCAAACGGCTTGTTCTGAGACACTGCTTATGATTTATGGGAATTAAAAAAAAAAAAAAAAGTAGTGGGTGGATTTTTATCATTATAGGTTGGTTGTGTAGACACACTGCCAACACACATTTATGTTCAAACACCATGTAAAAGTGAATATTGCATAATAGGTGCCTTTAAAACAGTGAACTATTCAAGCAGGAATCTCAGACCTTTCTAATGAAGAAATAAAGAAATAAACCAATATTAAAATTCTGTCAGATAAGCAGATAATTAATTCATATAATATTACATAATGGTAAATGTTATATCATATTTCATCATATATCATCATATTTTATATAATATAACCATTAACAAAATAGGCAAAATTAAAATGTTATAATTTCATAATTTTATAAATTAATTTAACAGTCTTATTAAATTATTAGTGTTTTTAAACATTAAGCATTATATAACAGAAAAGGTCATTTAAAGGCACAATATGTAAGATTTTTTTTATTAAAATATCCAAAAACCACTAGAACAAGGTTATATATTTTGTTGACTTGTGTACTTACATTATCCCAAATGTTTACAAGAATGTTTAAGTCCAGAGTTTAAGTCCAGAGAAATTTTAACCAGGAATTTTAACCAGGACCCGGACCGTGTCCATGCGTCGCCTATCAATGACATCATACCCGCGCTACCCTCGGTTTCCGGTTTTATTTTGTAGAAACCAAGGAAACACCAAAGACGCTTTAATATATTATGTGTTTTATTAGACAGGTGAGCAACTGTTTGGATACATTCATCAACAAAACTAATTGTTAAATAGCTCAACACAGTAAGTCTTATTGTTTAAATCTGATTTTCTTGATTTATTACGAGTACCATGTTTTACCATGACTAATATCGATCTAGCTTACTGCAGTGTGCAACAAGTGTCTCATGTCTTGCTTGTCTCTCATTAGCGATCATTCCAGCAGACTCATTCCACTCTGATGGTTTTCAGCTACACCCTGCTTCATACTTCAGTAATGTTAATAATTCTTTAATTAGCCCATCTATGAATATGATATCGGCCCAAGTTTAGTCGGATTCTTTTCCACCGGGTGAAGACAACACCTCCCATGATTCCGCGAAATCAAGGCGTCATCAAGCTACGCCTTTGTTTTGAATAAGCGACCTTTAGCGGTGAAAACTACATAGTGTGCCTTTAAATATATAAATTAAATTACAATAAACTTGCACAATTAAATATCCAATATAAATTAACACCAATAAATAAATAAATAAAACTCTGCTAGCTAATAAAACCAATACGGTTTTGAAATATTGCACGTCCCATTGAGAAATAAAGTACGGATTAACATTGTAACAGAATAATGTTAACAAATGTAAATAAACAAACTTTGAATCAGAGAGTGGAGATCTTACACTCCAAAAGGATAAAAATAAATTAAACACAAACTAACTTCTGGAAAACTAAAGCTACTACATAAAAATAAATCCAGTTTACAAGTCCCAAACTTCATTGCAAATTTGAAGCACGGCATAAATATTAGTAAATGAGGGAAAATTTGACAGGAACACTCTCTCTCTCTCATCTGAGTGGTGAAAGTAGTCAAAATGCATTACAATCAGTTTCTTGTTGATGCACCTGCAGAGGTGCAATTTAACCAGGAGGCCTCGGCTCTGCAGGAAGGCTGAGGAGGAGTGGGGGGGTAATGAGCTCGGTGCAATTCTCTCATTATCACCATGTCTGTTCTCCCATCTCCATTCTCGCATGCTAAACTGTCTCACCCATCAATCATCTTTATGGTCTGTGGGGGGATTCATTAGGCCTGTTATACTTGCAGTCAAAGATGAGACGCCCCACCCCACCACCCACCCCACATTCACATGAAGTTTTAGCAGGGCAAATGGGAGAAAAAACAGGTTATTTTGACACATGGAACATACGCCTAAACATCCAACTATTTAGCTGCGGTGGCTGCTGGAGAGGAAGTGCAGTGGCACAAAAGACATGTCAATACCAAATGGCTCAATATGCTAAAATCGCAATTACCATTAGACATCCACAATACCTTTTTTTGTGTGTGTGTGTGTGTGTGAGACATTTTTAGATATTTAATATGGATGTTGAAGCTAAATATTTTATCAGTACTAATTTAAAGTAACTCATTGTACACGAAAGCCGCATACTGTAAACGCTGGTGTCTTCTAGCAGTGTAAAAGAGTGCATGGTTTTGGTTTTCATATCTTCTCAAAGCCTGTTTCACACATTAGTTGGAGGCAGAGAGAATGGAAAGATGCTCGAGGCAGCATTTAATATACATTTGAAAGGAAGGAACTTCAAAACGTACTGTATGATTAACTCTGAACCTGGATCCATAGTAAGAACCCTGCAGGCCTGAAACAAAGAAAATCCATTGAGTCATGTGGAGATAGAGCTGCTATATCATTGAACTATCTTTGCCTAGGTTCACCTGTCATCCCTTAAACTAGACCCCCAAATCCCCCTGCTGGCCGATACTTCAAATGAACTCAAACTGAGCAAGGTTTGATTTTAAA
Source organism: Ctenopharyngodon idella (assembly GCF_019924925.1). Classification (NCBI taxonomy): domain Eukaryota; kingdom Metazoa; phylum Chordata; class Actinopteri; order Cypriniformes; family Xenocyprididae; genus Ctenopharyngodon; species Ctenopharyngodon idella. Next base: position 14,958,303 of record NC_067240.1, on the reverse strand, counting down.
TCTGGATTTTGGTTTTAGAAAAATACATAGACTGATGAACTAACTAAGAAACATGTTTTTAAGGCCATTGCTGGGTGGCTGCTATAGGTGTTTGCTTATTTAAAAGCATTATTAATTATAAAAATATGAAAACTTAACAATAAATTAACAATAAATTGCAAATAAATAAATATATAAAGAGTCTCATGTTGAAAATACTGGCCAACAGGGGAAAAAATCTTATTGTTGTGATGATGGATTTACAGTAATTTTGAGATGGTTAACAATAAGAGTGCCTAAGTGATTGCAGTAGAATGAATCTTCTATAGTCATGTAACCTCATTTTTGGAGCCTTGTCTCAGACATGATCTAATATGATATAACAAGGCCGCCGCACTAACATTTTGGCAAGCATCTCAAACAGTTACGCAACACCATGAGCACACAGAAGCCACTCCACCTCCAAAGCTACATCTCCACTAGAGCCTAAAAATAAATTCATTTCATATTATATATTTTAAAAAATCCCAGTGAATAAAAAATTCAGGTGCACAGAAACAGAAGGGCCAGGAAGCTGGTCCATTCCCAACAAAATACTCATTTCCTGAGATTTATTTCATGGCGGTAATGAGCATGTTGCTAGTGATCAGAATAGTGTTGAACACAACCAGCTTTACAGTAGGTGGCAGAGATCTGGCCAGCCATTATATGTGGAAGCTAATTATGGGAACAGAACGGGTGTTTTCTCCAAAGTGGCAAAGAAAGCCAGTGCCTCACAAATTCAAATGAGACAATTGACATTAAAGAAATAAAACTAAATAAAGCAATAAGCCCCAAGAAGCCGTGGTTTACAGTGAATTTATAACAGCTAAGGGGCGTTGTAAGGCACAACGCAGAGCGAAGTGCCTAAAACCCCCTTAGCTGTTATAAATTCACTGTAAACCACGGCTTCACGGGGCTTATTGCTTTTATAAAACAGTTACCACACAATACAAATATTAAAGCCAAAAAAATATGTATCAATGCAACTGTCATGAAGTAAAATCATTAAAAGCCTTCCTTTCGCTGGAAAAAAAAAAAAAAAAAAAAAAAAAAAAAAATAGTCCCTGACCATGAACAGCAACAGAAGTTACATTTATTACGCCATTAGATGGCGGCAAAGATTGTCTTTATGAGCGAGTCACTCAATCTCAAAGACTTTTATATTGAAACTTGTTGTGAACACGGAACAAGACGCAAATGAAAAATGCTTTCACTAGTGCTGTCAGTGTCAGCAGCGCACAGGGAAACCCATTAAAAGTTAAAAGGACAAGATCGCAGCAGATATTCAAATAGATTTTTTATTATGAACAGGACTGACCTGAAGGAAAATGCTAAATCTGAATGCAGGTAATACACTTGGTCACTCGATATCTCTCTCACAATACTCTTCTGCATAATGCAGTAAGCTTCAATGAACAAAATCAATTGGGATCAAACATATGTTTACGTTGCTAAGAGTGGCTGCTAACAGACGCAGCATCATACACACTCAGTGGCACATCGATACTTAGGCCTATGTAATGCGGTCAGCTGTATGTTTTCGCAAATTTTACCACGGCTTCGAAAGCAGCTCAACCAATCAGAATCAAGGGCCAGAACTATCCGTTTTATAACCTGTATTAAACGATATGACTATACAGTGCATTTGTCTCTAAAGTTACAAAAGTTGATAAGTAATGAAATGAAAAAAGTTACTTTTATTAATAAGTCAAATTACAGATAGTAACAAATATAATACAAACAAAATGTGCCCATTACTGAATTAAGTAATTATTATTGAAGCAAAGTAAAACTTTGATTTTACAAAATTTGATTAAACATTGATGTGACTTGGTATTACCAATATTAACATTTTGGCCGATATCGACAAGGTGATAATTATTTTCATGTTATATGGCCAATAACTGACAAACTGATATTAAAAATCTACATTTTTGTCTAAATAAATGAGAAATAAATCACTAAAAAAAAAAAAAAAAAAAATCAGTCATTTTAAATGCTACAAGTGAATTCAAGCATCACACCATTATAATGTACAGTATAAAAAAAAAAATGATATTCATTTTCAGATGTGTTAAAGATTACATTATTGCTTTTTGAAGATATTTAAAGATATATAAAGATATTTAACTTTAAATGAGCACTAGATGATGGCAAAGGTAATCTAAATGTAAAAAATACTGGAAATGAGCATGCACAATGAAATACATGGAATACTGGCCAATTTATGTCTAATAACTTATCAGATATCAGATAGCAATAAATAAAATTTAAAAAATCTTAAATATCAGCTAATAATCAATATTACATCAATAAACTGTGCATCCCTAAAGATAAAGTAAACATACAAAATAATTGACGTTGTTTGCTTTTTGACAGTGTAAATCGTGTTCCATATGTGGGAACTTTCAGAAGTTCACCACCATCTGGCTGACTCACAGTAAAATACAGAGGGGAAAAAACAACACAACACAAATAAATAATTTCCATATTACTGAAATGGAAGAGCAAAATAAATGCACTGTTTTATCATGTAAACTGATAAATAGCGTTATCTCTAAAAATTAAAGTTGAAGCCGTTTTAAGCAAGATACAAAAGCTTTCTGTTTATCCCCAACACATGATGGTGGAAGAAAAGACTGAGCTGCCTTTGTTTTTGCTCCGTCTACCTTCACATAGTCTCCTTGTTACAAAACAGAACATACGATCATTAGCCAAAAGTCAGAATGGCAAAGTTCATGGCTGATTGACCCTTTTAGCAGTAGTAATTAATAATGACATTGGGTCTGGCATCTGGACCCTAGAGTCGATTGTGTTTCTGAGTCAATCACTCAGGGCCCCAGTCCTTTCAATCGGCAGCTTGGCTTCAGTCTCCTGGGCTTTCTACATGCACTAATGGGCCAACCTTGTAGTCACCAAGTCATAATCCTATCAATAATAAAACAGGAGGTGCATCTGTGAAAGCGCATCCCTCTCCGTCGCCACTTTCCATTTTCTCAAATAAGCTTCTCTAAACCGCCCATCCACCTTGAGCATCCCCCCCTCTGTCTCTCATGCTATCTCACACCCTTCTCAGCCAAAAGAGCTCTTTAATTGTGTGTGAAGGAGTTGGTTGCCAGCTTTGGTTTTATGCAGCTCTGCTTGAAACATTTTCTGCATGAGGTACCAAAGGAACCGTGGATGGCATCTAGCAACCCCATAAAATTCTTGAGCTCTAAAGTTCATCCATTTTAACAGCCAAATCAAAGACATTTTCAATGTTAATGTGAACAAATAGTCGTAAATGAACACAAGGGCTCTTCAGATCATTTTATACACATTCCATTCAAATCATACAAAGTAAAACTTAATGATCTCATAAATGTTACATGCGTCATTGATCAAACGGTTATTAAAACACTACTGTCACAATACCAAAATCTTCAGTAGTTGATACTAATCCCAATTTCTATGGAAGTAAAATAATGACAAACATTTTTAAAACAATTTTTTTTTTCTCAATTAGTGCAGTTCAAGAAGCTGTTTTGTTTCAAAAACATTTGTCATTATTTTACTTCCATAAGTTTCAAGTACCAACTGTTAATCTTTTGAACACTCTTAAATTTTGAATATTATTTTTATAAATACAAAATAAGTACAGTATATGACCCTATTATTATTATTTTTATTTTTTTTTTACTTTTTAAATGTGTATATAACAAAAAAAAAAAAAAAAAAAAATGGAAAAATGAATCAGTAAATTGTCAAGTCTGATTTTTGAATGAGTTACCTGATCCACAGCGGTACAGAATGGGGTCTGCCAATTTGAGTAGTTGATACCTATTTCATGATACTCGAGTGCTTGGCCTGAAAAAGGTCAAAGACTCTTTGAGTACTCCATAATACCGATACTGCAGAAGCATCCCTGAAAATGGTATTCACACTGATACACTATCGTGACTAGCAAAAGGCAGCGACAACATTCCTGATAGGTGTCCCTCATGCCTTTTTGAAATTCTGACCAGGTGCCTCAACACAGGTAATGTCTTTCTCTCCATCTATTCTCACAAAGGGTGAGCAATCACACTCTGCAAAGAATAAACATCTCTACCTTTCTTTGTCGCCACAGTTTAGACAGAGAGAGCCTAGGACAAGCACAATGGAAGTCAAATGCCTTTTGTACTTGCCGAGACGAAGCACTGTTGCTATCAGCCCTGCCATCACCATCCCTGGATCTGAGAACACTGGGAGTCATTATAGAACCAAGGGAAGCCTAATAGACTGACTGACAGATATGAACTTTCAAAGACCTAAGGGGCGAGAAAGAAATCAAAAGGATGGCAGAACAATGCAGTTCGCCTCCATGGATTTTGAAAGAGTGCAATCGGATGGAGATCCACAATGCGCAAGCTGTGGAAAAACATCCTTTATTGCAGACTACACACTGGAACATGAGTGATTTGGTGTGTTAGACTTTGAGAAAGCCATTGACACTTGTCTCAAGAATGCAAACAGATGGTCAACAGTGCAAAGAAGACATCTATCCATCTATCTACCTACAGTACCTACCTATCTACCTACTAGAGCTGGGCGATTTTTCAGATTTTTTCGATTAATTCAAATTTTATGTTTTGCCACTATTTTATTATATTTAAATGGAAAAATGTTAGCAAACGTTACAATTAGACATACTGACAATTCAGCAATGATAACAGTTAAGACAAGAAAAAGATTCTGACCATACGATGGTGTGCCTGATTAAACTTGTGTGATGCTATATGAATGTAAAACACATCGCTAGTCATAAGTGGCTGTTAACTCAGAAATACGTTATTACGTTGAAAAAAAATGAGATGCGGGCAGTCAGCGGAATGGGAAAAAAAGCAAAGGTTTAAGACGTGAGTTGAACTTTTTCTTAACTTGAGCTCCACGTTTTTAGAATGCCGTTTTATAGGTGAAACTGAAAAAAAGACACGAGACACGAGTGCAACAGCCAAACACATCCGCCAAACATGAAAACAATAGGAAAAAATACCGCAATGGAATGCAAAAACCTGTAAAGAACTACTGTATGTTTGATATTTCATGTTTGCATGATGGTGACAGGCTGAAAAGTGCTGTTAGCCTATTACTGGTGTTATTTATTGCTATTATAGTGTATAGGATAAGTTTAAGATAAGTTTGTAAAATATTTGCCTTCATATTTCATGCATTTTGTTATGAAAAAAAATATTTAACTAATAACAAGTCATTTGTTTTATTCCAATTGTTGGTCTTGTAATAAAACTTTTTTTTTACCAGATTGTTACAGTAAATTTTTAAGTTGGCTAGTTAAACATTAAAAAAATAAATAAATAAATAAATAAATCAAAGTTGAGAATAAATCATTCTGAAAAACGAGATTTTTTTTTTTTTTTTTTTTTGCCGTATCGCCCAGCCCTACTACCTACCCACAGCATCCATCCATCCATCCATCCATCCATCCATCTCTGTATCTATATGTATATCTATATCTATATCTATATCAATTCATCCTCTCATTTTGGTGCACCAGAGAAGGTTTTAACTTGCTGCTGCTAAAAAAAGCAAAAATTAAAAAATAAATAAATCTAGATGAGCTAGTCATCCTCAGTAACTGACTACCTGTTCATTGAACAACTAGCTGACCATCCTGACCCATCCAGAGTAAGAGAGCTCAGCTAAAACATGACACCAGCAATCTGGCTGAGATTTTGGCTCCATCAGGTTACCATGCATGGCGTTCAATTAGCTGGAGAGCGCACACTCTTCCGGGCCCAAATGAAAGCAGACTGTGGTGCATTAGGGGCACTTGCTCTCCATCTGTGAGACAGAACAGAGATGCATACGCAGTGATGAGGAAAGGCTCTGGTGGCTGAGTAGGGCCTCTGGTGCCCAGGTTTTACGCTCAGCTGTTTCCATGCTAATTGCCCAACAAACAGAAGGGCTCAAGCCTCGCCCTTGCACACACCAGGGCCCGAAGTGAGGCGGCAATTTATGGTGCCTGTCTCACTGATGGCACCAGTGTTTGACAGCAGTCCATTAACCAATGCAGAAAGATCCAAAACCGCTACCACAAACGTCCTCCATTCCCACTGGGGCTCCACTGAGACATGAAATGCTGTAAATACTACCGACACATGCTAATGAGAACCACTAAAGTTTAAACAGCTAATGTCAGCTTTTCTTCACATTTAGGTCCTGCTCAAGTTGTAGAGAATGAGCTAGCACTAAAAATCAATAGGAATGTGATGTTAGCCTATATTCTCATGTGTACTGTATGTCCAGGGGAGCAAATTGGATTCAGATGAGTGGAATTTCACTTATGGGGAAATGACAATTGCCAATGATTTTTTCCTTGCCTGTGTTTTTTTTTTTTTTTTTTTGTTCCCCAATACTACTTGTAAATTTAATTGAACATAACAGGATATACCTGTCACTCACAAGTCCCATCACAATCGTGTTCATGCAAATCAACCGAGCTGATGCTGATGCCTAATGGAAAATGACGGATTCTTCTGTACCTCTGATAAGCAACATCACAAACAACTCTATAAACTGTGTTCCTAGATCCCTGGAGCACAGTGGCGCTTGATACCATTATGAGGGAGTAATAAACATTAGCACCAGACTTATGGTTAGTCCCGCAGGAGATGAGATAAGGCCATGGACACCAATGTTTAGCAACAGACACCTCATATTAAATTTATAGGCCATTACAACAGCTAATAGAAAACACTAGTGACTCACAGCTACAGCTGAAGCTGTGTCCAATGACCTCTGATTGTATTCTCAGTTTAAGGCCCGATGTACTTCAAAGTAAAGTTCTTTTTTCGTTCTTCGTTTAGGGGTAAAACGAAATTCGAAATATGTGAGCACAATATTCTGTTATCGAACATTTGACACTGCTGAGAGCGAGGGTTAGATGAATATGTAAATATGTGCTGCATGCTTTACTCTCAATAACAAAATAAACAACAAAATTGAAAAACTAGCAAGCATTTTAATAAAAGCATCTGATCATAGCAACGTAGATATGTGTGTTTGCACAAGCTCTGTAAATCAGCACTCAAGTAAAAAAAAGCCACGTTTATATTATACCACTTTATACAATAGATTGCTTTAAATCAAGCAGCTTTACCATATTAAACATGAAAAACAGTGTCGGTGTCATTTCATCAGAAGTACAACTTCGTTTTCAACTATAAAGCAGCTCTCCAGTGTTCACTTTTCGAGTGAGTTCGCTTTGGCAAGCTGTTTCGAACTTCCAAAACAAACTCCAAACGAACTTCGTTTGGGCCCGATTTTATTAGAAGTCCGTTTCTCGATTTAGTTCTTCAAAGTATATCAGGGATTCCGATATTTACCGATCGGTTTCAGGCCTCATGTGTGGAAATATATCAGATATGAATCGGATACATGCATTTGCACCTGCCGTGTAAGCTGACAGATTCAACGCTATCTCGACCAATTTGTACATATTTTACGAGGTGGCTAATTCGTACAACCTCAAAAAAAAAAAAAAAAAAAAAAAAAAAAAGCCACCTCGTAAAATACGTACAAATTGCCGTGAGATTGAGTTGGACAGATTCGATATTCCCCTGTAAGTGTGACTCCTGCGTCATTGAAAAGTGATTTTTTTCGCAATACAGACATACCTATAACAAATGAAACATCTCTAGTTGACTAGCAGAGTATTAATTTCGCTCATTTGTGTTAAATAAGTTATGTACGCAGCACTCTTCCATTTTACACTGCACTTGCCAAATGCAGTGTAAAATGCAGACATCGGATACAGGTCACTTTTAAAAGAAATGTAAGCACGTCGTCCAAAAAAATTGGCTATAGTCACAAAATCAGAAATGATCATTAAGACCTGAAGTGTAAATGCGGCCTTAGAACACCATGTTTGGTTAAGAAGAAAAAAATGGAAATATTGTACATGTGACCTGGCCATATGCAATCAAATTACTTAATATCTTCTAGGCCACATGATCAACACTCACAGATTTGTTGATGCAAGGCATCCATTTTTGGGCAAGTAAATGAGTAGGTCATGGATTTGCGTTTGGTGCACTACAAATGCACAATCTAATGAGAAAGTGAGTGAAATTTTCTCCTTCAAACGCTTAAATCATTACCTCACTAGGATGGTTTGACTCCGTTTAGTGGCTTAATGTGATTCTAAGCCTGCAGGTGAACCAAAAACTTTTTTTCAAAAGCAAATCAATAAATCAATTTTGTCAGGGCCTCTCGTGAGGCTTTTTTTTTCTTTTTAGCCTGTTTTGCCCAAAATCATTTTTTAAAGCTGTGGACAGAACAAGGTCCATCTTATCAGCGCAAACAAACAGCGGTCTAAAATGAAGCCGAACAGCTGTCCTAGCAAGGGCAACAACCCCACTGCACTGTCCGCATGGCTGTTTCCCTCCATCTGCTTCACGGCACATAATCATAAGACTCTTAACAGGCCTTTTAGTGCTGTTTTGACTGACAGCGTCCTGATTAAAACAAGCTTGCACATGTTGAGACAACTCCCCAGACCAATTACAAATGACCAGCTTATTATTATAGCTCCCCTCTTTCTTTTTTTTTCCCCACCAACTTCATCTCCTCAAACAAATTTGGCCGTATCCCCACGAGATGCATGCATATATGCTGGTTGCTTCGCTTTCGTTTGAAAACTGCTTCTGAAAACGTATTCCCAAAACATTAATTTGTGTCAGCGTCTGTTTTTGTTATCTGCCGCGTTCTAAATGATCCTCTACGTTTGATCCCCGTGTCCTAATAAAAGTGGATGCTGCCAGACAAATGCTCCTTTAGGGTACTATAAACTGAGAAGTCGATACATCAGGGGAGGTTAAAATTTGCACAAGACGACAGAGATGAAGGAGGGCTTGAGGGAAATAAATGAAGACAGGAGAAACCAGGTCAGACCTGACAGGTCAGAAATAGCCACTGTCCTCCCCAAAGCTCCCAGCGTTTATCACAGAAGACTGGTCAAGACTTCCAAGAGGCGAGTCAAGTAGATTAGCCTAAGAAAACGCTCAAGCATATTCATGGAAGGGAGCACATCTGAGTACATTTCGTGCAAAGACAGATGTAAAGAAGGTGCCTGCTGACTCTTCCGTTGGCAGATGTCGTGTCACCTACGTCAACGACATGGAAACGAGAGATAGAGCTGTCTCGAGCTCCACTGTGCTGCTTGTGCTGCCAAAAGACACAAAACAATAGCGGCTATGTTTAATGAATTTTCCCTTTGATATGCCATTGCTTTGACATCAATAAATGTCAAACGTAGGTCATCTTTTCGTCTTCAGAGAAACTCAGAACTGCTGTGTCCATTGCTGTGCTCATTCCACGGTCTGTTAAATGTTTTAAAGAGCAACTCAATCTGGGAAAATTCCAAATTGATAATGACTTAGCATTTTTACAGCCTGTTAATATAGAAGAGAGCTATTCATTCTCCCTGTTCAGGCACTAGCCTCACTTCTGTAACTTATTACCCTTTTGAAAGTTTAAAGCCTGCCTGGGTAATAAACGAAAGCACTTGCACATGTTAGGGTCTGTTCGAGCATCGCAGGAGCATTCGTTTGCACTGTCAAACAGCAGGGATGCCATTCTGATTTTGAAAAATGCATTTCAGCATTTAGGCCCTCCAGAAACCCAAACTTCAAGGCAACCATTGTGTTCAATCTTTGATGTCATTGGTGCTTGTTATTTTAGGCACGCCAGTGTGGGGATTCGGTGATGCTATATTTTTCATTGAGTTGGCTATGTTTGCGGTTATATTACTGCTGCTTGTGACTCGGTGAGAGAGGAAAACCATTGAACACCTTGATGAAGGAGACAGGGCTGAATATCACAGGTGGCTGGAACCGCGGGGGCTGCCCAAATCTCCATTACTGACCCTGCAGTGCAAAGCAGCAGAAGGAAGGATGCAGAGAGGAGCGCAATATGGCTGCTTTATTTTCACCTGGCCACACAGTTTGACCCCTGCCAATGTGTCAGCCCTCAGGAAGAGCTTAAAAATAATTAAGAAGCTCATACGTGAGACTGACGGTGTCCTACAGTGTGGCTATGGAGGACATGATCTTGCTTTATTCTGTATTTAAAGCAATAGTTCAACAGTCAAAATTCAAACCCGTATGATTTTCTTTCTTCAGTGGAGTGCAAAAGATGATATTTTGAAGAATTTCAACTGATTTGTCGATACAATAAAAGTCAGTGGTGTCCTAAACCAGTGGTTCAACATTTTTGACTCCATTTCCCCCCAATGAAATATATTTACATTATACTAATATATTAACAATAATTTTTAAATATAAAACAGTTGAGAACCACTGTGAACATTTGACCCCATTGATTTTCATTTTAATGAAGAAAAAAAACTGAAACATCAAAATATCTCATTTTCTGTTCCACAGAAGTCAGTTTGGAACTGGTTTGGTACGATGAGAAAAAAAACACTTAAATTTTTGGGTGAACTCACTCTTTACACAATTTCACACAAGCAAAACTAAATATCAACATTCATGTCCAATCAGATTAAAGAAACTAACTGTAATACAACGTAACAGATCTTGGAATACTTTTTTGCCTTTTTACCCTTCACGCTATTCTCAGGAATGTTGTATCTGTTCTAATCTATAAGGGTTTGTTTACAGGTGCTGGTCTGAGAATATGTCAAGCCAGGAGCTGCATGTCTGTGCAAGCACTGAAACCATGTGTACAGCCCAATTGCATCAAGAGGTCTCAGATGTTCACCTGGCAGATCTATAGTTAATGCAGCTTCCAGGGGCAAAGCTCTTGACTGGCGACCTCCACTCGTCACGCAGAGAAGAGAAGGGTGAGAAATCAGGGTCTCTACCACTCTTGCTGCTGACCGGCATCCTACACACACACACACACCACTCACCTTCACCTACTGTGCACAGGTGGCCGGCTCATTTCAGTTTTGCACAACTTATCTATCGTGTACTGAACACAACTGTTCACAAACAGCACAAAAATAATGTAAATTAATCTTTTAAAAATATCGGCATTAATTGATAATTCAAACCAAAACTCAACTAATGTTGTGCCAAGCCTTTATTTTTATTTTTTATTTTTTTTGTTTTTTTTTTAGAAATGGCCGATTGTTTCGCTAGATAAGACCCTTATTCCTCGGCTGGGATTGTGTAGAGCCCTTTGATGCTGCATTTAAACTGCAATTTGGACCTTCAACCCATTGGTAACCATTGAAATACACTATATGGAGAAAAATCCTGGAATGCAAAAACCTTAATTTCTTTTCGACTGAAGAAAGTAAGTCAAACATCTTGGATGACATGGGGGTGAGTAAATTATCAGGAAATTTTGTGAACTAATCCTTTAATATAATCCACAAGGCTCATTATATTCCAAATCTTGTGAAGCCATATGATAGCTTTGGGCGAGGAACAGACCAAAAAAATACTAAAATCTTCTGATATATCTCTTTAAACGATAGTTCACAAACAAAAAATAAATAAATAAATAACGGAAATTCTGTCATTGTATACTCATTCGAACTTCTGTGGAACGCAAAATAAAATATTTTGAAAAATGTTAATAACCAAATAGTTTTGGTGACCCTTGACTTCCTTTGTATGAAAAAAAGAGAGACCTTTCTCAAAATATGTTCTTTTATGTTCCACAGAAGAAAGTCATACAGGTTTGAAACAACATGAAGGCGAGTAATATATACACGCTTGTGCAACTTTGAATATGCACAACAGATTTTAATATATTTGAATATATAGGACAGAACGAGAGAATGTTTTCTCTAACAAAAAGCTGTTACGTGGGTAAGAAGTCGTGGGAATAAAGTGCTCAAATCATAAAGTATATACTATTTTTATTGCGCTCTTCATTTTGTCATCCTGGAACTTCAGTTTCATTGTATAGAATAAAGCAGAGTGAACATGGTGCCTAACATCTTTGGACTGTTCTATGGAAGGAAGAAAACAGCAAGAACATTATTTTTCAATGCCTTCAACATGCGCTTAATTAAACTGCTTTGCAATCAAAACATCTCAGCTCTTATGAAAAAGCTACTCTTTCGCAATCAGACACCTGGTTAAGGTAATAAACACCTATTTTGTTCCTCATATGCTTTATGCCTCACATTGGTCTTTTCTGCAACACAATGGAAGATAATTTCATTACTACAGCAGCACATAAATAATTAAATAAGCAGAGCTTCAGAATTTCCTTGTGTCAAAAGCCTTCTCTAATTAAAAGAACACTATTATTATCTCATCATTAAATTGACAAAATAAACAGCACTCTTTCCACTTTGAAAACTGGATGGCACATGTCACTGTGAAAAACAAAATTATAATTATTAACCTTATTTTAAAGTCTCAAACAGCTGCTAACGTGAGGAATAAAAGCTGATTTCACACTGTCAAACTAAAAATCTAAATCTGAGAGGTAGCAACATGTCACCATCACCTGCTTCATGAGTCAAGACACACTCAACGGTTGGAAAACACCCTCATCTGTCCCTACTCACATTCAAAGAGCTGATTAAAGAAAAAAATACAATTCATGACTGTCAAAAGTCTGTTCAATCATGGTTTAATAAGCCATTATATCACATGTATAATGACCATAAAAGATATCCCTGTGAGCCGATCGACACGGTTTTCATTAGTGCTCAGCAAGACTTACTTCTAGTAAGTCTTTGAGGTTTCTTCACAAGAATGCACATAATGTCCCATTGAGGCGCTGTTCAATGGTCTGCAAAACCCAAGGGTCGTCTGGAAAACCCACACAAAAGCACATTCACTAGGCTCCCCCAGCAATCCATATTTAAGATACTGAATTCAACTACAATTCGATAACAAGTACGGCATGTTGCAAGTGACCACTAGGGACTCATAATCGGCACAGCGACAGCTTACAGAAAGAAACTCAAGGAGATTAAGGCCCGAACAAACTTCAATGTCAAGGCCCCCTTGCTAATTCTTCTGAACTTGCTTGACGCAACACTTAATCTCTTTATATTCACCTGGACAGAGGGAACAGCTGACAACAGATGCCCAAAGACGAGCACTCAGGCGTGTCGCAGATATTGGAAACAAAAGTTTAAAAGAAAACAACCGTGTTACATCCTGTTGCATCAGATGGCAGCGAGACTCGGTCGAAGTTGCTTTAGAATTCATCATCCCTAAACTACCACCACTTCAAACATCAGAAAAACAATGTTCCTGCATGATTGATCTTTCTGGCATAAACATTTCTGCGCTTTGAAAAAGTAACTGTGCAGGCAGGCAGAGAAAAACGGGTGGGAGCAGGCGGGGGTAGTGCTAAGCCACACGACTCGACCGGATTAAAGTCTGTTCTGAAGGAGCCTCATAAAAAAAGATCTACACAACTGCATGTGAAACCGGGTCAAATGGGGGGACTTGTGTGCGATGACAATTGCTTTGTGTGAGAGCGTGCGACGAGCCATTCCACCCTGAATACTGATTAATGATTTCATGCTTGAAAAACAACAGTGAAAATCAATATCTGTGTTAAATATAGATTTTTCATCGGAATTGTTTGCCCATAATTTAACTTTGCCTATAATTGATCAGTGGTTTGAACATTGTCAGGTTGAATGTCACGGCTCGATATCCTCTTCTATTAAAAACATGCCTGTTTTCTGACAAAACAGACATCCATATAATTCAATTGACTGCTTCGAGAAGATGCTTTCAAAATATTGTACTGTACCTTATTAAATAATTTATATTCCACTTTTAATATTATATTATATTGCATTATCGAAAATAGCGATATTTTATTTACACTAAGTGACAATAGCAGTATTTTCTTAGCGAAATGCTATTTACACTAGGTGAAAACAGTGATATATTCTATTGACACTGTATAAAAGTAGCAGTTCTTTGTGCAAATAGTTGATAGATGCTATTTATACTTAGAGGCAGATACTCTTTGCACCCCAGTATTGCTGTACATTAACAGTATGCTATAATAACAGTGTAAATGATTATATTTATTAAAATTATTAAGTGGATACTGCCTTATTGGGAAAATAAAGCCCTCTCTACACCTACCCCTAACCATACCCAATAAACACTTTATTATTAAGTACTCGTTAGGCACTTTATTTCCACTTTTCAAATATTTTCTTAATTTTTATTGAAAATAAATGCCTTTCCGATCTGGTATGTGATGGGAAAAGGGAGAACTGCAAGTTCGGCAAAAGGAGGATTTGAACTCGGGCCGATCGCGTCAAAAGCTACTCCCTACGGCCTACGCCACTGTAGACGTTGAAGGAGGCTCTTCTTTTTAATTCTTTTGTGGCCCAAACAGACATTGGAGGGCGAAGTTAGTGTAAATAGCTTTTGCCAACAAGACAGACTATTTACACAGTGTAAATAGACAGTCTTTATATTATATTATATTATATTATATTATAAATATTTTTCTAAATTTATATATATATATATATATATATATATATATATATATATATATATATATATATATATATATATATATATATATATATATATAAAATTAATCAGTGGCGAGCAGTGACCGAAGCAGTTACATTGAATGGGTTTATAGCTAATAAGCGAGACGCTTGCATTCTCTTTAGACAGTGTTAGTTTACTCAGTTACTTATGACACATAGCAAGACAGCGAAAAGTATTTCTAATATGTTGGATCTTTTATTAAGAGTAGCCTACATTTACCTGTTGAGACGTGCCTTCACAAGCAACCTTAAGAGCTTTTGTGATGTTTGAGTCGACAGAGGCACAACATGCGAAAGGTGCGTTTGCAAAATATGCAAAGTCCATTAGGTGCTGCTAGTGTCACAGAAACGACATACTTCACCTTTAAACGTAGCAGTTTAGGACACAGATCTAAATCAGACGTGACAAATAAGAATTACTGTGGCGTCAATTTAAATGTATGCCATAAGTACTTTTTAAATTAATGATTAAAAATAAGTAGCCTATAATATAATTAGTATTAGCAGCCCATTATAAATCAAAAGTAAAATGTAATTATAATAAATATAAGTAGGCTATAATAAATAAAAATATCAGTATTCTTAAAAAAAATAAGTTGAAATTATGCAAACTGATGACTTTAAGAAACGCACAGACTATCGATTAACATCCTCTGATAGTTACAATAGGACTGTCTTAAACATTACATTTCCCTATGGAGAAAATGAAATACTATGAAAATAGTTTTAGTTATGATTTTTTTTTTTCCCCATTTGGTTTAGTCTATATTTAGTTTTGTATCAAATACAATGTGATTTCGTTGATCGAGATCTGGCAGCAGCACAGTTTTCCTCTTGGGCGAGCGATCTGCTCACAGTTTATCCTGCCATGGAATCCTCCATAGACCAGCAAACCAATGAGAACGCGGGACAATGATGACGCTCCATAACAAAAGCTTTTTTTATTATTATTATTTATCTTTTATAAACACATACATAAGAAGGCCTTATAACAGTATAGTAATGCTTTAAGTAAAAATCTTTTTTTACTTGTTTGTTAATGATTGAACAGTGTATCATAATGACACGCATAATGATTGAACAGTGTATCATATCACTTTCATGTAATGCCTCTAAATGCATCTTCTCAAAATAGTCAATAGACATGTTTTAAACCTCAAGGCATAAAAGTAATATGCAATAAAACACTTCTTCACCTCCACTTGTGTGCTCAATGTCAATATGTTCTCAGTTAATTCCTTTATTTTAACATTTCATTAAACTGTCAGTTAAAATAATCCATATGAGATGAGATAAGGATATGGGAAAAAATAAGGAAAAAACAAGAGAAATGGTGAGCAAGAAAGACATAGTGGAGGAGGAGGAGAGAAAGAGATGGACCATGCTGTGGCACAAGTGCAAATTCCTGCCAGGTGGCGATGGTTCAGGGTATTTTTAAAACTCTCCTGCCAATGAATCACCTCAGTGGTCATTTCTCAGGGGCATGCACAGGGTCTGCATCCAATGCCTGGACAAGGAACAGAGCCAAATATCACCATCACTTACCTATAGAGAGAGAGAGAGAGAGAGAGAGAGAGAGAGAGAGAGAGAGAGAGAGAGAGAGAGAGAGAGAGAGAGAGAGAGAGAGAGAGAGAGAGAGAGAGAGAGAGAGAGAGAGAGAGAGAGAGAGAGAGAGAGAGAGAGAGAGAGAGAGAGAGAGAGACATAAATAAATGAGCCCGTTCTTTCATGACTGGCATTCTACTACATACTACATGTACATCAAGAGAGCCTACGGGATTGTCCTTTGAGTACAAGAAAACACTCGAGCTGAAGGTTTACAGACAGCTGCATATGGCCACCATATGCTTCTAAGTATATCAAGACAGCTTGAGATACTTCGGTCACACATTTCAGGTAATTTCAGCCTTTCGCACATTTTGAAGAAAACCAAACACATTTTAAGGGTCTGTTAACAAACAAATATCTGCCTTCCGTCAATGTGCTTAGGGCAGTTAGCAACCTGTGGTAACATCTGGAGTCCACTCTGGGAAAGGGCCAGATTGCAGTTTACGATTCTAAGAAAGCAAGCCATTGTTGGCACTGTCATTACCTGAGCTAACAAACTACACAAACAGGGGAAAACAGAAGCTATGACAGAGTGTTGACCGTTAGCATCCTGATGCTCCTACAGACCACAGCATTGACCACAACACACGTGAAGCATTATAACCTATACTTTTAATAATTAACGTCATAATTACCAAAATGTATTCACCTTATAATCATACATGTGGAATGGACTGTAATTTTATCTCATAGCTGCAGAATTATAAATGGCATTAACTATAAAGAAAGTTTATAGACCTGGCAGTCACAATAATCAAAGTCCCTAAAAGAAAATAGAACAACATGTTTAAAAATGGATATGAAATGTCAAGCTATGTTTATTCTCCAAGTTTAAAACAATGCCACTATATTCTTGGCTTGACTTTATGCAGATGAACTTTAATAATCAGTTTCATGAGCCACTTACTGACCATAAAACAGACATCCTTTAAAGTTTCATTATAATCGAAAGGTCAATGAAACCAGAAGACTCATAAAGCCAACATTCAATTTTTGTGAAAAATAATAATAAAAAGGAAGTTAAATTACCAGAACTTACGGTCTATCCCCAGTTTGATCAAATTATTACAGCCATTTATTTTTGAGTTCCTCTCTGCTTGCTTACAGCAACGTAGAATTAACTGCTGTAGGAGACTTAAGAATGATAATGACTCAATTATACGACATGGCGCTTGGCCAAAAGCAAGAGAAAAGAGGTAAACTGACTGTATACAGAGCTGCTTGTCATCACCTTAGCAAGATCCAGAAAACAATGACACATATCAAAAAGAAAGAAAAAAAACACGAAGCAAAAATAAATACATGACACTGTTTTACTACGCTTTATTCATACAGGTTGAGTCTTGGAAGTCTCATTCGTTTCCCCGTGTGGCTGCATCATTAATAATTCAGAGGATAAATATTTTCTTAGACTACGGGCTGTAAGCGTGCTACTGACAGATCTGAACTTGCCTCAAGATGACGAGGCCTTGAGCTAATTTTTAAAATGTTTCAATGACTTTCACCTCTGTTGACCCACACTGATAAAGAATCACAGCAAACATGTTCATCAAGCATGTGCTGATGTCACTGCAGTCTTCAATGGCATGTCTTCAAGCTAGTGCATGTCCAAAAAAAAAAAAAAAAAAAAAAACTAAACCTTTTGATAGGTTCATCATTTTAAGTGGGGTTGTCGGCTGTGAGGTCTGCTGGTTTAAAGTTTGTAAAATTGGGCCCGGAGGACGAAGAGAGAGAAAAGGCAGGAAAACATGAATTTATAGCATTTCTTTGCAATAATATAATATAATATAATATAATTAGGGCTGTCAGTTTACCGCGTTAATTAGTTATAGGGAAAAAAATAATGTTAAAATTACTAACGTATTTAACGCACCTGCCCCTCCCCCGACCTATATAGTTCATCCTACATTTCATACAGTTGATTGGTGACGAACATGAAGCAGGGCAACTCAATGTGTGATGGAGCCTCTAGGATGCAGTTAGAATGCCCCTAAAATTCAAGATATCAGGGCAAAAATGCCCCTAAGTTTTTGTCCCATAAATATCAAGATATAGTTAAGCAATACCATGGAAGTAGCAAGCGTAATTTCACACGAGTGCTGTTTTTGTCCCGAATAGCACGAATGCAAATGTGATATTGATTTTACACAACAGTTCACTAAACAGGAATTTAATGTTATATTTTAGACACAATATTGTCTGCTTTTGCTCAGTTTTGCCAATGAAAATATTACCTATAAAGCCAGAGCAGAACTGTAGTGCATCTCCAAGCAACACTTTCTGTATATTGTTTCTTTTCTGAATATATCCGTGTTTTGAACGAATCACATGGTTGAACCAATGATTCAATGGCACATTCATAAAGCGAGCCGTTTACTTCATTCCTAAATAAATCAGCTCTTTGAACAAATCGAATGAATGAATGACTCAATGACATTGATTTAGACATTTACCGCCACCTACTGTCAGTTTCTTATTTAGAGTATAATTTCATTAAAAAATATATATATTTCATATTTCCATAATAATAATAAAATAAAGGTACAGTTCACCCAAAAATAAATTCTGTCATAATTTACAATGGTGCTGGGACCATTTAATTTGGGGTTGAAGAATGTGCTTTGCTTAGAGAATATTATAATATATTAGATTAGATTAGATTAGATTAGATTATATCTTTTGTAGCTCTAATTCCTAGTTTAGAACCTAACTATTCGTAAAGGGGGGGGGGGGGTTAAATGGTGAGGAGCCAGTAAAATTATTGGAAGGCAAGTGTAAATCTGAACTACCAGCCAGGAGAAAAAAAAAGGGGGGAAAAAATCCTTATTGTTGAGTCCTGTAATGGGGTCTCCATTTGATTTGTTGGCTAGAGTGTCTCTCATCTCCCCAGATGCACAGAGCTGGTGTGATATTCCCACACAATCTGTGAGCCTCGCCTGCCATTACGCAGAGAAGTGTTTCATTTTGAGCTCATGTGACATCTCCCACTTATTGCGTTCAATCTGTACACATTAGACTATACGCCGAGAGCTACTTGAGGACCTGTCACTGTGCTGTCTAGCATATGCAAATACGCCATACATAAATAATAACGGGTAGGACAGAGCATAAATAATCCAGCACTTCAGGGCAGAATCGGAGAACAGCTGTCCCAAAGGAGTGGCAGACACTTGGGCAGGCACTTCCGCCCACGTCCCCTCCCTCCTGCCGGAAAAATAAATAAATAAATGAATAAAAAGACAGTCACTTCCTCCCTCACTCTGCACAGCATTTATGAACAGATGGAACATGGCTCTTGTTAAGGTTTCTAACTCAGCCCCTTGGCCCCCTACGGTTCCCCGAGGTACAAGCCGTCTGGTGAGCGCCCGTCCCATCGTCCGGAGGAGCGGGAGGGTCAATCGGCTATGGACGTGTACAAATCACCACATCAGATGAGAACTGCTGACAGACCGCTGCTGTGTCTTTTTAGCTGCCGCCCGCTGAGGTAATTAGGGTTATGGAAAAGAACGTCTGGGGGCCGCTACGCTTTAATTTTAATTCGATGCTGCTTATCCCATGCAGAATTGTTTAAAAAAAAAAAAAAAAAAGTGGACACGTTGCACTCATCAACCAGTTTGTGCCAACAAGGACAGCGGGCTGGATGGTCAATGGTGTAAATATCACATTACTAAAATGTCTCCATGATATTCTCACAGGAGGAACCTAAAGAACTCTGAGCAGACGGCTTTTGGAGGAAAGAGGGAGGAGGGAAGTGGGGGTGAAGCTCTAATATGGTTCCCAAATACTACTGAATTAAATAAAGGTTATTTGTCATAAAACTGAAGCTCTGGGAAAAGTTCTGATTGATTAAAAGACCACATCAAATGAAAGTAGACTGAAATGCAGAAGCTGTGATTGAAGCAGACTAATTTCTGAACTCTGACAGCATCTAAAAGAGGAACGAAGGCAGAATACCAGTTCAGTCGATCAATCGATCAATAGATC
This sequence comes from Ctenopharyngodon idella, assembly GCF_019924925.1. Lineage (NCBI taxonomy): Eukaryota > Metazoa > Chordata > Actinopteri > Cypriniformes > Xenocyprididae > Ctenopharyngodon > Ctenopharyngodon idella. The sequence goes on along the minus strand of NC_067240.1, from coordinate 14,938,182 downwards.
GATAAAGCAAAATAAAATAAATTAAACAACTCAACAACAGAATTCTATATTGATGGATGCCAGAGGTGTAAAGTACTTGAGTAAATGTAATTAGTTACTGTACTTAAGTATCTTTTTGGCTACTTTGTTGGCAACTTTTACTCTCTACTTGACTACATTTTTGAGCAAGTAAATGTACTTTTTACTCCACTACATTTGTGATGAGTAATACGATTACAAATTACATTTTTCATGGCAGCTAACTTTTTCTGCAGCAGTTTGTTTCTGATATAAAGAAGTGATATTGCCATCTAAGGGCATTGAAGGTACTATATCTTGTGCATTTTGTCTTTACTCACCCAAAACTTGTCAACAAGGGTACTTTACGTGAATGTGAGTGCATTAGCAGGTAGTTGCTGATCACAGATGTATTATTTATTAGATGAGGAAAGGACTGCAGCTGGTGATGAGGCTCAACCAGCACATACAGTAGACTTTGACAATTTTACTTAACATTGTTTTATGTATCCGCTATATTGACAAGACCGTTTTGAAGGATATTGGTTTACTTATGGCGTTTCTGTGCACTTGAGCTCAACTGAGACTTGAGAGTTTGTAGACATTTAAAGGGTTGTTGTGTTGACCTTGACATTGAGGTGTTCAGTTTTATTTAGATTTTAGAAAATAAACTTGATTTCTCATCTTACAAATCAGTTGTTTCTTATTTTCACAGGACTCTGAGCCTACATTCAGCATGAGTAAAATACTTAAGTACTGTTAAAATCAGATACTTTAAGACTTTTACTCAAGTCGTATTGGAATTGGTTACTTGTAACTTGTAGTGGAGTAATTTTTGATGTAAGGTATCAGTACTTTTACTCAAGTATGGTTTTCAGGTACTCTTTACACCTCTGATGGATGATTTAAAACACTCACATGTATTTGCAAATAGTGTGTTCACACCCCACAGTAATGTAACGTGTCAAATGCATTTCTATGTGTCAAATGCATTTCTGTCACAGTAATGTGACACTGGTCAAATGCATTTCTTGGTCAAAATGCACATCTTGGTGATGTGTTAATGTAAACAGTTACTTTGTCTTAAGTAAGTGTAAACAGAGGGCAAACAAAGTGTTAAAACAGAAGATCTATTAAGTACAAATGCAGTCAACAGACTAATATTAAATCCAACAAAACTGACAAGAAAAAGAGAAAACCACTCACTGCTCTTGGATAACTAAAGCCATGTACAACTACAAAATGAACAATATTCAGCTTTGAGTGAGTGAGTGAGTCAGTGAGTGAACAAATGAATTTGAGTTTGTCACTGGGGTAGTAGCCCTAAAGGGACAACTATGTACCTCATCTACCCCTAAAAACTGCATATTGGTAACATAAAGAGGTAATATATACCTTTAAGGAACTACTATGAACCATTTAGAGGTAAATGGGGTATCAAGATGCCCTTTTGTAGGGTACTGTCCCAGTGACAAGCTGTTGTACCCCTAAAAGGTACAATTTTGCATTTTTTTTTTTTCTGAGAGTACAAATAAATAAATAAATAAATAAATAAAACAGCAATACTGCTTCTCAGTCAAACTCAGATCATAAATCTGTATTAATTTAAATGGTTTTATTATTTGATTTCTTTATGCTGATATACAAAATACCTGAAAAACTGATTACTCAATTTCTTTTTACTTTAATAACTACTTGGATTGAATGTGTATTTAAATAAGAAATGCTTAAAAGCTACATGGCAATTCATTATACTGCCAGATGTACTTAGTGAAGCTGGCAGTCTCTAAAAATGTGGAACATAATTAATAATAGTGAGTACAAATCAATTATATCATGATTGTGACGCATGAGTTACGTTTTAACTGATGCATTCACATAGAACTATAAAGCACACATCCACCCTCTATGAGAGCTGTCAATCTTCTAGTTCACAACATAAGAGGAAAAGTAATAAATTCCATGTTATGATTTCTCATTTTGTCTCAGAACTCAAAACATCCTTTCTTAATCATTCCTGATTATAATAGTCTGCCTGCTGGGCACCCTGATGTCATCTGAAGGACTGGATGAATTAAGTCATTTATGGAAAAATGTACCTGAGCACATTCCTGACAAGACCACAAGTAGTTTTCTACAGAGATTTCCTTTTTGCCAATTCTGTTTCAGATAAATCGCAGCTGAAATTGGCAGGTGATGTACATCACAGCTTTAGTGCTGTAACTGACATGCCCTGAAGCGGAATGTGTCGACGCGAAAACAAGAACAAAGTTCCCACTGCTCATTCCTAAAGCACAACAACACAGAGTTCGAAACGAGTACAAAAAGAGGGGGCGATATTGAAAAAAAAAAAAAAAAAAAACTTTGTGACAGTAGCTAGTATGGTGTCTACAGGATGTAAATGAAAACAAGGTTAATACATTCACTTCTCATTATCCCTGCTGGAAGGAGCCACACATATCGAGTAAAGAGCAGGAAATCAAAACAGTGTGAGGTGCAGGCAGCACGCCAGCAGCTCCACAGACAAGACACACTCTGTTCCTCTCCATTCCAGAGAGCTTGGAGAAAAGAAGGGAAAGAGAGGGAGCCATCCGGCACGCTCCTAAGCCCCACTCAATGTCACGCCCTCAGAACCGGCTCCCGGGCGGCAAGAAAAAGCATTTCAGGTGAATTATGACATACTGATGGTGTGGTAAACTGGTGAGCTGCAAAATGACTATCCAAGGCTTTGGGGAAATGCCGTAAGCTCTGTGCATATGACAAAGCGGAATAGGAATAAATACTACCAATAATGCTCCATAAAATGTTGTTTATAAGTGGCATATAACCCCAAACTTTTCCTATATGAAGAAATTTGAGGCGTTTAAATGCGTTGAAGTGTGTAATTTCTTATGCCAGTAGAAAAATGAGAAAAAGTGCCTTTTTTGTTTTTCATTTTTGTTCCAAAAAATAAAATAAAAAAAAAATAAAAAATTCAGCTTGATTTTTCGTTTTTTTTCATTCAGGGGTAGAAAATTAATAAACAGCTTAAATATTTAATCTCTACCGAAGATCAAACCGTGCCGTCAACAGTTGTTCCTCAGTTCCACACAACAGAATAATAGTCCTCCGCTGCTTCAGTTGTACGCATTCTTAAAGCATTTATTGCAACTACATAAAATTAATCAAGATATAAATTATTACATTAGTTGTAAATTAAATCTGTTTAAATACTAATACAAAAAGAAAAGAATACTACATTGTCTTCTTAGGTATATTATAGGCCTACATTATGTATGTTCACGCAAGAACTGTCATTCTGACTAACTAACAACCAGTGCACAGCAGACATTAAAATACATACAGTATGTACTCTTCTGATATTTATAATGTAGGCCTTGTGTTTTGTTAAATATATATTATAATTGATATCTCAAAATTATGTGCATGAATGTACACAGGACCAGTTTTGGGTGTAACGTATTATAAGTAACTTGAGTTACGTAATCAGATTACTTTTTCAAGTAACACATTACTTTTTCAATTTACAAAAAAATATCTGAGTTACTTTTTCAAATAAGTAATGCAAGTTACTTTTTCCCATTTATTGACTGACAGCTCTCCTGTCCCCATGTTGAGAGAAATAAAGTGCAGAGGTGTTGTGTGCGCTGTGTGAACATGATGGTTAATGTAGTTCTAGACTAAATGTGAAAATGCATTTACTTAAAAAGTAACGCAAAAGTAATGTAAAGAATTACTTTTCATAAAAAGTAACTAAGTAAAGCAATTAGTTACTTTTTTAGGGAGTAACTAAATATTGTAATGCATTACTTTTAAAAGTAACTTTCCCCAACACTGCACAGGACAGCAACGGCAAGATTTTTGCTTAATTTATTACATTTTCGGTTTGTTTCTTGCCAAACTCTACAGTATACCTTCAGAACACTTGGAATATACGGTAGAAGTTGCAAAAAAAAAAAAAAAACCTTAATGAAAGTCACCATTCTCTGCCATTAAATAGGCAAGCGCGAGCAGGACATTTATTACTTTTTTGTGTTCTGAAAAAAGAAAGTAATTAGGCTTTAGAACAACATCAAGGTGAGTAGTTGTCCTAGTTCACAGTTCAAATAAGTTGCGATGGGGTAAATAAACTCTAAGCAGATAAATGCACACATTGTAGTGAAGTTACATGACTTTGTTTTAGCTGAGTTTAATTAATTTTAAAATTATTAGTATTTCTATTAGATTAACTTTAATTGAGTGTTAGATGATGGCAAATCTAAAAATGTATGTATACATGCAAAAGATGTATGTGCATATATAATTAAATATCCAATATCAACCAGTATAGTGTAGACTTAGATTTAGCGGTCATTTATCGATTTCATACCAATATATCATGAATCCTTAAGGTATATAATTGGGGGGATAAAGAATACAAGTGGCTTACTTATAGTTGAATAAAGAAAGTATTTTAACGTTTAAAAATTGCACACATCACCTTTAAGGCTGTAAAATTGTGCGACCCCATTCAAATCAAGGGCGCCAGGATGCCTTGAGTCCCACCACACAAGGCTGACCCACCCACTTGGTGGTTTACAATGAGAGGCACAAACAGGCATTAAATCTGCCTGGGCCACATCCCTGCAGCCCGCCTCTGCTGCGGTGTGACACCTAATCACTGAACAAAGGCTGTCTGCTGGCCAGCGCTCGCCATCAATCTCTCTAATGTAGCCAAGCAACTTCCACCCATACGTAGAACCTCTGCAAACACAATATGGGCCAGTTTGCATTACAAACCACATGGGAAGAGCAAAGGGCACTCTGTGCAGAGGGGAGGTGGGCTTTTACAGCTTAAGCATAAACAAAAAGAAAACAAAAAGAAAGGATATAGCGAGGGGGTGATGTATTTACTTTTCCACAGAATTACCACAGGTCCATTTAACACAACCCGTGGCAATCAGCTAAAGTGCAGCTTACCCCCATGCAGCCGCATCTCTCTGCTCTGAAATAATGCCTATTATAGTGTTTCAGTAAAGAACGGTCTTGACAGGTAAATGCGTCTCCAAAGAAATGTTCCATGATAAAAACAGTCAGGCCCGGATGCACATTATTTCTCATTCATCATTCTTACAAGTTGTGGAAGGACTCTCATTTCTCCCCTTGGTTTATCGGCAGGCGCGCTACATACTGCCATTGCTCAGCAAATCTGCAGCGTAGCATGCTAATGGAAAACAGTCTAAAAGAAGCGATTTGACTGGAGATTAATAGGCAGACGGAGGCAAAAGCCGCCTTTAGTCTAAAGCAAGAACAATTTTGCAACACTGCACTGATGCTATCACTTTTAGTCTTTAAGACTAAGTATTTAAGATTGGCAAAAAAACATTATACTGTAATATGTTCTTTTACCATGATATAAGATACAGAGGGGGACAAGTTGTCCCTAAAAAATGTGAAATGGTCAAATTTCCACCCCAATATTTGATATTTTTGATGTGGCTCTGATTATTATTAGGCTAGTCTGCTTCAGCAGTCTAACAGTGCTCACCAATGTCAAAATAACTGAGATGGCCAATCATATCGAAGGTGGCTGACTTTACAGTTCACAGATACCGGACATGAATACCAGAACAGCGCTGCAGTTTTTAAATGATGAAAGAGTGCGAGGTAGCTAAACGTTTAATATTTGACAACTGTTTTAGACTAGAAATGTTAAACCGTAATATCCAGTGTTGCTTCTAATTTCACCTTTTTGAATTGTGAAAGTTTGAATCATTTACAAGTGTGAATGTGTGCATATTTTAAAATAAAATAAGCAAATAAGGCAAACTGAATACTTTATAGTCTTGTTCAAATGTTATTTTTTATTAATATCCATTTATATCCTTAAATTAAATTAATTACTTTAAATTAATTCATAAATAAAAACATTACCCCCTCCAACCCTGACACCCAAAAGTTCAAGACTTGGTTCAGCCTTGCATAAAAATACTTAATCGTGATTTGGAGCATACCGTCCACCCCTAGCCAAACATATCCAATTTCGGCTGATCTTTGAGGAGCATGTGTAATGACTCACGCTGCGTATGATCACAGTCAGAGGAGAGATATCATGCTGCGGTTGAATGATGTAAAGATATACGACAGATGCGCTCTAGCCAAGCAGCTAGTTTAGGTCAGAGTTGCTAATCCATACCCACAGCAGAGGGCCAGCTTTCATCTAGTTCCATCACAGCCTTTGCTGCTATACAAACAAACACCTCCATATGCTTCCTCATGAAGGTTAACCTGTTACTCCTCTCTCACTGTATAAATATTACATTTGGTTTCCTTTCAGATCCAGGACAGAGTAGTCGAGGGATGCTCTATAAATACTGCCTGACAGGCTACATACTTTCCGAGCGTGTTGGAGTCTTACTCTTCTGGATGTGATGCCGACTGTGGTTCTGATCATGGCATGGTATGATGATGATCATATCATGTGTTTTAACTATTGTAGTAGTAACCGCTGCAAATTAAAGACCCTGTGAAATTGCTTCTTGACAAGTGGAGTTTATTCTCCTGTGTTTATGTATTTTCCTGTTGAAAAAGGAAATTTGGAAAAAGAATGATAATAATGTATTAAATCTATGTATTTATGATTTATTTTAATAATATAAGCTTGAAATGTTTAACAAGAAGGTATCATTATAAAATTATTATTATTATTATTATCCATATTCAAAGTTGATATTATTAATAATCAATAATAATCATCAGAAATAGGCTGCTGTCACTTTAAGACCTGACGCACGGATCCATAAACATGCGTTTATGTTCACTTAAAACCCAACTGAGTGTGTTTACGTGAATACTCGCCAAAGGTGGCATTTTGTCATTATTTTGTGTGCATTTGACTGTTTAAGCGCAATATATAAGCAGCGGAAAAGAACTCAATTTAGTATGAGCCAGTACTACGAGGCAGTTTATGTGCACGCTATTTGGGTGTGAGCACAAAATGTACGGGAATGAGTAAAATTATGTGCAATACCTGAAATCCTACTCCGAAAATCAAGCCCTGTAACACCAAAAATATTCATCCGGAGCAAATGAAATGAGTGAGTGAGGGTAGTCGGGTTTATGTGTCAACTCGGAGAGATGAGAGAGTGTGAACATGCAGCTGGTATCTCGGAAAATGAGTACTGGATTGAAGCGCTATTTCAGTATGGATTTGTATCGAATATGTATGTATGTATGTAGGTATGTATGTAGGACCTCTGGTCCTCTTCGTTTAGGGGTCACACTTGTCTTCTTCACAGTCAAAAATGACCAAAGCCTTAAAATGTAACCACCCATACATATAGACATACAGTTCCATGAAAAAGTATGGGAACCACTTGCAGATTCTGTGAAAATGTGAATCATTTTAACAAAATAAGAGAGATCATATAAAATACATGTTATTTTTTATTTAGTACTGTCCTGAGTAAGATATTTTACATAAAATATGGACCCATATGGTGAACGTGATTTCACCAAGTACAACATGTTCCTGGATCAACATCTTTGTTGATCCTGGAACAACATTCCAATCAACCAATACGATTTGAGGGACAAGTTTACAGTTAATTTCAATTTTAGGCTTATAAGCAGGGTTAGGTGCTTCTATATCAGTGTTATTCACCTATCATTTTCTTCTGATTTTAGGGGTGTTATGGGTAGGGTTAAGTTTAGAGGTAGGGATAAGGTTAGGACTAAATTTTCAGACAGGAATGTTGTTCCAGGATCAATAAAATATGCTGATCCAGGAACATGTCTTACTTGGCGTAATCACGGTGACTGTTTACATATAGTCCACAAAAAAAAAAAAAAAAAAAAAATAGCTGAATTTACAGTCATTGCTGGAAAGGGTTCAAATATGCAAAAAATCCTTGAAAACTGAAGAATCTGGAGGATTTTTCTGAAGAACATTGGGCAGTTTAACTGCTCAGGACAAACAAGGGACTCATGAACAACCATCACAAAACTAAAAACAGTCGTAGATCATCCAGGTAACAACACAATATTAAGAACCAAGGGTTCCCAAACTTTTGAATATTATGGGTGTATATGTGTGTATGTGTGTGTGTGTAGATATATACACACACACACACACACACCTGTACTGACAACAATCATGATACATTATAAAGTATAATATGTTGTTAATGCAGAGATCACACTGCACCATTTTAGGTTCGATTTCACTCGGCGACAGATTTTGCGAAATCGCTGACAAAATGCACGAAATCGGAGCTAAATCGGTGCTTGTTCATGCGATTGACAATCATGCAATGTGAATTGATGTGAAAATGCATCGCCGACGCCCGTGAGATATTTGGCATACTAAATATCTGGACCTGATTGCAATTCAAAATCCTGCTGTGGGAAATGTGTTCTGACTGAAAATTACATTGGCGATGACCTACAGCCAATGACCGCAAGATACAGGTCCTACATTTTTTATTCTCAAAAAGCAACATTATACACTAAAGAAAGTTGAAAATGTAAAAAAAAAAAAAAAAGCATTATAAGTCCTCCTTAAAACATCAAACTCAACCCCAAAGGATCTCAGACACACCAGCAAGAGAATACAGAGACCAGACTTAAAGCTCTTTAACCAGAATATCAATGGAACCTAAAAAGAGATGACTGTAAATGATGAACTACCTTAACAACTTTACACTGACCCACTGGGCTCATGAAAGAGAATAGTTAGGAAGCCAGACTCCACATAAACAAGCCTCAGAATCCATACTAAAATCTTTAAAGCGATGAAATGTTTTACTTCCACCACACATTTAGAATATAGACTCTCTCTTCTCCTGCTGTTTGCACTGAATTCCTCATTGTGTGTCCATGTGCTAGCGGAAAAAGTGAAAATTTCCAGCATTTGCCATGCACCCAATATTAGCATCATTTAAAAGAAAACAGCATCTGGAGCACCATCACAGCTCGCTGCTCACCCTCTCAAATGATTTAATTACAAGCCTGCAGTTGAGTATGTATTTTAAGCCATCATTATCTACAGGAGAACACGTGGTTGGAGAATGTGACAGGTTTATACCACATAAAAAAAACCTTAATGAAACCATGCAGTAGACCATAGCGAGCCAGACAGAGGGCATCTATCAACTTCCTGAATCTGATAGGAAGTTGTGTTCAAGACTCAGGTTCTCTCAAATTTACATGTTTTATTCAGGTCTGGATATAGCTAAAGGAAGAAAACTAACAAGAATCCTCAGAGGATCGAATTAGGCCAGTTGTTTCATTTGCGCTGGGCCTCCCAAAGCCCTTTTCAACCTCAACAAAATGAAACCTTCGGTCCCACATTACATTTCTACACATAGAAGGGACTCTGAGGCAATTCAGACAGAAATAAGTCCCCTGAAGCAAACTCATTAACTGGGAAAAACTGACAATACATCCTTTCATGTTCAGATCAGGAATCTGGCAATCTAGTGGTTTGGACAAACATAAGGTTCTTTCTCCAGCCACACTGCAAATAACTGCCCATCCTCCCTTTCTACCCAGCCAAAGTGCATAAAATGATCACAGCTGAGCAGTCTATGAATTTATGACAGCTGACAAAATCTAATAATCCAATTTGAAATTCACTTTCTGTTTCATACAACTTTTATGACTTGTTTTACACAATCCAATATGTGGGGTATGTTTCTGCTGTATGTAATGCAAGGACATGCCAATCATCTGTAACTTGCTGCTGGCATCCCCTATTGCATTCTCCACTCATTCTTTGTGAAATACAGAAATATATGGTATACCTGCTCATCAGCAGGTGACATTTCATAATTAAAAACTGCTACAGTGGGGAATCTCTTCAGAGAAACCCTGTGGCTTACTAGCTTATTTGCTCTGCGATGACAAAATGTCAGCGTGATGCTGTCTTCCTACGACCTCAGTACCGTGTCTGGCCTGGAGACAGCAGAAGCTGCATAAAGGGATAACTCAATTTTTAAATAAATATGTTTCTTTAACAATACTAAAACAAACAGATTTTTATTTATTTTTTCCTCTTTGGAAAATGTCTTATGCTATTTTTCAAATGCCTTATAATGTACAGACATCCAATAGACGTTGAATCTAAAAATATGAAAATCAAAGAATATTACATTTTTTAAACTACTGTATGAGGATCGAAACAAAGTAAAATCAACCACTTCATATTTTATATATATATATATATATATGTGTATATATGTGTGTGTGTGTGTATATTATATATATATATATATATATATATATATATATATATATATATATATATATATATATATATATATATATATATATATATACACACACACACACATACACACATACACACATACATATAAACTGATTATTTAAAAGAACAGAATATTTGCATGTGCGTCATTTCCAATGAGAATCTCAAATAATGTAAAACCGGAAAATAGAATTTTATATGGCCACATTTTCACTCATTCTAAATACACCATATTATTCCAAAATAAAATTTAAATGCCATTGCCACAACTAACATTTTCCACAACAGAATGTGTGGAAATGTAATATGTGATGGAAATGGCTTTTTTATTGATAGTTCAAAAACTAATGTACATAAGTAATAAATAAATAAATAAAAATAAAAAAATTCCCCTTTGATAGTATGTTGATGTTCACTGTAAAAACTTTAAAAAGTATTCAAAAAAATTAAATAAATCATTGAAAGTATAAAAAGTCTAAAAGTCTACAAGGCCAAAAGTGAGTATAGCTGCAGAAACTGTGATTACCACAAGCGCAGGAGCATAAGAACATAACATCAGTGTGATGAGCTGCTGGATAAAGCAAAGAAAGAAAACAAAAACAAAGGCCCTAGGTTAAACAAAATAGATTAAAGCAAAATTGGATGGTACCACAAATTATCACATTGTTTTTAAGAGCATCTTTGGTATTAACAATTTGTGTGGTCATTATATGAACGGGAAAGCATTTTTCCAGTGTCATAAACACACAGACTATAAATCCGTATACACAAATCTGTCTATTCAACTTCTGGACCACTGCTCTTAAATAAGCAATGTGCAACATCCAAAGCTTTTTAATTAATGGTTTTGGTTTTTAGCAAAACTTTCCATGGCAGGATAATATGAGCACGCTGAGTCATTTATTTCCATGTGCCTTGGGACCCAATTAGAAAATAATATTAATAATCCACATTCCAGTCGCACTCTTTGCATTGCTAAAGAATGATATGCTTTTCATCACTGTGCACATAACCTTCTCATGGGCTGTCAAGTTTTATGGATTAATCCAAGAATGCGGAAAATAAAACTGTCATAATCAGCTTTTCTAATTCCTACATGAATGTTCTCCATGGCAGCCCATGAACCAGTCCGGAGGGATTGTATGGACTATTGAGCGTGTTAATATAAAACAGGATTTGAACGCTTTCGCCTGGCTGTTTTGGTGAGGATCACAGATTAAAGGAAAAATCCTGATGTTTTCAGTAAGACGTTTAATATGAAGGCTGACAATCGTTTTGCTCTGATGTTGAAATAAGAGCCTGAATTTTTTTTTTTTTTTTTTTTTTTAATTTAGGGAGAGAGAGAAAAAAAAAAAAAAAAAAAATCTATTAGCAGTTGCAATTTAATTTCAAAATCGAACGAATGGGATAAATCAAATGGAATGTCTTAAAGCTGCAAGGGTTATGTAGTCAGAATGACGGATTGGGGTCCCATTATTCAAGATTTGTTATTCAATAAATCATTGATGTGTTCTATGAATAACCGGAGTGATGGCCCAGGAGTGAGGGACTGCTCGGCCGGGCTGCTGACACAGCACATTGGGCCATACTTGAGCACACAATCACATACACATACACATAGTCAGATCCCACAGCCATGATTTATGGCCGTGCACTGGGTTGTAGTAATACAGTGCACAACCTTCACAACTGTCTAAATAAGAGATGACTGGCTCTGGATCCATATTCCACAGCGTACGCAATGACCATCCAGTGTAGTTTTAGAGAGCATCTGATAAAAGAGCAGAAAATTCTATTGGCCGTAACAAAGACTGTCTGGAGTCTGCGCTCACACAAATCTGCCGATCCTCTGCACACATTCTCTGCCCCTTGTGTGTTCATTAAATATTTTAAAATAATTGATGTGTTCACCTCCCAATGGAAGTATTTAACACATTTTAAAATCTTTAAATTAGGGCTGCCCCTAATAGTCGACGAGGAGAGCCTTAGTCGACTAAAATTTTATTAGGAAATGGCGAAGTCACGCAGTCTGTGACGGACAGATCATTAACAGCTGGACATCCAAATGCTTGCCTTCATTCATCTACCTCAAATATGGCTTATCTCCAACAAGTAGTAGTAACTTTACATGGCTGCTCGCTTTAACGTTATCCTAGAAAAATGTGGGCTATTCAAGTGTTTGTACGAAGTGTGAAAGCTGAATAGTAGCACACTTAATACTGCATGACAGCTAACATGGAGGCGCCGGTGCGATCACTTGCACTTAAAATACTCCGTCATTTTAGGTCATACAGATAAGAGTAATACATCTTTTGAATCGGTAAAGACCATGTAAGCTTGCCTCACAGACATGAAAAATATCTATAGAAAGCGAAATGTCTACTTTTAAATGAACCTATTCAAATGGAAAACAAATATTCTCAGGTTATGTAGATAATCCATATGAAACATGCATATAGGTGCATGCACTACTGTGAAGATGACAAGCCAGCATCATCAACATCCCTGCAGCCGAAAAATACAGAAAACACTAGTTTATCAATTAATTATTAAAATGTTAAAGCAGTCTCATTGCTGTTTTTCTCCGATGCATTCATAATCATTACTTCTGCCTGTGCGGTGTGGCAAGCTTTATGTGTGCGCTTGAGCGCTGATTAGGCTATTTAGGCATTAAAGGCTCTTTATTATGATTTATATGGTTTATTAATAAATGTGTGATTAGTCGACTAATTGCTTAAAATGAACGACTACTAGTCGACCAGAAAAATCTTTAGTCAAGGACAGCCCTACAATAAATCTAGTTCCACTGATTTTTATTTTAACCCACAAAAATGTGTGTAATTTCTATGCGAGTCAAATCATAACTGAACATTGTTTGGATGCAAGGCAAAAAAGTTTACACATAACTTGGAATGCAGCATACATGCAACTCAAAATCTCACATACAAAGGTGCACAATATCATCTTTAGTTCAGTAGTATCTGAATCCATTTTTTTCTATAACACATTTCTCATATAGAAAACTATATCAATTTTACTATGTACGAGTATAGTGAATGAGTCAGCGGTTTTGGACACAGTATGCATGAATGCTGAAAACACCTCTGTTGCTTGCGTTCTCTCATGCGCTTTGCGGGTTCAGCACTGGGGCGAGATGGCATGCTGGATATGAGCTGAAGAAAGATTTGCTGATTTTTGTACTCACTTTCCACACTGACAGGACAGCTATTCTCAAGAAAGCCTTGCGCTGATCATTAGTACAGCAACCAATGTATTTATACTGGATATTTCATTCAGCAGCAAAATGACAGTCCTAAAGACCGAATTTGAAAACCAAATAAGATTTGTCTGCACTGCGAACAAAAGCCTGAGAGAAAAGTTACGGAAAGGCAAGTATATGACTAAGCCATTCTCATATTAAAACCCTTGTAAAGATATACATTATAAATGCATGGAAATCTCAGTACCGAAGATCAAATCAGATGGGTTCACATCAGTCAGGTCATTTGAGAGAGTTGATGTACGGCTGCAGAGATACAGCAGTGTTGACTAGTGTTTGACGGAGGCATCTCTCATTCCGCTCTCAATTGTTCTGCCTTAAGGCTGACTGATGCATCACCGTGAAAGTCGAGGCGTCTCCCTAGCAACAGAGAAGTTACAACAGCTCTTGTCAGGAAGCATTTCGATCACTTCTGGCTCCCCAGCGAGGGCCGACCTTGCCTCCGCCTCACCTAGCATGAGGCTTCAGCCAGGCCCCCTGTATAGGGCTAAACTTGGGCACCGAGAAACAAAGCCTTCAGAGATTTACACCACCCCCACTTCGCCCCAGAGCATTGGACGTTGTCTGAGATGGATAGATAGATTGCAAATTGAGAGAGAGAAAAAAAAAATGAATGGGAAAGAGAGACATGGCAAGTAAAAGAACAGACAGTAAAATTTTTGGTACGAGTCATGGCACTCTCACACCACATCCATGAGTACATTTACATGCACCCTCATAATGTGATTATAATGGGATTTTGGCAATATTGCTATTAAACTTTACCTCATGTAAACACAATACTTTGATTAAACTATTGCGATTAAGCTCATAATCGTAGTAAACAATCACAAATAAATTATGTACACAAATTTTAATAGCAATAAACAGGCATCTAAACACCTGTGCTCTGTCCTATACATGGATACCACGTGTTATTCAGCTTCATGAATGAACTAAAGTTTTCCCTCCACTCCAAATCCTAAACTGTTAACACAACTCACTGTGCAGTCTCTGCTCTGTATCAAAGAAAGCGGTGCAGTGTAGGCCAAACCCAGTTACAGTGGCATTGTGATGTTCATCACGGCACAAAATAACCTTCCAATACATCCATAGAAATGTGATTTGAATTTGATATGAGTGATGAAAACAGTGGCCAGTAACACACCTACTGTACAGGAGTTCATTATTTATGGTGTGGGGTATGCGTAAAATGGCGATAAAAATAACCACATATCATAGCGAATAATCAAAATAATTAAAATTACATGTAAACGGGAGTGAAGAGGTTACCTCATGAACCGATCATCTCTTCCTCTTCACTACTAGTTATAGCACAAAGTAAACATGAATGAACATCAGAAGGTATGTTGTTTCAACCTCAGAAAGATGTCAATACACATAATTTTTCAAGTTCAAGTCCACCGACGTTAACGTCCACCTACTAACTTATTGTTTGTCGGACAAAATGGGCAAACTCTTGGCGAATGCTGAATTCCTTTTTATCGTAGTCAACATTTGAAGTGGATCAAAACCTTTCATCAAAGTTGTCTTAAAAACCTTCTTCTTAGGAAAACTTTGATGAACTTTTTTGATCCACTTCAAATGTTGATTACTGTAGTTCAGAAGTATACATATACTACCCAGGGAGTCATTCTAGAGCACATATGTCATTATGACTTTTCATTTATGTACTTTTCTTAAAAACCATAAAGTGTCCCAATATTTAGTGTAAGCACTTACTCATGTACAAATTTATGTTCACTATATACTAATTCTCATCATAGGGAACTGGTAAGTGAAATGAGACACAGCCAGAGAAACAGTGAGCTGAATGAACATGGCTGATTACCTGAAAAAGCAATCCGTCACGATGGGCTGGAGAGTAGATCACTCAATCTGCTCGGTGAGAGCTCAACGGGGGATCAAGAACCAGCCCCGCAGTGCTGAACTGCCCATCTCTCCCCCATCAATCAACCCAACTCCTCCAGGAGTAACAACCAGCCAACAAAACCAGCCGTGGCGACACATAGAGCAATTACAGTTTACACAGTGGCACAGTGCTGCTACCCATATGAAACTCACAAACAGTGAAGGGCCACCACATACTGTAGAGTATCTGACAAGCTGAAATTTTATTTCTTGGCAATTTTGACTCTCAATAGATAGTATAGTGAAAAAAGGACAGGAAAATAAGTAAGTAAAATTCATGACTTCATAAGGATTGTACTAGTTGGTGATTTTGCATCAATTTGTGTGATCGAACTAGTATTAAAATATATGATTTGTAGGTAAAACACCATGAAAATTCATCCCTAAACTAGGGATGTACGTGACAGCGTCGATCAATCATGAAAACAATGAATTATTTCATATATTTCTTTTTTTCTGATTGGTGGTTACTGCTGCATTTTGAGCGGTATCTGAGGTCTGACTGGATAGTGTTTCACCAGACTGGCAAAATAAAGTGAAACTATGGATTTGAAGGCACGTAGTGACCCCTGGAATCACTTTGATCATGAAAAGTGGAGCAAAGTGCAAGATGTGCAGCGCCAATCTGCCACATAACATTATAATGAGAAAACTATTGTGATAGAATGTTGTAAATTCTTTGTGCTTTACTTCCCCGTGTGTGTATATAAATTTATATAAATATATAAACTTCTTTAGCTGATGGCTGCAGTATAGTCAAGTCACAGAAAGAAAGCAGTTCACCTCACCTCAATCCTGTACTGTGCAAAAAAAGTAGGGTGACAATAAAATTAAGTAATCAAATTGTATGTGTGCATCAAGGAAACAATACTAGAGTATTCAGAAAATTGACACTGGCATCCTGAACAGATGCCAGAGTCACTGGCTAATAACATGTTGCTACTTCGCTTTTTAAGACGTTGTTAAGAATTATCAAAATGAGCATCAGTTGCACTTGACTTGACTTAAGAAAACGAATGCCTTGACCCCATCAGTCAATGAAAGGCTGTTTAAATCCAAAGTGGTTTTACTACTTTACTTTAATTAATTCAGAGAGAGATATGGCTCAGTCTAAGTGCCATTAGTGCAATGAATATCACAGAGAAAACACCGTAGGAGTCAGTTGCATTTGTATATACACCTGTACATACATATTTTGTCTATTTTTGTCTACTAGAAGCTTCTGTCGCCAAGACAAATTCACTATGTGTAAGCATACTTAACAATAAAGCTCATTCTGATTCTGATTTATTAAGTGCACTAGTGCTGCCCAGATGTCTATATCACTATCTGTATCACTGTATCATCCTTAAGGTAAAAGCGTATAATTTCAGCACCACTAGCATTATCAAACAGAACTGCAATTAATGAATGTTTTCTAAATGGACTGTCATTGGTCAGATCAGTGTTATTTAAAGGGTTAGTTCACCCAAAAATGAAAAATTTGTCATTAATTACTCACCCTTGTGTCGTTCCAAACCTGTAAGACTTTTGTTCATCTTTGGAACACAAATGAAGATCTTTTTGATGAAATCTGACAGCATTCTGTCCCTCCATAGACAGCCTTTACAACTAGAACTTTAACGGTTCAAAAAGTTCATAGAGAGATCATAAAACGAATCTATACGAATTGAGTGGTTTAGTCCAAATTTTCTGAAGAGACACGATCACTTTATATGATGAACAGATTTAATTTAGACTTTTGCTCACATATAAACTCACATTGATCAGCAAGCATTCTAGCTATTAATTCCATACACAGCTTGGATAGTAGAACATATTTAACACTGAACAAAATACACACTTTGAATTCACCTTTAAGAAATCACACAGAAGTTACTGGCTTCAGCCCATACGGTTTGATTAGGCAGTTATTTCACTGACTCTGCAGCTGTCACTGCTGCCATACCACAATATAAGTAGACTAAACAGCATGTGAACTTCCCATAATTGCGAACATTTTAGCCTGTGGTAAGGATACTAAATATTAAATGAAGACCAGGGTTTCATTTTTTTTTTTTCTTTTTAGAATTACTTCACTAGTCCACTTAATCCATCTCGTAACGCACAGGGGAAATTTCTTGTAATGTGCTGTAAATATGTATAAGAGCATTACAGGAGCACCTTGTTCCCTTTGAACGAAGTCCGAGTGACAGCAGGAAGAGGAGAGCTAACCATTTCCTGCTCTCATTAATATAAACTGAAAATGAAAAATTCCTCTGAGTGCTAACCCTCCCCTCCAGCCCCATTCTGAGAGCGACAGGGTCACTTTACAGGAAAGATAGCTTTGGGAAAGGATGCTGAGGGGTTAAAACGGAATCCCATTCGGTATAACGTTACGGATCCTTCATTTCGCCGGTATCTGATGGAGGCCTCCGACTCGGTCCTCCTCAGCCTCTCTATGGAAATATACGCCGCTGCCTCTCCCCACAGCCCTCTGCGTCCTCAACAGATAAATGCATGAGAGAGAGACTGAATGAGCCTCTAGAAATTATCCTTCAACCACGCCAGCAAACCAATTACCATGACTACGATAACCCCATTTTCCAGGAGGGGAATGTGGCACGGTGGATGCTATGCCTTTAAGAGGACGAAACGGGCCTATTAAAAGTCAGTCATAGTTACTTTTTTCCCTTGTAATATGCCATCTACCCCGTCGCATCACCCCCGTCTGCCCGACGCGCTTCCTCGGCCCCCCCACCCCGCTCTAACGTCGCCTACCTTTCCACCCCCATAAAAACACATTAACAGCAGTCACACGCACTGCGCCTGGTGTGAAAGTGACATTTTTCTAACAGCACTTCATTTACATTTTCCTACAGTATCTTTAACTGATAAATGTCATTTCTGTTCCTCCTGGCTATAACTCATGCTGTTCGGCGATGAGTAGCTCTTGTTGTGGTGCCAAACTTCTGCTGTAAGCTCACAGCTTTGATTTATTCCTCCTGCCTTGCTCTGACAAACTTCCTGATTTATGCTTTGTTTGGGAAGCTTTTCGATTTCTACCAGCGTAGGGAAGTCAGCAAGTGCTGCAGAAAGGTAAGGATTAACATTAAGGTAGTCAGGGAGAGACATACTAAATCAAGTCTTACTGTTAGTCTTTGAGGACGTGCTGTAATCTAAGAAATTTATTTGATTAAATTCTCATTTTCAAAGTCATTTGCACAACACGGTGAACAGTAAATTTAGATTTTTCCATGCGTCGGATATTAAAAAATCTGACTCTGTAAAATAAATCAATAAATCGCTTGTTGTAAAATACATCCTCCTTGTGAGTACACACAGTCTCTCTTACATCGGTGGATCTCGATTGGTTTTGCTTCAAGATTTAGTATTGTACTTTGGATATCATTTAGATACCCAACACAGTACTACAACTGTTTACTGTACAAAAATAAACAAGGTTCATAAAATCAAACATTGAAATATATCATTTGTTTACATGTTTGTTTACTACATAAAAAATGTACACAAGTATGAATCAGTGTTGTCTAAAGTACTGAAATTTTAAAAATGTGATGCTTTGAACGCTGTTGAGCGGATTCATCAGATGTTTTTGACATATTGCTCATCAGCTATGTCTGTGATTGGCTACAATGATCAATGCTTCAAAAACATGTAGGGCTGAAACGACAATTATCGACAACATCGACAATGTAAAAAAAAATTGTCAACAAATATTTTTGTTGTCGAATAGTCTTTTGATCTCATATGACCTATTTGAAAGGCCTGCAATACCGCGGTTTGACCAGTGGGGCGTTTAGCGCAATACTGTAATGCAGCCCTCCCGGATCCAATCCAATAGAAAAAGATACAGCGCTTCAGAGTGCATAGTGTAAATGAAGTCCAACCCTTAAAATGTGGGAATTTAACATAGCATAAAACAAACAACGTTTAGCATAACTACAAAAAAATTCTGTCATGCAGGGCCACCAACTCTCATTCAAACTCACTGTTCTCATGCCACACGTCCATTTTTAAGTCTCAGCTTTTAAATTCTGTCAATTTTACTACAGGATTCAAACAATACATGTGGTTTTGGCGCTCTTTAATGTGGCGTGACAGATCGCTGTAGCGCCTCTGGTCAAGCGGCACGTGAGCCTATTATCTCTTCCTCTTTTCTGCTATTACAGCATGAAACAAACATGAATGAACATCAAAAATTGTTGAAAGATACAGTACAACTTACTGAAATAATCCATCTCTGATGTAATCACTTAATCAGAGTTTTAACCGCAGAAAAGACGTCAATAAAACAGCTTGAAAAAACAAATGTCACAAAATGTTACATTTACCTCAGGTAATCCATTCAATGAGCATAAACTCAATAGTTACTTAAAAAGAAAAGAAAAAAGAAATCTAGAGAGGAGCATTTTTTCAAAAAACATGCACAGTATTACATATTCATGTTTTTACTCTTATTAAAAAAGTTATTATTGCAACTCCCAGACTTAATAAAAACACAGTACCAGTCATTGTAACAGTTGGACTATTGATGACTTCTGAGAAGGAAAGAATATCTGAAGGAGATTGGTCTATTCAGTTGGCTCAAAATTCATTAAAAATACACTTTCAAAAGCTGAAGTGATTTCCTTGTTTTATTTATTAGTTAAAGTATAACTCAAAATTTTAACTAATTGCTAAAGTGGAATAATCAAACAAAGCATACTGATTAATCAGTGTAATAATCGACGATTAGTCCATGTGCTTTCAAACGATCTTGTGACATGTTGAGACGTGTATGTTGAGTGCGTGAACACAATGGCCAATCAGGTGTTTACGAATCCACTCAATAGCGCTCAAAGCGTCACATTTTTAAAAATTCAGTACCGACTTGGTATCGAAGTCGGTACTTTTGACAACACTTGTATGAATGTACAAAATTTATAAATATTAGCATGAATTGTAGGGCAAAAATATGCAAAATTAGACTAAGCAGAAGTGTGATTTACAAATCAGATTAACACATAAAACAAACACTGGGTCAAATTATGTATTTTGCTGTTGAATTTGAGAAATGGACAGTTGTGGCCATTTGGCTAGTTTATTATGATCACCGAAAAACATAAAAAAAAAAAATATTATGAACCATAAAAATATATAATAAAATGTAGAAAAACAAAATGTCCATATGAACACACACACACATACATATAGACACATACACACACTCTCTCGCTCTCTTACGAATTGTATTCATCTTGCTATCTTAAATATATATATGCGTCTACACAATTTGTTGCCTTTTTATTATTTTCATTTACATTTTTTCCCCCCTCCTTGTTGCTGTCCATGACCTTATCAGAACAGGTCTGTGTTTATGAGTTGTGACCCATAAGGCCAGAAGTACTGGCCTTTACCTTTTTACAGCCACTTCTTTGTCAAATACATATCAAAAACTACAAAAGCCAGAATATAAAGCGTAAATGAAATTCACAGATATGTATGTGTGGTATATGTCAGGAGTTATTAAGCAGAGAAACACACAAGACAGGAGTAGTGAACTTCATCCATCTTGTTTACTCTTCACTTCCATTCTCACACATGATGTCAGAACACAACAAACTTCTTCTTCAAAATACTAGTCACAATGCCAATTCTTTTACAAACACAACAGTATGCCACTATGTCAGCTCTAAAATATTAAAGATTTATGTTTTTTATCATGTAATAAAAATGCCCTCGGCTATTTGTGCAAAGCATCACAGCTTGAGTGAGCTCTCTTGGAAACCATCCTAACCATTTCTCTCACTACAGCAGCAATCCAGCTCATTCTGAAGGTTAAACGGGCCTAAGACGAACGGAAGGCTATGGGACCTTTGCCAGCCCCGAAGATAAATAACTCCAGTAGATATGTAACTCATTCATCTTCACCAGGTTTCACCGTAGTCTGTTTGTGTAGCTCTGTGGTGCTGATCTGCTTTGACTGGCATGCCTCCAAAACTTGCCTGGTAAAAAGAATCAGCGCTGAGCCAAAAAAACAAAAAAAACAAACGAAAAAAAAACCACTGTTGTTTCTACCCCATCTCTATAAACAGTTACAGCACTTGTCTCTTCACTCCAGATCTTTATTTGCTTTGAGTGTATAACGCTTCACTCAACACTCACTCTATAGACCTAGCAGGAGTTTCCTTTAGCTTGGGGAAGGGTGAAAGGACATGGGTCTCCTAAAACGCAGGTTGAACCTCCGCACTGAAAAATGGAGATATGAATTCCCAAGGTCGCAGAGAGAGTTTGCAAGCGTGCAGTTCTCCCGTAAAGTTCTTGTAAAGCTTTTCTGTCACTTTTTGTTAGATGTTGGTGAATTTAGAAAATGCAGAAAGCCAGGTGCTGTGACCAACCAACCCTTATAAAACATACAATACAAACTGCTGCTGCTGACATGAGGTTTATCTGTATATTTAGCAGTTTTGAGTCAGGAAAAACATGTCCTTGTGTTTTTGTCTGACACAAACAAAAATATATATATATATATATATATATCAGAGGGCAAAAAAAAACACACACAAAGAGTATTATAATTTATAACACACAAAGCAAATATCTTTGCAGATTTTCTACACTGCATAAGACAGTGTCATGCAGGCAAGTCTAACCAAAGAGCTATGAAAAAGAGATGCACTAAAAGACATCAGCAGTGAGATCAGAAGTGTGTGCAGTGAGTCATGCCTTCCATTTGCACCATTCTGATCTAAATTCCCTCTGTGCAAAGCAAGAACAATGTCCAAGAGTGCAGTGGTGATGGACGTCTGCTGGATCCAATGTGCAGTGACAAGGCAGAAAAATGGAAAGTCGGCAGCATTAAGAATCTGCACACAAGTGGCAAGTGCCGTGTTACACTTTAATTAAGGGTGCTGCATTCACATAATGGCTGGAATAATACCAAGTATTGTCATTTACAGACACAGAGAAAGTGACAATAGGAGAACAAGATATGAATTCAGACATCAGCAGGGAAGCAAACAAAAGGCTGTTGAGAAATAGTAAAGGAACCAAGCAAATTACATCAATACAAGAGATAAGTGGAAAAGCGGTTAAAATGCAAGATTGAGGCTCTGAGAGAGAAAAACAAAATTCATTTGTCATGGTTTAACCATGGACGGAATAAGAAGAAAAGTCATAATACTTCCTGAAAAAGAAAAGCAAATGAAAAATTTTTTTTAAAAAAAATAACCTTTTGTTAACTCAATCTCAAATAAAGATGCATTGACATGTATAACAGGGAGGTATATCAGTCCCTTATAATGTATGTGTTGATGTGTGTCTTTACCAATTAATTTTTCATGCTACTCAAAAAAAAAAAAAAAAATATCTTTGTCCCACCAAATATTTCTTTGAACATTTAATGTGACAATACCTGCCATTCTGCAGTACTAGTACCCACTGATAGCTGGCCGCTTAACACTTTAAAATGCTTCCGTGAGTGTTTATGTGAGCGCTCTGTGAAGAATGTCAAAGGTTTCTATTAACCGTGTGTTTTTGCATCTTTGAGCTTTGTGGCAATGGCTAATCAGATGTGCTTAAGTTAGTCAGAAGCCCTTTTTGTTCAGTGCAAGCTTTGAGTTCTGCACGCTTGTGAATCCTTTCACTGTAACCAACAAAGTATAAACACAATGTCAATAAGATAGTCGTTGCACAGCATAGATAACATCATTGATTATAATGGGAGTTTTCACAAAGAGTGCAGCTTTGTGTACCTCGCGTTGTAATTGGTAGCTTCAGTGACTCAATGGCAGCGATATTTTCTCGCTTTCTATATACGCTTTCTATATATTATATTTTGTATGCTGCTAACTATGCATTGCAAAGTTTTTGGATTGACAACCGTATTTAAATGGTTGACTGAATCAGATTGACAGTGATAACCATACCAATGGATGGAACAAAACAGTCTGATGCTGTGTAAATGCAAAATAATAGACCTGACACTTTTTATATATATTGTGTAATGTTTTATGTGGTTGTTCAATTTTATTATTTACTTTTCAAATCAAATCACTCAGTGACTTTTTACACAGAAATTTCCAAAATATTAAATATAAAATAGTTCTAATCACTTTGTATTATGATCTGTGTCGACAGTAATTATTTATTTCATGAATAAATAGAATAAGTTATTACAAACTGCTTCTTTGGATTTATTTTGGATTTATTGTCAGTACTGGGCTTGCAGTTCACATGGGTAGGGTACTGTGTGTGTGGATGACTGTGTTCGACCGAAGACCATTATTAGGCTGGAAAATCCCTGCCATGTATAGTATACCATGTATACCATATATTTTATCATGATAATAATAATAATAATAATAATAATAATAATAAATAAATAAATAAATAAATAAATAAATAATAAATAATAATAATAATAATAATAAATAAATAAATAAATAAAAATAATAATAATAATAATAATAATAATAATAATGTGTGTTAATATTATGTTAATAATATTATGTGGCCTGACGCTGGGATAGGCTCAAACATCCCCACTACCCTGTAAGAATCAAGTGGTTTGGAGAATGGATGGAAATAAATTAAATGAATCAATTTTTTTGTTTTCCAAAAGTAATTGGAAATTTCCATGGTTAATGTTATAATTAAACAAAAACAAAAACAAAAAAAAGTTTCAAAATGCTTTACAACCAGTTTCATAAAGACCAAAATGAAAATGCAATGAAGCTAAACCATATCCACATTGCATGAAATGGATAAAAATGGGGAGGAAAAAAAAAAAAAAAAAAAAAAAGGTTCTCGATTCCCAATCCTAGTAGCACCACAAAGGAAAATCTAAATTGCTCAAGCATTTTTATGCTTTTGTTACTTTGGCATGCACAGCCACTAGGTGTTAAAGATGTGCTCAATCAAAACACTTAGAAGCATTTGCTATTGATGATGTGCTGCCCCTTTCAACCGTTTCTTTTGATTGCAGTCTTCAAAAAAAAAAAAAAAAAAAAAAAAAAAAGTGGAAAAAGGGAAATGAACGGATTCATTTATACTGTGGAAAAAGACCCTTTAAAATGGTCAACAAATTTGCTTTCCTTCAAAAAAAAAAAAAAAAAAAAAAAAACATTTGACAAAACGATTAATGTTTTATGAGAATAACCTCCAGGAAACAAAAGGCCAGATGGTATCAGTACCCAGAATTTCACATCTTTATAAATTTTTCAACGTGCGGTAGAAAGCTTTTTATAGAATTAAGATATGTGTGAGGCTCCAGGCACACAACAGCGAAATGAAGACAAAGGTTCAAATTAAGCAAGGCTCTCTTCTCCACAGACAGCACACACATCAAATAAAGACGGTTCACATTGTGTCAGTACCGTATCAAGTATTCCTGGAGTTTAATTGACACTTCCTGGGAGTTTTCATGATACTTGGCCACTAACGCCATCAACTGCGTTCCTTGACGATTAACTGACTGAAACACCTCAGGGCTGGGGTTACTTGTTATAGACAGCTTAAAATCCTCTAGTCAGACTGACAATCAAAATAAACATTGCTACTCTTTTTTTTTTTCCCCGATGGGCTGATGGCAGAACAACCTTTAGATATAGTGCTGACATGACGAGACAGGATTCCTCCTTGATAATCCAGAAAGTTAACGCAGCCTCTTTTTAAGCAGATATCATTTGTATTCGCCACAACTCAACAGCATCAATTACGTTCTCAAATGCTGCAGTGTAGGTTTAGCCTGAGCTTTTACACTCCCAACTTAACTCATTATGGCTGTCAAATGTGGGAGAAGCTTATTAAATTAACAAGCCTTTCCACCCAGCAAAGTGATTTAGCTTGATTTACAGTTTGTCAGTGCTGTAAACAAAAACACAGGCTAAATAGATGGGAGGAAAAAGTTAGGCACAGTCTTGAAAGAAATTGATCGAGATTTCTATCCGCTGTAGACTTATAATGCCAAGTAAACATACCTCAAAAGACTAAACTAAAGGCCCATTTACTCCGACAGGGATCTAAAGTCAAGTGCAAATTTACCATTGCCAATATGACAAGTTGATAAGTATAACTATGCAAATATGCAGCGGTGTGATGTCGCAACTACAAATTGGTGTGAAGACAGTGCAGCTTCTACATGATTTGTCTCCATCCACATGCAGCGATATTAGGGTAGCACTAAAATTTAGTCCCATATTGACCAATAATTATTTTCATGTTATGGCTAATAATGGATAAATAGTCAATATTAAAATTCTAAATTATTTTGTCAAAATCAATTGAACAAAAAGTTTTAAAAAATCATTTTAAAGGCTACAAGTGAATTTAAGCATCACAAAATTATAATGTACAATATGAAAAAAATGAATATTCATTTTGAGATTTGCTTAAAAGCTTATTACATTTAACAGTTATTAAATTAGTGCTTTTGAATAACAATTTTAAGTGAGAGTTACATGACAGCAAAAGTACTTGAAATGTAAAAATGAGGAAAATTATCATCATTCTAAACACCGCTTTTAAACCCTGGTAAAGGAACGTTTCACATTTGTAATTTAGAAGCAGGGTTTGCACCGCTTTTTAAACGGGGTTATGAAACCCTGCTCTGGAGCAGCGTCTCAAACTTGTGCCAAACTTGTACAGTGTGAAACAATGTGGTGTTAGAATATTACAACTACATGCTTAGCAACCAACAACCAATCATGTGCCTTATATTCACACACTTTGAGCAGTCACTGAAACACTGTGCGACGTATAAATAGTAATTTCTGCGTATGATAGTAAAAATGTCAAACGGCGATGGAAAGCGCGACAATTGAAGTGAAGAAGAGATGCGCAATGCTGCATTTGTCCAGTCAGTAACGATGACACCACAAATATGCAGAAAAGCACTTTAACCCAGGGTTTAGGAATGTGCAGTGTGAAATTGTAGCTTATGAATACCCACGATTAACAATGTGAAAGGTGAAGCGATAACCCAGGATTCCGTTTACCAGGGGTTTAGAATGACTCAGGATTAACTATTTCAAGTGTGAAAAGCCCCAATAAGGTGATATGATAATAAATAAATAATTCAGCAACAAGAAGGCCTATTAGTGACAGTACATGTGTCAACAGTTTGTGCTTCTAACTCATGCCTTCACCATATTTCCATATACCTTCATCAACAGGTTGGAGGAACACCTAGACTGCAATTCCTCACAGCAGTATAAGCACTTCCTCCCATTGTAGGATCAGTCCTCATGGACAGGATGGAGAAGGGTGTGATGTCTCACAGGACACTGAGGCAAGGGCAGAATGGACACCCACGATGCTGTCGGGAGGGTTGCTGATGCTATCTTTCAAAACCGGTCAGCAGCTTCAGCTCTGAACAGAGGCGTTCGGGGAGCAGTAGAGAAAGATGGCCTCCCACATGATCAATTATCCCATCTTTTCACACTATCACCAGCATCCTCCTGTCTCCAATGACCTTTCTCATCTCTCAGATCCAACTCGTCATATTTAGGCCATTATCTGGCTTTAGGCTGGTTTCAGTCTCAGTCCTCACAGTCACAGCAGGAAAGAAAACTTCCTAGTCTGCTTAGACACAGGAAGCACCTTTAGACAAATTTACAACTCTGACGCTATGGTTTCTATTAAAGAAGTGAGGTGTCAGATGGTGAAGTTACAGCTATGCAAGCATTTAAAGGGAGGCAATGATTTTTATCTTTAGATGTATATGGGTGTTGTGGTGCATAAGGGTGTTGTGCCAGCAGCAATGCAAATGACTCCCACACATTCGATTTTTAGATAAAAATAAATAATGTCATTTCAGAAGTCTTCAACTAATACAACAGTAAAAGAGATGACAGATATACAACTGCTGATGTCAGCTTTTAATGGTAATTTAGAAATGGCTTTATCTCAATAAGAAAAAAATAATTTTGACTTCATGTCTTCAAGAATATAATTGCATTACATTGTATATCTATGAACATAACGTATCTTTAAATCAGATTTCTCTGTTTTCAAACTGAAAAGTGCTAGCCTTGTGTTTTCTGTTTGTTTTAACCACACAATAGGTCTGTGTAAGTACTATTAAAATATATAATGTAAATATATATAAATAAATAAATAAATAAATAAATAAATAGCTAAATATAATTGGTTTGAGTGGTTATAATTGGTTTGAGTAGGGCAAACTCAAATTAAACAAATTAGTTAAATCAAATTAACTTTTATGAGTATTTAGAACTTTCTTTTTCTTTTGAGTTCACGAAACTGACACATTTTAAGTCATCTGAATTGTTTCATTGTTTTTAGTTTTATGAACTTATGAACTAGGCTGGGATTTCTATTTTCCAGCATGCTTTGCCATGGCACTCGAAAGGAAGAATAAATACTGAAAATACTCAGAAATTTCAAGTTAGGAGTAATTAAAATGTATGAGTACACAATTAAAATCTACCAGTTCTGCTTACTTTGAATTTCTTCACTTCACTTCACTGAAATGCAGTCTTTAAACCGATTCCTTGAACTTCATCACTAATAAAAAGTGCATTCAATATATAAATGCAACATTCATTATGTTCTTTAATATTATATTGTCAAAAAAGCAGACTTCTGTGTATCACATCAATAGCTCATCCTTCTTAGAATAATGTGATCTACTGCCCAAACATTGTTTACAAAGTGACTTTCTAAAGAGAATGACAGCATTGAGCACATCTAACAACTTGTTTACTAGAAGATGACTTAATGGCTTGTTGCAGGACCATGAAACCTCAATTACAGTTGGGCACTTTGGCTTGAAACCTGGAGAAGCCTTGTGTAGTCGTAAGGACCTCCGTGTGATTCTGAGAGACAGATTTTCCAATTTTATGTTGGGGGAATAAGAGGTGTTACACTTTGGGATGTACATCACTGTCATTGAGAATGTGACCCACAACAAAATTGCTATTGATCTGGTGCTGCAATCATGTTAACAAGAGAACAGTCCTCGTAGGCTCATATGAAAGCAATACAGGTGTGTGTGCGTGTGTGTGTGTGTGTGCGTGTGCGTGTGCGTGTGCGTGTGCGTGTGTGTGTGTGTGTGTGTGCGCTTATCCATGAGGCTATCAGTCAACGTGCACTCACTTGGCATTTACCATTAATGTCAAAATAACTGACTGAATTGTTTTGAAAATTAATAGGCACACTTTCAAGAGGATGTTTTAAATGTGCACTCTTTCCTTCTTTGGCCACCATCACTGTGCATTAGCCTGTCAAGAAACACAGGACTTTCTCCCAACTAAATAGTAATTACTTGCTCGCTCCCATCAACCCAGCCCATTCTGCAGCACTTTACTGAAATAATAATCGAGACGTGCTTTCAAAAAGCTGTGCGCTAAGTATGACACGCTAAGCAGGTGGGTCTCAGCTGCTCGCCATTCCTTGACCATTTTTTCCCCCTCACATGGCGATTTGTTCAATAAATTGCTGCTTCAAGCCATTTCACGTCCTAACAGTAGGGCAATTAGACATGTGTGCACGAAACCTTCCAGTCTCATTAACATTAGCTGAGAACTGTAAAATGGAGGCTAATGGGAGAGGAATGAGCTGGATTCATGAAACAGCTCTAGCGTTGGAAGACATTACGGGTTCAGGGACAGCCATAACATGGGCGGCGATCGATCTTAGTGCTTGAGCTGAAGTGACGGTATTGCTTAGGTTGCACGTCTCTGGACTGGTGTGAAAATGATAAATTTAAAGGCCTGTTTGGCAGGGTAATTAAAACGTTTAGACTACACTGAGCTGTCGTTTTTCCTGGTAACCGTTCGAGACAAAGTACCTCAGATAACCTTCGTTTTAAACACTTTGCTTGAGGGTTTGCTGGCAGTACAACAGAAGAGTCCACTGAGTGTCTTTCTTCAACGTAGTATGAGAAACAAGCTTCTGTAGGCTAATGAAGTGATTATGCAAATGGCATACCTATCCATGAGTATAATGTTGCCATTGTTAACTAGAACAAACTGTTAAATGTTTTTGTTGACTGAAACAAAACTGAAATTAAATAAAATATAAATATTAGAAGAAAAACGTTAACTTGAAAACTAACTAAAACTGTTGCAAATAAAATGTAACAAATTATAAAAATAGGGCTGCCCCCTAATAGTCGACAAGAAGAGGCTTAGTTGACCAAATTTTAGCCAGTTAGTTGGAGGGGGAAAAAAACACTTTTTTCAACCCACTGGTGCTCTTCGTGTGTCGGTCAAAAATGACTGATTTTTTTTTTTTTATTTCAATGAAATAAATGTACTACATTTTAGTACGATAATATTTTTTATTTAATATTTTTGGGGGTTTTTTTTTTGGTACTAAATTATATTTACACTGTAGTTATAATCCATTTATTCACTTTTTGAGCATGGACCTGAAAATGAAATATCCTATTTAAACTGTCATAAATTTTGAATGCTTTAGAGCACAGACTTAATTTTGATCTCTTTTTAAAGATGACACTTGGAAAATTATTTCTGAAGTGACAAGTCTTAAAAAAAAAAAAAGTTAACTTTAAACAAAAAGTTACAGAATTTTATGTTAATTGTTATGAAAAATGCACAAAAATACAATTTTCAATTTTTATATGAAATATATGTTTTCAAAAATGACCGAAAAAAAAAAAAAAAAAAAAAACTCGAAGTCATGCAGTCCGTGATGGACAGACAGTTAACACGGCTGGTCCATCAGGTAATTGTGTCAGGCAGGAAATTCAAACATTCACCTATCATTCATTGACCTCAAATATGGCTTATCATTTGAAACATCCAAGTAGTAACCTAACGTTAGCCACTTTACATGGCCACTCGCTCTAACATTAATATAGATAAATGTGCGCTATTATTAGGCACATATCCAAGTGTTCATGTGGAGTGTGGAAACTAAATTAGAACCACTCTTACTGCTTGACATGTTTGACAGAGAAAATGCACTTTTCTCTATGGACGCATCCACTATATTATGGAGATGGTGAGTCAGCATCGTTAACTTCATCTTTGCTCAGAAAACCAAGATTTTCTGAGCAAAGAAAAGCAACATTTTTTTTCCCCCTCCATAATTTTGTGTGTATTTAGCCATATAAGCTGTGGAAGAGAACTGAATTCGGGATCACTCACTGCCCGGCAGCTTTCTATGCGCGTGAGTACTTGATATATCGCATTTAATAACATTACGCACATCACATGCATGCAACAGTGATTTGTCCAGTTTACTTTCTGCTGTCTGTGTCAACCTAAAAATTGGACATTTTGTAATCTTTTGGAAAATTTAAAATCAGGCAGTTATCACAAGCCGTTGTGATACGCATAGCGCAATATGTACATTTGTGATCATTTCGATATATCGTGCAGCCCTAATGCGGACTGTAGCTCAAGGTCTAGAACGTGGATTCTGCTGTGAAGCATGTAAGGTAAGTGTGCGCCCACACAGAATCATGCTGGGGATCAAGGAAGGTGCGTTTCAATTCAGCTTCAGAAAACATTGGAAGGCTTTCTAAAAGGACAAAACTCTGTCCATTCTGCATTTAATGTTTTTAAGGATCATTCTCACTCTAAATGGGCACTTTTTGTCAGTACTAGGCTAACTCAACATTGGTATTATAATGCAAGGTGTCATTTTGATATCAATATACAGTATGTGAACCAATCTTTAGACTTTGTTTTAACACAAAAGGACTAAAAAGGGTTTCAAGGGATGAAAGATGTCTTTTCAACTTTTAAAACAAAGCCGACCAGACAATCGACACTAAAGGCCCTTGCATACTAGGGGAAAAAAAAAAAAAAACACATTATATATATATATACACATTTTATTGTATTAAGGTGCCACTGTTACAGTGTAATTATACAAGTAATTACTGACAACATACTTACTAATATTTTAAGTTAGAGTTAGATTAGGGTTTGGTTTAGGGTTAGTTGCTTGTAATTATGCATATTTACTGTTATTACTATAGTAAGTACATGTAAGATAAACGTAAAAAAAAAAAAGTGTTAAAGAATTTCTAGTAATTAAAAAAAAAAAAAAATTAAAAAGAAATGGCAAGTAACACGTTGAATTAAACAAGTTTAAGTAGACTAGTTGACTATAAAACTGTTTAGTCGGGAGCAGCTCTAAATAAAAGCCAATTTAAAATATTAATGAAAACTAACTGTATATAAATAACACTAAAATAACACAGCTCTCCAGTGCCATACCACTTTAATATACATTCATATAGAATTTATATTCAGAAAATTAGCTGTGCAAAAATTAGCACCAACATAAAAACAGGGATACAGGATTTGGCCAAAAAAGTAATAATAATCATATCGGAACTATTTTGACAAATACTGCAAATGTGATTTCATCTGTGATATGATAACCAGCTCAATTCTGCAGATATTACAGCTAAAAAAAGATCAAAAGCATAAAATCACACTGAAGCAGCAGCTCTCAAGTCAAACATGGATTTTGAAAAATACAACCTTAAGTTAACTTGCGAGCAATGACTTTTGTCTCCAAATGAAGTCATGTTTCGCCTACACACCAATGTCTGTAGCTCTTCTAAGGGTTTCCACTAGTTCTCTTTAAAAGAACCAAACTTTGACTCAAAAGTTACTACACATTGTACTTCAACTTTAAAGGGAATTTTTGGTCCACTTTAGCTGTAATCAGATCTCAGCACACTTTTCACTCGCATTTATTCTCTGAAAACCCAGTCATGTGGAATATTTTAATATGATACTGAACTACTTTTATTAATATTGAACTTGAAACATTTCACATTCACATTGCACTTTATTAGTGAACATCCCAATGAATTTAAAGCAAACCAAAACAGCGTCCACCACCTCCTGATGTGGAGTTTGGTGTGGTTAAAAACAACATATCATGAGCATCATGTACTGGAGTACGTGTGGTAGCCTATGTGTAGCACAACAGGCAAAGAGAGCACTGGCCTTTCAACTTTAAAGCATGCAGAATGTGTTTTTATTTACAAACAAAATGCAGCCTTTAAATAATTTAATTTGCCGGCCTAAATTATGCAGCCCTGAAAGGAAGCTGTTACAGTCTTAGCAGGGAAGTGAAGAAAAGCCAGGTATACACTAATTTATGGTATAATTATGCCATTACTAAGGTAAGTTAATTACTCTCCAATCAACCATGAATGACAATGCAATATTATATTAAGAGACCCCCATGCACTTTCATAAACAAGCGCTATTCTACCTGGATTTGCTTTCTACTTTAATTACAGCTCTGCTTATGAGAGGTCACGTTGTTGTGGTGCCAGTACACATAAAGCTCAAGGGTTAAATAAACAACAAGCACGACTAAATGAAATCTCCTCTGGCCCACAAGTCTCGTTCTCAAAGCCAGTAAGTTTGACAGGGGTCAGATTAACCAAGCTTTAAATACCATCATCAGGCCTCTGGAGAGCCCTTTTCCCTTGCATTTATTTCAGGGCTACAGAATTCCCCGAGCACAGAGAGATGGATGCACATGAAATATTAATGGAGTGAAGTAAGAATGCAAAGTGCATTGTCCTGAGACTTTAATTTTACATATCCTTACAGGGCAGTTCTTTCCTGCTGTGCTTGTTAAATGAAAGAATTATGAAGTCCAGCCTGGTACACAGAGCTTCAGCAGGGGAATTAGAGGCTCGCCGTCATGTGACACACAAAAGCGGCTGGAAGTAGGGATCTCATCCCAAAGAGACATATGGCAAATGAGAGCCTTACTATGTAATCACACAAAACAATACATCTTAAAAGCTGGTTCAGGGTTTTCTCAATTGTAGGCCTAAAGCTGTCAACAACAGTAAAACCACCCTGGAGCTAGGTCTCTATATGATGCTATACAGTGTGCAGCTATAGCAATATTAACAAGTCTGCTTTACCATTCATACCACAGTGTGAATTTAAATAATTTTTATATGTTTTAGCAGTGTAAAATATACACCCCTAAAATATATTTATGCTGAAAATTAAGTATAGGACGGTTGGGCTTAAGCTTTGAATGTTTAAATATAGTTTAAAGTACTTTTATATTGAGATGCTTTTCAGTTTTGTAGCTGATTGTGACCAAATCCCTTTTGTTTTTTTATCAGCCCTGAAAAAAAAAATAAAAAAAAAATATGACATAACACTTTAGATTAGGGTCCAATTCTCACTATGAAGTGGTTGCTTATTAGCATGCATATTACTAGGATATTGGCTGTTTATTAGTATTTAAGCAGAAATAAATACCTAATTCTGCATGACTATATTCTTCATCCCATAATCCTGCTCATTACCTAAATTTAACAACTACCTTACTTACTATTATTAAGCAGTAATAAGGGGTTTATTAAGGCAAAAATCAGTTAATATTTAGTTAACAGTGAGAATTGGATTCGAAACTAAAGTGTGACCATTTTTTCTATTGCACCAAAATTGTAACGAACCGTGACCCCAAAATCGAGGTACCGAACTGTGACTTCTGTGTACCGTTACACCCCTTATATATGTAAGCAATAAGGTATGAAAGGCTGTGCTCTATCCGCTTCGTGTCATGCCTAACAACGCCCTTCAGCCGTGACTTATTCACAATACAGCACCAGCCTCGAGTACCTTATTGCTTTTATAAAACGATTACCACACAATACAAATATTAAAGCCAAAAATATGTATCAATGCAACTTTCATGAAGTAAACTATCACTAAAAGTCTTCCTTCCACTGGAAAAAAACAGTCCCTGACTGTGAACAGCAACAGAAGTTACGTTATTACGCCATTAGATTGTGGCAAAGATTGTCTTTATGAGCGAATCACTCAGTAGCGAAGACTTTTATATTGAAAAGACTGAATTGTTGTGAACACGGAAAAAGACGCAACTGACAAATGCTTAGACTAGCCTGTCAGTCACAGGGAAACTGGTAAAAGGACAAGATATTGCAGCGGACATTTAAACTGATTTTTTTTTTTTTTTAAATGTACATAGAACTGACCTGAAGGAAAATGCTAAATGTGAATGCAGGTAATAAACTCGCTCACTCGATCTCTTTCTCACAACAGTCTTCTATATAATACAGTAAGCTTCAATGAACAATATCAATTGAGAACATACAGTTTACGTTGCTAAGAGTGGTTGCTAAGGGTGTTGTGTAGTGATACACAGAACGGTTGGGTGAAGCGGTCATAGCCGTGTTTTATCGTGAATACCAATCTTACGTACCGAATTCTTACCATTTCTTATTAGCAATTTTCTGTTACACAAAACAAAACAAAAACATAGTAAATTAAATTAAATAAATACATTTTTATTTTCTTATCATACCTAAAGTTGAACACAATTGCTTTTGAACAGATTGTCCTTAAATGCTCTTAAACTTAAGAATATCAAGGCAACCATTCAGACGTTCAAATCCAGATTTATTTACTCTGAGTTTGTATTATATCTTTGGTTTCAAATCATGGGATTTTCTGCATGAATAAAAGCATATCCTCTAAACAAATCTGGTGGCTGACAAGCTTCCAGAAAATCAGTAATGTTATTGACCTCTAAGAATATGTTGCATAGCTTCTGTTTAGGCGGAACATAATAACTGTCTCTCCAAGAAAAGATCGAAACTTAAACATATCACTGGGCAGTGAAACTGTTCCAAAATAGCAGCAGTTCATAGAAGCTCACAGTAGGAGGTCACCTCCGAATGCCGAAGAGTTTAATTTACACAGTCTACTTTTCCAATTTGCCCTTTGCCCTAACTATGAATTTCTTTGTGACAGCAACTAGCCAGAGTGCGGTGTGAAAGCTGGAAGTGAAATCTGTATCCATGCCTTGCAGAGGATGTCAAGACACCAGTGATTTAGCTCTATTCTGTCTGGGGAGATGGAGAGAAGCTAATGATGGATGTGTAAAAGTAACATTAGTGATGAAACATGCAATCACAAACACTCTATATTAGAAGGACATACAGATGGCGGCTCAAAGGGGGAGGTCCTGCATCAAGGATAAGCTGAACGCTGCACATCTGTCAGTCTACAGCAGTCACAGTGGGACCCACATTACCACATCTCCTCTATTAGCCTTCCTCACTAAAAAGGACCAGGCCTGGGCTGGCTGCAGAGCTGAGATCAGGCCCACTGGGTGTGGGGTACAGATGATTCATCAAATCTTGCTTCATATAGAGGAATTCAATCAAGAGACAAGCAAGGGTAGAGTGCACGCTTGGCCTTTTAATAGTAACAAATATTTCAAAATGCACTTACAAGCCTATAGGCACAGCACAATACAAATTGTATGCCTGAGATAACTGCACCGAGCTGAAACAAATTGAAAAATGCTAGAGCAGGTTTTTGAACTTATACTTCTAAAAATAATAATAATAAAAAATACTTTGTAGAGTTAGTTCAGTGCTTATGGTATTCAAGAACGAGCTCTTATCCAAAGTTACTCTGGGCCTAGAGGTTTCATTACTCAAGCTCGACATTTAGCTTTTAACCAGGCTTACCTCATTTGTCCCAAAATATTTTAACAATACAGCTTCAGTACACACTGTATAAAGAGAGCTGGGCATGAACTTACTCTACGCCTCTTATAAGATGTGCAATAATTGCGATACTCATAGGATTGTATTATATATGTATAGAAGAATGAAGATAAAATTTTGGGACACACATACACTAAAAAAAGCTATGATAATTTTAGATATAAAGTGGGTCATGGCTTGCAGTGAAATGTCAAAATTATATCATTTTAGGCAGCTGTCTTACCATTTTATATCCAAAATAAATTAGGCCATTCCTGTAACAAAAATAATATCGTTGACGATTTGTTTGGTGGTGGAATGTAGCAGAATTCCTTTCTCTTTATTTATTTATTTATTTATTTATTTTACTGTCATCACCTCTTCCATCGGGTTAGGCCACATACCCAGCTCAGCAAGGACACTGCAGCTTTCAAAACAAGTTCTGCGTTTGCAAATTATCAGCTTCTTTGCAATCCACTTCTTGGCTGTCTTGGCAGGATAATTCATAATCTCTAAAAGGAGGGGGAAAATAAAAACAGCACGGGAAGAGAGAGCCACGTTGCAACAAAATCTCTCTGACAGCAACAAATCATGGATGCCGACACGAGAAGTCTGCACCACAAGTATGCATCCCTGTTTCTAACATTAGACATAAAATGCATGCAAAGCTGTTAGGTCGTCGCCACTGAGCACCAAGAACACTATATGTGATGCTCCTAACACTCAGGAAAAATGAACACCATTATAGACCATTCTTTTGTACGGCTATGGTTTATTTGAAGTGCAACAGATACTTCAATGAATTTAATAAAGCTTTTTGAAAGCTGCACGACTTCCGCTGCTTTAGGTTTTGCCCTTGCTGAATTTTTCGAGTGCCATTCTGCAAGAAGCAACAATTGAGCCTAGTGTCAATCAAACAGCACAATCTCCATCAGGCTGTCAGAGTATAGGGTTGGATGACGGCTGATATGGCTTCCCTAAGCTGTCCCTTAGGTATAACGATTCATTGGATTGGATTAAAAATCCGGCCAATGCAACTGCACCGACCTTTAAAATCACTATTAAATAATGAATCATTCAAATATGACCAATAATTGATTTAAAATGATAAAATTACAATACTTATACACACACACACACACACACACACACACACTTAAGCATGCAAATAAATTATATAAAATTCATTACTGTCACGGATGATGAAATGAAACAGACACTAAATTACACAGTATGCAATTCATTTTATTTTTAAATCCATTATTGACCACCAGTGATAAGTTTATCTTTCAACATTGATAGAGATAAAGAAATGTTTCTTGAGCAGCAAATAACATATTAGAATGATTACTGAAGGATCATGTGACACTGAAGAATGGGGTATTGGCTGCTGAAAACTTCAGTTTGCCATGACAGGAATAACATTAAAACGGTATTTAAAAAATAAAAAAATGCATTTTAATTTATTTTAAATTGTAATACTACAACAGAAGCAAATAAATAAATGTTTTAGGAATTATTCCAGATAAAAATGTCTACATATACACTTACATACACACACATACAGTCAAACCAAAAATTATTCAGACATTTTTGATATATTTTCACTAGTGGGTGCAGGACACTATAGTTCATTTATGTAAGTGAGGATAGCAAAATAAAGTAAACTGACATGTTATACCCAAAAATTCTTCATACAGTGGACTACCAGTAAAATTGATAAAAAAATTTGGAACCAAAAATTATTCAGACACTTTGACCTGACCATGTTTTGCTTAAGTGTTATCTGACATAATTAAGATTAATTTTTTTCTGATACAGTTTAACTCTGAGATCTTGTCATATTTTATTACCATTTTTTAAACTATAGTGAATAAACTGTATTAATGAATAAAATGTTCAAGTTGTCTGAATACATTTTGGTTTGACTGTATATACATATATTATGAATTATTCCAGATAAAAAAAAATCTACATATACACTTACATACACACATACACACACACACACACACACACACTTTATGTATGATGTCATCACGTGTAGTCATGATGGGTCCCTGTTAATGTGGGGCACAGTGGAGACAATGTCATATTCATGGTTTTCCTTCCTCTTTTGACCCCCATACTCATTAGCACGGCTCTGGCATGAATGGTGCATTATCTGGCATCCATCCTATAGTGTACACACATTCTGTGGCAACTCCCCGCATGCTTCGCTCTCACATTGTTCCATAAAATCCAATGTCTGCTCACAAGGCTTACGCCTCTCCCCTAATCTCAAAGGAGCGGGGTCAGTGAAGCAGGTAGTGTTGCCATGGAGACAACTTTCTAGTTTATTTCAAGCACCCAGGTGAGGTTGTAACCTTGACCCGTGTTATTATCAATAAGAATTATTGTAAACCGTCACACTCTTAAATCGTGCAGCCGCGGTTCGGTTCCAGAGAACGAAGATGCCAAGTGAGAGAGAGGGGCGAGGGGGAACAGTGGGCCTTTCATTAAATGGTGAACAAGTCAGGGCTCTTCTGAAGGAGCTGCAGATTGCCGCAGCTAAAGCAGTGTCTTCACCCTGTTTGCTTTGCAAGGCCACTCGCCACAGTGAAAAACTTCGCTTCGTGCCCTGACCCCCTGCACGCTGCTGCCACTCTCTCCCGTATTGTCATAGCCCATCCTCTGGATTCAAGTGGGCAAACAAAGCCAGGATAACAAGCTCTATAAATGCTGACTAGGACTGCACGATTTTGAAGAAAAATGTGAGAACTTGTTAAATAATGTGGGTCATGGACGGTGCGTTTCAATTCAGCTTCAGAAAACATTGGAAGGCTTTCTAAAAGGATTCCGCATTTAATGTTTTTAAGGATCATTCTTACTCTAAAAGGGCACTTTATGTCAGCACTAGGTAGTGTTGTCAAAAGTACTGACTTTGAAACCAAGTCTTTACTAAAATTTTAAAAATGCTTGTGCTTTGAGCGCTGTTGAGCGGATTCAAAACACCTTTGATTGGCCATTGTGTTCACACGCTCAACAGATATGTCTGTGATTGGCTACAATGATCAACGCACAGGAGCGAAAGCACACAGAAGTGTTTGAATTTTAAAGCTTTTTGAAAGCAGGCGTCTATCAGCGGACCGTTCCACTGATAGACGCCTGCTTTCAAACGCTCCCGTGTGTATCTGTGCAAGCGCTCGGTGAAGAGCGTCATTGATGACTATTTACAGCATGTTTTTGAGGCGTTGATCACAGTAGCCAAATCACAGACATATCTGATGAGCACGTGAACACAATGGCCAATAAGAGGTGTTTACGAATACTACAGCACTCAAAGTGTCACATTTTTAAAATTTCAGTACCGACTTGGTACCGAAGTCGGTACTTTTGACAACACTAGTACTAGGCTAACTTAACATTGTTATTATAATGCAAGGTGTTATTTTGACATCAATATACAGTATGTGAACCAATCTTTAGACTTTATTTTAAAACAAATGGACTAAAAAGGGTTTCACGAGATGTAAGATGTCCTTTCAATTGTTAAAACAAAGCCGACCAGACAGTTGACACTGAAGGACTTTGAATACTGGGAAAAAAATAAAAAATAAAAAATATAATAATAATAATAATAATAATAATAATAATAATAATAATAATAATAATAATAATAAAGTGGTGCAGGATTTATTTTGAAACTATTTTCACTATACTTTATTGTATTAAGGTGCCACTGTTACAGTGTAATTATACAAGTAAGTACTGATAACATACTTAGGGTTAGATTAGGGTTTGGTTTAGGGTTAGTTGCTTGTAATTATGCATTATTTACTGTTATTACTATAGTAAGTACATGTAAGATAAACGTAAAAAAAAATGTTAAAGAAATTCTAGCAATTTTTTTAAAATAATGATAGAAAAAATAGAAATTATCACATTAAATTAAACATGAAATTTTGCAAAAGACTGAAATACTATTTTGTAAAACGTGTACCAATAATCTTTGTAAAAAATATTTTTCTCAAAGTGGTAAATAAAACATTTCACCATTACTATCTTGTCAAAATTGTCGCCAAAGCCGAGCCCTTCAGCCATCTGTAGGCTCTCTGTACCTCTGTTGCAAGATGGTCTGGAAGCAAACTGAGAAAATCCGTCACCCCATCCTCCTCAACCAACAGTACTCGGTTTTTCAAGCCTGACCATGGTAGGCTGCCATTGGCATCAATACTCAAAGAGAATAGGGAGGAGGGAAGTCAGCTTCTGCTTGAATTAGCGATACTCCACATTCGCCCCAGAGAGCTCTGAAGTCACGGATGTGCAAAGATAGGATTACCGCCAAAGATATTCAAGCCAATCCTCGAACATCAACAATTATGG
Organism: Ctenopharyngodon idella; assembly: GCF_019924925.1. Classification (NCBI taxonomy): domain Eukaryota; kingdom Metazoa; phylum Chordata; class Actinopteri; order Cypriniformes; family Xenocyprididae; genus Ctenopharyngodon; species Ctenopharyngodon idella. The sequence continues at coordinate 14,897,889 of NC_067240.1, read as the reverse complement.
GCCGAGAGGCACAGCCACATACGCTCATAGAACAGCAGCACTTGATTTACTTTCTTATGTGCTTATACTGAACGCAAATCAGTGGCGTTATGCAACACCAGCTGTTGTCTCCCTTCAGTAACTGCTGCGTCAGAGGAAGATCGCCTTGTCGCTCTTAAAGGGAGCCACAATTCTGTTTAATCCTTCCAGATCTTTAAACCATCACTGGCTGCATGCACACATGTATCAACAATGTGTTTAACACAATTTGGACAAAACACCCCTAGAGACCCTATACTCTCAGTTTACAATTTACAAATGAATGATACTAGCATTGTGGCAGAAAGCCCACTAATTTACAAAATAAAAATATACACATATAAACAACATAAAATATAAAAGCACACATGACAAACAATGTGTGTTGACATGATTTTAGTATGGGGGAGGGGCTTTATAACCTTACAACTTTGTAAAATCACAAATGTATTCTTTATAAAAATTACAAGCATCACTTTTCTGCTTTTAAATCCTTCTAAAATTAGTTGAATTTATAAAAAATAAGTTAAAAAAACAAGAATATTTAAGTGATAATCAACTTGGGCTGCAACAACTAAATCGATAATAAAAATCATCGACAACGAATGTCATTATCAATTAGTCATGTCTGCCCACCGTGCACGAAAAACTTCCGCCAGTCGCATTAAATTACAACGATGAATAACACATTTCTATGGACAAAATGGATCTAAAAATAGTGGAGGTAATCGAGTGAGCTGCAGCAGGAAAGGTACATGATCCAAGCTGCCAAACATGAGAATTCTTTAATTTAAGCTTCAAGCTAATGCATTAGCCTAATGTTTAACATGGCTTGCCCTGTCAGGCGCTTTGACAGATGTGTGTGCTGTTTAATGTGTGATGTTTTTCCTTAGTGCAAAACATTCATTTTACAGTTATATCCTTTTCTCTAAGTGTTACAGATTCACACGAGTATTTCCATTTTGCATGAAGGCTGTTCCTGACAGTCTGCGTTAAACTTCAGACTTTACTAAATGAGCGCCAGCGCGCGCATCAAACAGACGAGTGGCAGAGAGAGAGACAATTAATATTCAGCACAAAAATATGATGAAATATCTGTTGTTGAAAGTTAAATTTAGGTTTAAAAGTTAACATGTAATTCCAGTATTTTATGAGAGTGGTAACTGTAAAGGGATAACAGTGTGTAATTGAATATAAATGTAAGACGTTTCTTATATTTACAGGATACAGAAATTACAGTAACAGATTACTGTGTCCAGAGTGAATGTGTGTGTTTCTGCAAAACATTCCTCTTGTCTGTTAACTGAGTTTGTGTTTTTGTTTTTCCTTTATTATTATCTTCATTTTTAATGTAGGGATTTAAACTGCCCCTTTGCTTTATAGCTCTTTTGCATATAGCATAGATATGGGGTACGTTTACATGACAAGTTTACACAGATGATAACGGTATAGTTTTCAAAAACCTCCACTTTGAAACCAGTTTTCAAAAGTTTGCATTTTCAGACCCCCAAAACTCTGTTGTTGTTATATGTAAATGTAAGGCCAACATGCATAAAAAGTTTGCCATCTTAGTTGAAAACGTTGTCGTGTAAACGGCACCATAGATATATTCCCTAAATATATGTTTTTATAGCATTCAGTTGGCACATTTGTTTGAAGGACAGCATTGGGCAGGATGTGGAATAGTGTGTTTTGTCAATAAAACAAAACAAGAAAATTGGGCTTTATCCGATTAATTGAATAAATAAATCGGCCAACTAATCGATTATCAAAATAATCGTTAGATGCTGCCCTATAAATCAACATTAGCCACAAATGTTGTACTGAACCCAGAATGTTTATTTAGTTTCAGCCACAGCAGCTAAGTTACAGTATATCAAATGACATTTCCTTGGTAAAAAAAAAAAAAAAAAAACGAAGGGAATAGAAGGGGGGGGTGAACTTTGAAGGTAAGCTTATTCTGCCTTGTTAATGCACCCCTTCATCGTCCGAGCATGGGCTTTTTTGTGTCAGCAATTCAGTACATGCCTGAATTATAGATTTCTTGCAAATTAAACCTGCAGGCAGACTGTATGCTTTAGCCCATTGACAAAACTGGAACCTTGGAAGTTGATGCTTGGCGCTTTGCAGATTTGAAGATCAGTCATTCTATTGTGCGCCCTCTGGACCAGAGGGAAGCAAGCAGAAAAGAGGATATGTTTTTTTTCCCCAAGCATTTTCATTCCCGTTTTCATCCCAAACCAGCAGATTTCTGTGCTCCTAAAGGAACTGCTTCCAAAAAACAACTGTGCTGTGGTAACGCAGACTAAAGCTCTAATTACATTTATGGGCTTGCTCTGCAGAAGTCATAATTATACTACCTTTATTATGCAAATTAATGGGCTGATTTCAAAGAATTAATTACCCTTGTCCAAAGTTTGATTGGTAAATGGCTGTTTTCTGGTTCCAGCTATTTTTGTTGCATTCTTTGTACAGTTGGAGCATTTCAGACCGAAGATTCTGAGAGGAAATCCCTGCAAAACGACTTGGAAAACAGAAGTTATTGCTTTCATTTTGATTATCAATACATGCCACTTCTTAAGTGGCAAGATCATTTCTACAACCCCATACTTGTGTGGTTGGAAATGAATAAATAAACAAAATTAAATTAAATGCTGCAACCCTTTTCTTATCACATGAGTGCCTTTAATTGGAGTCATTTGCATCGCTCATCTGATAGGACTAACTTAATTTGAAAGTCTCTGTTGCTTTTAACCTCCATAGAGCTGAAGGAAATCAGTGGAGTGAAGTGATGCAGCTTTAAGACAAAGACTCAACTCAATGCTTCCTTTTTATTCAGAAGGAGTCCGCACAAAAACTCAGCAAATGAAATGCAAGAGCAGAGCAAGCCACAATGGACCGCCTGAATGGGCTGAAATGAGTTAGCCGAACAAAGAAGAGGATGAATAAGTACGGACCGCAAGACCCGGTGGATTAGTGGCCAGTGGAGGTGGGGGATGATTCTGGAACCTGAATGAGAACTCTCAGGCCAATCAAACTCAATCAAACCAAACTCTTAACCTCTGCTGGCGGATGACCTCGAACATAGAAGCGCCTCTTCTCCTTGTGCTCATAATCATGACTTAAGGACTCAAGAGATAATCACATACGAGGTTTCTGTGGAAGGAACTTATTTAGACTCTGGGACAAGTCAATATTCGCCTTTTAAATAGGCCAGAATGTAACAACTCGCCGTATCGTTAGCATAAAGGAATGCCAGACAGCGCACATACATAGCGGAGACATCTCAATTTGTCACCAAGAATATCATCTACTGTAGTAATTTAAAGGGTTAGTTCACCCAAAAATGAAAATTCTGTCATTAATTACTCACCCTCATGTCATTCCTGTAAACCTGTAAAACCTTCGTTCATCTTCGGAACACAAATTAAGATATTTTTGATGAAATCTGAGAGCTCTCTGACTCCTTCATAGACAGCAATTCTATGGAGTTCTATGTCAGAACACTGACTCATTATTGGCCGGCTCCTGCATCAGCATCACACGCATGCGTCGTGCTGCTCACATGAACAGCATTGGCCAATACTGAGCCGGCGTTCTGATGTAGAACCTGGAAGTGCTGAGTGTAAACACCATAGGAGAATGACACAGAAGAGAAGATATTGTTGAATAAAGTCATTATTTTTGCGCACAAAAAGTATTCTCGTCGCTTCATAAAATTAAGGTTGAAACACTGCAGTCACATGGACCATTTTGTTTTTAGTACCTTTCTGGACCTTGAAAGTGGTGGTTAAATTACTGTCTACTGAGGAGTCAGACCTCTCGGATTTTATCAAAAATAAGGTCTTACGGGTTTGGATGAGTTATTAATGACAGAATTTTCATTTTTGGGTGAACTAAACCTTTAAGACTTTATCTGTTTTTTGTCATCTAGATTTTGTTCTTTCACAGGTGTTGTCACACCATATGTGTGCTATCTGAAAATTGCACATGTAAATGCCTGTAGCGTCTACTTTCTATAAAAGCATTAGCAGGCCATACTTTTAATATCTGAGAATGTATGACATTATGAAGCTGTGCCAAACACTTAAGCACATGATAAGCACATCAAGAATGACATTCTGAAATTGTGACAAACACTTAAAGAAATGTCAAGCGCTTCAGGGACAGAGCGATAGGATACAGCAACAATCCTCTGACCATGCTGAGAGACAGCTTGAAAATATAAGCAGCCTTCTTTTCCACCTATTCAAATTTAACCATTAGGTATACGAGATGACAGATAGCACAATTTCACTTGCATACTGTAGCTTTTATCTGATAGCGACCAAAAAAAAAAAGAAAGAAAAACACTAGGATAGCATAAGCAAATTACTGTGAGGCTTATATCTTCACTAAGCTCATTTTCCACTGAAATGCTTTTCCAACATCACAGATAAGGCTAGGAAAACACTCCAAGCTCGACATCTTGTTCCCTGACAGGGTGGATCAGAGCAGAGCTCCTCATGCTCAGATAAGAGGGGGTTAAAGCAGAAATAAAGCCAACAACAATCCCTCAGACTCCCAGCGCGGATGTTGGGTGCGCCAGACGGGAGAGCCAGGCCCCCAGAAGGCTTCGTTGGCGATGTTCAGCCACAGAATTACTGTAAGTGCCTCGTTAAATGCCGAAACCTGGAAAACAATCGCGTTAATGAGTGAGAATGCAAGACGTCACAATGCACTCGATCCAGCGGGGTTCCGAACCCGGCCCCTGGCTCCTCAGCCACAGTGCCAACGACACAATATTACAATTAGCATGCTGATTAGCACCTGCCCAGACTCCCTGGGAATGACAGGGGGCTAATGACAAAGTGGGCCAGTGTTGTATGTCATGTTCATTGGTAAATATCAACCACTTGGTATTCAGTGTGCCTGCATATGTGCCCTCTTCAGCAAAAAGGAATTGTTTAGTTGAAAGCAAGACTGAGGAAGACAGCAGCCACCGGTGTGTCTCATTATTTCCATCCATGTCTGAAAATCAGGGCTGCAAAGCAAAAAAAAAAAAAAAAAAAAAAAAAACAGTAACAAAGACTTTAATTGTCCACAACCTTTATTTAATGAGCAGCTTTTCGAGACAAAATGGCCTGTCTGTAACGTTTTATCACTAATGACGCAACTTGCTTTTCATGCAAGAGGAGACTCAGAAATATACACAGTAACAACAGCAAGAATATCTGATGAGGCAAAATGCGAAGAAATTCTCAGACGGTGGCTCAGGAACTGGCTTTATATGCAGTTAAAAGGGGATTCCAACCTTGTGAGGTTACTTCATTTCCCAGTGTTGAGTTTATTTTTTATCACAGCATTGTTTATCACCTCACTTCCTGTTCCCAGTGAATCAATATGCGGTCAATCTCTAGGCAAGGAGAATGCATCGATTTGGTTCTTAAGGCTGTACAACCTTTAATCTCCTGAAACGTCGCCGAGCCCCTGAATGCTTTGAGGGCACTTTATGCTGGACTGTGCAAAAGCTAAACAGGGCAGGAAATCTATGCACAATCAACAATCCAGCCTCTTACGGCTAACGTAATGGCAAAAGGTGGAGCGTGTTTTGGCTCTGTTGAGGCAACCTATAAGCTGAGATTTAACTCTTTATTGATCCTCAGCAGGAAATTCAGGTAACTTCCCTGCATCTGTGTGGACTCGTGTCAATTTTATTGGTCATAAATGTGAGTTTCAAAAAGTGTCACTAAAACTAAATCTAGTGTGAATTGTAGTGTCTAATCGCTTAAAAACTGTGTTTGGTGAAATACATTCAAAATGTATTCTACAATGCCTTTCTCTGATTGCGAGCAGGAAGGTAATTATTTCTGTGAAAGAACAGAATGAAGATGATGTTTGGTAATACGTTCTTCATGAGGGTATTGTGAGATGCCAAGGCCATGATAATAAATATGTACACTGTCCGCTGTTTGATAAAGTTTGAAATTAATTAGTGGCTGCTAAACAACTGAACTCATCAGGCCTGTATTTATGAGACAATACCCCTGAGTGTTCGGAGAATAATCCAGAAGTTTGAGCTGCTATTCATTATTGATGATACAAGCATAAGTTAGTTCTCATGTTCCATGCATAACACTGAATTTAACAGCACAATGGATCACATTATGCTATGTTTTATACCAAACCCTGATCAGGCTTTTGTGTCAGATGAAAGCAACTAAAACAACCCCACATTTAAAATGAATGACTACTTTAGCAAATCGCAACAATTTTGCAGCATATGCCTTGAGAATAAGTATGTCTATTAGGCAGATGTGCCTGTTTTTCAGCCATTTAAATTATTTACATAGTTTTTAGCTTTATTTAACAGGCCTCAGTAATCCAAAGAGAAAGATCAGACAGATAATTTTGTCTTTTTTTTTTTTCTAGTTAGTCTTAGTCACATGTTAAATGTTCTTTTTTAGTTTTATCATATTTAGTCAACCTACTGTTTTTGTTTCGTCAAGTTTTAGTTGATTAGAAGTCTGTATATTTTAGTTTAGTTTTAGCCATTCTTTCAATCTTGGTCATATTGTAATCATGGTGTGTAATGGTTAAGAAGATAATCACAATTATTTTGCTCAAAATTGCTATCTTGATTACGGAGCATAGTTTTTTTTTGCCATGAGAAATTTCTTTTTAAATTTCATCGGATTGCACTTTCACCTAGGCCCTGTTTATACCTGGTTTTAACAAGCATTTTTGTCAGTCAGATCACAAGTGGACAATGCTAAACACGGGTATAAACAGTGTCTAAAACGTTTTGAGTTTGTTCACTTTCGAACACTTCCGGAAGTTATCGAAAACGCATTCGACCGGATTGCTAAACGGTCATGTGGTCAAATGCATTCAAACAGCCACAAAAGACCACCTACTCTCTGCCTACTGACCTAACGCGTAAACATTATTGGAAGTGCACTAGCCAGATGGGGTTTGTTGGCTGAGGACCCAAGTTTGGTATGAGGGTGAGTAATTAATGACAGGCATTTTCATTTTTTGGATGAACTAACCCTTTAATACCAGGTATAAACAGAGCCCGAGAAGCACAAATCAAAGGAAAGTCAACTCATATTCATGGTTTGTTTTGAGCATTTTTAACTGATTTTTAATCGGATTCACAAAATTAGAAGAAAAAAAAATATAAATAAATTGTCAAAGAGGTTGCATAAGTGCATTTATTCCGCAACCACAATCACAAACAATATGGTCAAGAGCCATGTTTGATTTATTACAGTTCATTACTGAGAATGTTTGATTGCAGATTTAGTCACAGCAAACAGCACAAGTGGCCTCATGGAAGAACATAGACTGGCTGTATTGCACTTTCATTTAAGCATAATATCGCCATGGAATCACTAAACTCCAGCATACATGTTTATTGGTGTTTTCAAATCCTCTGTAAGCCCCCCCCCCCCCCCCCAGTATACACGTAAGCACAGTCGGTTGTCTTCAGTGAATATGAACAGCATGTATAACAGTATATTCCTTTATGTCTTAAAGAGACAGCAGCCTTTAAACCTGCTACTGTCTACTATTGCCTGTCACAATCAAACAACAAAAGAAAATCTTTATTAAGGATTAATCTACACAGTTATACATTAATTTATACAGTTAAGGATATGTAGAGTTATTTTATATTGGATTATTATTAATATTATTAATATTATTATTAATAATAATAATAATATTAACAGTTCTCAGAATTAAAGATGTTTAAAAGCATTTAAAGAAAGTTTTTGTCAGAGCCCTTGTTATTCTTAATTTTGACATTAATTTTAATTTATACATCAGACATATATATATCGGTTCTCTGTCTACTTGATCTGTAATAATCAGTATCGGCCCTGAAAAACACATATCGGTCGATATTTTTTTATTTTTTTTATTTATTTTTTTTTAATCTTAAAAGCAGAACTATTTTTATTATGGCAACCCTAAAAAAAAAAAACCTCATGATGTTCCAAACCTGTATGATTTAATTTATTCTACAAAACACAAAAGATGACATTTTGAAGAACATCTCAACCGTCTCAGTTGGTTTGGACCACGCTGACTTTCAGTTTGGACTGTAAATGTAAATTACAGAATTTTCATTTTTGAATGAACAAGCCCTTTAAGTACACAAAATGCAGTGGTTCTCAATTCATTTTGAGGTGGACATAATGAAAGTATTATCAGTCTCATCACTTTTCATTCAGACTGCAAGCTCAAAATGAAGCATTCTTCTTTTGCTGTGATTCAAGAGTGGTACAGGAGATACTGACACTATATTTTAGTGTGTTTTCTTTCCAAATAATGCAGATTTTTTTTTTTTTTTTTTTTTAACAAAAACTGAACTGGTTGTGAATAACTTCAATCCTCAAACCTACATATAATCAACTTTATACAGAAACTCACAAATCTGTAATAAAACTTCAATGGATCTACAGAGGTTCATTTCCAGCTTTCTAGACATTCGTTCTTCCCTCTTGCCATCTGTTGAGAAAACATGAATAAGTGGGTGCATTATTTAGCAATTAACGAAAAGTACACTAAGTGGGTGATTTTAATGATTTATAAACTTCTTTTTGCTGGAAATGACATTATTGCAGGACCTCTACAAGGCACTCTACAAGGGTTTATTAGTTGGCACAAGCCTGAAGCACATTTATTTGGACTGCCTAAAAAGAGATGATGCAGAACATGCATTATACTGCACGAAAAATCGTGAGCGTAACAAAACTCAAACAGAACCAGAGTAGTACAAAGCATCCACCTACACCACATCCAGTGCACTATCGCTCCCCATTAGCGACTACACGCATGCCCCACTCTTTATCATGGTCCTTAAATAGGGCTGTGGAATTATAAAGGAAGTCATTAGATTTAATTAGACCAATTAGATCCAAATTGGAACTGAATGATGCGGGTGCATGCCACCAAACAACATGGCACCGATACAGTGAATCCTAATTGAAGTGCAGACTAGACAGAGGAAGGGATAAAAGACAAACGGCAACAGGCACATTTACGAATAAAATTTAGCCTCAAAAGCAACCGAGACCCCATTCCCAACCCATATATGCATGCATCAAGCTCACAGAGAACTGGGGACCACACTGCCTTTTTTATGATTGGCAGTGTTTAGAAGAAAATTACAGGCCTCCCTCCCCACAGGTTCAGCTGATTATTCTCAAAAGACAAGCCGAGCTGCACCATAATCTCCGTGTTTCCATGGGGTCCTGATTGTAGCACAGCCCTGGAAGTTTGATAGAGCAAACTTCAAAGGAATAAGCGAGGTAAGGTGCCTGCTCTCTCGGGATTGCGGTTGTGCAGGCGAGGGTATCGAAGCATGAATTATCTATTAGTGTGACTGATATTACAGCAGGGGCCCTATTTTGAGACTGAAATAGACATATATATCATGAACTTGTGGCTGCGTGGCATTTTTCGTGCTGCCGCTAAAGGCTGATAATCTAACACAGTCATTAGACCACTCTTATTAGACCAGATTTTACAAGCCATGGATGTACATAAATGGTACACGTGTCAAAACACACAGCACAATTGAAATTACATTTACATCCCCAAAAAAACAAAAAAACAAAAAAAACAAACACCTTTCAAAAGGAAAAATGAGTCTATTCATGCTGGAAAAGTGCTAGTGAATCCCTTAGATGATAAAAAATTAACGTTTAAATGCATACAAGATTTTACTCTTCCATGAAAACTGCCAACTGAACAAGCTTTTTTTTTTAGACAAATTTCAAAGAAATGTGGGAGGAATCTCAAAGATCTGCAATAATATTCAGTGTGCACAGGCTCAGCATTTGGCAGACAGTTACGGTTGAAGAGAAGGTACTAGATGATCCAAGAAAAACATTGTCGAGTCCCCCACCAGCCCCTTTCACAACAATGTACACAAGGCCAAATACTTAACAGTAACAATTTGCAAAACACAATAACGAGCGCAGCACATCACTTACGTATGCTCTATAATTTTCGAACTGTGAAAAGAGACCTTGGGGAATTAAAATATGGCATTTGTATGGAGATCGTATTTTTGTCATCATTCACCACTTGCTTTGTGGACAACAATCCCTACTGCTTTGGAATACCACTGGGAAATAAAGCCAAATGTTCCAATATCTCTTCAAACTTTCATTTCATCTTTTTCCCCTCTGTCTCTATTTCTGCTTTATGTTCATCTGACTCGAATTTCACATGCTACTGTATGCCCTGAACCGTAATTTTCCAAAGCTACAACAATTTCCTCTTTTCTCGACCCAGAAAGGGAGCTGGCCATCCTATCTGTGCCTTCTGTCTTGTTACTGTTCAGGGGTGACTGTCTGACCTGAAGAAAAAGAAGAAGAAGAAAAAAAGCCAGATGGCTTCTTTAACTAAGCTCTTGTCTGAAGCCCAAATATGTCTGTTGTCAGCACAGTAGGAGAACAAAAGAAGAACCACTCAGTTAACAGGATTAACAAATCCAGATTGGAATGATTTTGTCTACATGGCATAAGCACACATGAGGAGGGTTGCTAGTCCGTTGCATGAGCCTTTAAGACCCTAAGGCAAGCTAATATCCTTTATTTCATCACACTTATCACTAAATCGTATCAAGTATTTAAGAATCCACAAAATAGTGGATTAGACATCCTAGCAAAAAAGATGATTAAACAAATCTTCATTCATGTGCAATAACATTGGTGACCGGAAATTTGAAAGTCTAGTTAAACTGATGATATACTCACCAAACAAGATATTTTAAGCTATAAATATACTATTTAAAAGTTGGGGGCCGGTAATATTTTATTTTAAATACTTTTTTTTTTTTTTCAATGTTTTTTGAATAAGCTTTGTGATCAAAAGTTTTTGATCAAAAATACAGTGAAACAGTAATAATCACTGTTAGATGTCACTGCAGATTTAACAGCACAATACTATAAAAACCTACAGTACAATACCACATATCTCCATTACAGTAAAATATCATAATTGAAATTTTACATATTGCATTCTGGGTCATTCTGATTGTAACTGGAATATTTTAGAGTATATTTTAGTGTTGCTGTGACCTACCTAGCTGTAATATGCCAGGCAATAATACAGGATTGCAGTAAATAACGTGTCACCAGACGTCACATCAACCAAACAGAACATAACTGCTGGTGACTGGGGAAGCAGAACGGTGGATTTCTGGAAGTTAATTTTATTATTACATTTTTGCACTATAGTGTACGACGTTTTTAGTGTGGAATAAAACTGCAAATTTAGCCAGTGAGTGTTGCAATCTCCTCCCTCACTCCCTAATTTCCAGTCGAAACACAGAGTTAGATGTCTACCTGCTGTTTCACTCTGCTGCTTTCCTGATATTTTTAAATCTAACTCAGTGAATTATCTTAGGGTTTATTTTGACCAACTGTCAAAAAAAAAAAAAAAAAAAAAAATAGCTCTTTGGCTGAACATGATTCAATCATGGACAGTGGTTCCACGTGACCAAAACAAGTAAAACCAAATAGAATCAACCATGTACAACTAACTAGTCAATGGTGTTCTTTCACTTGAACGAATGGTTTTAGTTAAACTTAAATAAATGGCTTTCATTTAAATTGACATTCAAATAATGCTTCCCATTTAGTCCTGTGATTTACATAAACTAAATATAACTTTTCTTTACATGTACAATGTTTGGTGTTGGCAGTCCAAAAGTGATACTGGTTTCAGCCAGACCACTACCATAGTGATGACTTTATTATTAAAGCAATTTGAATTTTTGTTGGCAGGTCCTCAACCCAATCATAAGCTCCACACTTTACCATAATGGTAACCCCCAAAACACTAACATAGCAGACATAATAGAACCAACATAATAGAACATTAAACATTAACAAGTCTCTCCATTTTCTTATCTTGCTAAAAAATGCATAAAATAATGAGTGAAATAATGAGTGAAACCATATTTGATGATTTTTGGAACAGTGGAAAGACAAACTGAAATGGTTTTGGTGAGTTTTATTCTGTTTCTGTCAAGTGTGAATTAGGTTTGTATTACAATGGCGTTCAAAGTAAAATTATTGTATTTGTCAATGGGGACAGGTGGGTTTGAGGAGATTGATAAATGAACTAACAAACAAGTAAAATGCATGCTATGGCAAAATATTCATCAAGGTCAATCGTAATATGTTTTATGAATTCAATTTAGTAGAAATGCTTTTTTATTGTTAAAATGTAATTAAACTATTAAAACGAAATCCAGAAGAATAAAAACGCATAAAAGAATTTAAGAAAAATAAAACATTTCAGGGCCATAATTTTTGTTCAACACTAATAAAATTGTTGTTAAATTAAGTTTAATTTTTTCCCCCCTCAGTTATACAGATTGATAATTGTAATATGTAATAAAATGTAATTTTAACCATTAAAACAGTCAGAAAAATCAAAATGGAAAAATAAATAAATACAATAAAATGTAATTCAACAGCTGTGCTGCTTAATACTTTTATGGAAACCTTGACATGCTTTTTTTTTTTTTTTTAGAATTCCCTGAAGAATAGAAAGTTAAAAAGAACAGCATTTATTTGAAACGGTACAAAGCTACAAAAAGTAGCTTTGTAAAATTTGATAGTCTGTCTATATTGTGTGGTTTTGAAATGGTCCAAATGTTAAGAACCAAACCACTTTTATAACAAACTCAGTAGATAAACAACTGGTATTTGGCAAAGTGCAAAATGATCAAGCACAGCCTGAACATTTCTACATTCCAATTTGCAGGTCTCACTCGTGTGCTGATTCAGTGCTCAAGCATCGCTGTGAAATGAACTTGACTTTTAGAATAACTACCATCATAATAACCACACCACAAAAACAGAGCTGTAGCCAGAGACATTTACGCATTAAAGGTGACACTTGATTCTAAAGTAGCCACAGAGCACACGTAAAGAAACTTCATAAGAAGCTCAGCAATAATATAATGCTGCACAGGACAGTTCATGCTCTAAAGGACACCCTGGGAATGCTATGCTGAAATAAACTAAATCTGCCTAGGCCTGGAATCTCTTCTTTATGTAAAAAGCACAATAACATGTATTTGCTGATGGACAAATCTGACGGGGACATCAGTGGATGACAAAAATGACTGAAAGCAGCTTATTGCCAAACACTATTGCGAGTCCATCAATGTGCTCTGAGTGACCGGATTACTGAATATCTGTTCAGGGAGTGCATAAAAACACATGATTACAGGCATTTGGGGCTCAGCGTCTGCTTTTCTATATTAAAAATGAATAGATTCTTTTATGTCACTGTTGTAATGCGTAACAGTAGCATGTATTTTTCAATAATTACCATGTTTTCATACATCTATAAACATATAGGCCTGTTCTTCCGTCATATATTCCTGCCAATTTATTTGCAGTAAAGAGAAAAACTTTTCTCTTCAATTGGTTTATATCTGCACAATGTAAAGCTTCACTGCAATATTATGCAGATATGCAATTCTAGTTCTCTGCACATGCTCAGTATCTACTTAAGACTGATGCTGCATCCATACCCATCTGTCTAGCTCATTTGTACAAAGCCCCTAACTGTAAACAGTCTGTGATTACGGACTATATTTTAAGGATGGGTCACAATAGTCTAGTCAAAACTATTTGGTTTCTTTCCCTGCCATGGACACAAGAAATAAACCACTTGGCTTGACTTATGAGCTACAGATACTCTGTTTTTTTGGCACAAATTGCACAAACAAACAATCAATTCTCCTAAAATGTTTCAAGGGAATCCAGATCTATAATAACAGTTAAATGTAATTCTAACCTGCCTTTGATATCGACATGAAAACCACGACCCCTGTGGCGAGTTAGCAAATACAAACACTATTTTTAATCTGATGTTGACCTAAGACATGACACTTCCAGAGTACTGAGGAATCCTTGCCGTGTGGTTAGATGAAGTGCAGATCACCCCAGCGGGCCACCGTACCGCATTTCACCAGACACTGAGAGATTACAGCCTGACCTATTTTGTTTTATTAGGAAAAACGAATCCTTTTGACATAGTAGGTCAGAGGAGCCAGTACAAATGGCTACATTTTTTTCATTGTAAAACAAACATTGCCTGCATGCACTGCCTTTCACATTTGCTCTTCAAGTGTGACCTGATCAAATTATTTTAATAAACCTTAAGGTAGTGTGAAGGGGATAGAACGATGAGTGTCAGCCGTGCTGATATAAAGCCCCGGCGATCTTAAATAACTAGATGAAACGGGGAGTGAGATACAAATTGTAATGTACCCAATGATTCAATGTCAGAACACAATAAAATGACAAGCGCAAAAAATAGGCTCGGCGAGCGCTTGTGCGTTGGCTGTAATGAATGGACTGAAACTCCAAAAGATTGCGTGCACATTTATCTTTTTGTCTGCATGCTGCGACTCTAAGCTACAAAAAGCTCTGAACAATACAAGCTGTGAACAAAGAGAACTATCAAAGAACAAATTGTTATCCAGAAAGAAGAGCCAACAACTTCCAAGCCATTTAACATCTTCAATGGATCCAACAAGTTCAATTCTTGCTGGATGGACCAAATATGTAATCCAGCGTCTTGAGATTTCCGAACTACGAACAGACCAACCTCTAAGCATTTTGACTTTGTAGTGATTTCTGAACCAAAGAGTCCTCTTTTATCTTCCTGTGTACAGCAAGAGGAAAAACTCATTGGTGTTTAGAAAGCACTAAATCCTTATTTGTACAGCCAGAAGATAAATGGATGTGCTTCCCAAGGGACCTTACTTTATGATAACATTCAGTACATATCTCTTGTGTCTTGATGGGGACTAGATATATTTTGAGAAAAGAGCAGCGATTAACCTTATATGCAAGACTTCTGAGTGGGTGAATTGGTCTTAATGGTAATGCTAATGGGTGCTGGTAATCTCTATTTAATGAGAACTTGCTCAGTGTGAGCTGCAGTATAATGATGTAGTAAACTGCTCCATCATCAGCAGCTCTCTAACACAGGATGGGAAGTGGGAAGTTGCGGTGGCACTGCTTTTCACAATTTGACCCTTTGGTTCATCAGCTGTCTGCAAAACAATTTCACAGTCACAATGAACGTTAAATAACGGTCTCAGTTTCCGCCAAGCACCAAGGTGCAACTGCATAATGACAGATTATAAATGATGTTCAATGAAACAACTCAATGATTGAAAGAAATCTGCCTTTTTTGTGCTTATTTCCTCTAAAAATGTAAAAGATTAGTTCACTTCAGAATTAAAATTTCCTTAGAGGAAAACATTCCAGGATTTAGTCCATTTAGTGGACTTCACAAGGGTACAACGGGTTGAAGGTCCAAATTGCAGGTTCAATGCAGCTTTAAAGGCCTCTACACAAGGAATAAGGGTCTTGTCTAGCGAATCGGTCATTTTCAAAAAAAAAAAAAAAAAAAAATATATATATATATATATATATATATATATATATATATATATATATATATATATATATATATATATATATATATATATTACACATATACACACACACACACACACACACATACACACTTTTTAACCACAAATGCTCTGCAATGCAATTTCAACCCGTTGTACTAGAGTTCGGTAACAATCGGTACGGAAATTTTAAAAATGTGACATTTGAGCGCTGTTGAGCAGATTCATAAACACCTCTGATTGGCCATTGTGTTTACGTGCTCATCAGATTCATCAGATCTGTGATTGGCTTCAATGATCAACTCACAAAAGCGTATGAAAGCACACAGAAGTGTTTGAATTTGAAAGCGTTTTGAAAGCGGGAGTGTTTGAAAGCATATCAACGGACTGGGCAGCGATAGACGGCTGCTTTCAAACGCTCCCATGTGTATTTGTGTAAGCAGTCGTTGAAGAGCGTCACTGATGACTATTTACAACGTTTTTGAAGCGTTGATCATTGAAGCCAATGACATATCTGATGAGCCATGAACACAAAGGCCAATCAGAGGTGTTTACGAATCCGCTCAACAGCGCTCAAAGCGTCGCATTTTTAAAATGTACAGTACTGATGTGGTACTGAAGTCGGTACTTTTGAGAACTCTACTGAGATCTGCTAAAATGAAATTCAGTATCTGCAGCACTTTAATAAAGCACATTCTGTTTGATAGTCATCTTTTGGGTGATACATGGGGCGGCTGATTGCATGACAATGAATTCTTGGGGATTCTCTTACTCAGCAAACAAGCATTCCAGTTTGGCTCCTGTAGAATAAAACATCCTTGTTGGATATTTCACCCAAACAAAGAGCAATTTAGAAGAAATTAGAATCAAACAAGTTACTCATATGCTGGTCAGCATGTATTTTGCCTTCGGGGGCTCCATTGTGAAGAAACAAGAGAATGTCATTACAGAATTTTAATCAAGACACAACTGCCTTTATTTACTGAAATAAATACATAATTTAATCCATGAGTCATGATCACAATGGGTTTGAATAGGGGCTTTTTGTCTTTGTCAAAGTCAATGAGTTCATTGATCATCTAGTGGTGGAGTCTTGCATTGCTTTCAGCATCTTGACTCATCAATCATTATCATCACGTCTGTCAGAGGCAAATAAACTGACCTTTGTTAACTAAAGGAATTTTTCTCCCATCCAAAACATCCAATCCCAACGACAATTTATTTTGCTCGCAGATTTTCTAATCATGACATGTACAGTATTTTATTTTCAGTCACCAAATAATTCAGCCATGCCATAAAGCAACTGAGCAAAATGGCTTCTAATAGAAATATACACCATGAGAATGTTTGTCATCCACTCACACACGTACTGTATAACAAAAACATTACCAGTAACACCAGTAATCTCTCTAGATACAGCCCAAACTGAAAGAATTAAGAGAGCTCTTGTCTCTCCTTGCGCTGTCATTTACAGAGCAAAGCAACCAATCAATAGCGAGGCGGGCATGGCAGATTCCAGACGTAATCCTCAAAATATTCTTATGTGGATTAGCTTCTCCCCCAGCCATTTTCATTTTCACTCTGTAAGGTATTAGTCTGACAGCCAAGTGGAGCAAAACAAATAATACACACTTCAAATAGGAAGAAACGTCTAATAACAGCAACCTGGTTAAGCTGCTGCTTGCCTTTTCTCTATTTCCATATAAACTTATTTGCTGCAGGCCCTAAACAAATTATATGTGCTATATGTTGTGTACTAAACGTTCATCTGATTTGAAAAGCATTATCGCTGGCTAATGGAAACCAGGGAGTCCCTGAAATATGAGGCTACTGTCAAAGCAGGGCTGTTAAGCATAAGCCTCTGTCCTTTACATTCAAAGACATTATGTGAAAACACAAAAGCACAATTAAATAAAGCTTAAAGCCTCCAAACAATGGACACAGAAGACACTCCAAGTGTGTGTTAAGAGTTAGAGGGGGTAGTAAGAGTAAATTGATGGAGGTTTTGTACTAGTTTGGAATCGACAGTGATTGTTAGCTGGTATATACTGTAGGAAATGCTAGGTGTCACATTATGAAGCCATTATTAGAGTAATTTAAGGGTTCAAGACAAATTAGACAAATGCTTGTTTTCTCTAGCAGTGATTTGCTAATGCAAACATAGTTCAAACCCTTTATCATATATCATAATATTTTGCTACTGTCGTGTAAACACAATAAAACCACACTATTATACATTCAGACAAAAATCAACTATTTAATCAGAATAGATATGCCCCCAACATAATATGCCAGAGTTTTTGTTAAAAATATTGACTGCCACCTACACACAGTTGTTCAAGAAATTATAGACTAACACACAAAAGGTTTGCAGAAATAACTATTACTCATCATCACATTATACTGTCTCGTATATAAAAAAAGACAAGTTGTGACAGAACAAATAATAGAATCTATTATTGTGACATAACAAGATTGAATGTCTATTGCGCAAAGATCTATGAGGATATCTAACTTAAGAAACCGGTTTTTCATGCTGCATCTCTGAACACTATCTCTGGCACGGAGCACCGCAACGAAACGCATAAAGAAAGGGAAAGGTAAAGAAAGCCACTTGTTTTGACACATTGTGTTTCCAATCACTGACTATTTTTCCAACAAAAGTAAAAGCAGCTGTATTACTGCACACGTTTTTCCGAGCATCGTTGCCCGGGGGGGATGATAGGCACTATTTACACTGCAAACGAGCGACGCGACGCGGCAAACGTAGAACCTCCAAGTTACAATCGACGCAAAGGGACAAAACTACGCTCCAGAAGCGAAGCGTGCATTGCAGCTTCCGAGCAGAAGACGCGTTATTATTTTATCAAGTGAAAAGACCTGCACTTGTTGACTCCGTTTGAACACCACGACTTCTGTTGACAATAATAATATACTCTTCTATAAAGAATATTCTATAAAGAAGGTCGGAGATAAAAGATAAGAGCGGGTAAATAAACGGTCAGTCTGTTACTTAGAGACTGCGTTGAATGACGGAGGAAATCTTGGCAGTGCCAAGAGCAACGAAATACAAAACATTCCCTCAGACAATGCGAATTATTCTAATGTTTTCAAAAAGTGATGTGTTTGTTTAAAACACAGCTTCTAAAGTTCGCTGTGTGAACATTTATATACCTATATCGAGAAGTGAGAACAGTACAGAGAAACAGCGCGCGGATGCTGGCAGATTACAGCGAGCGGTCACACTCATATGCGCTACTCTGACTTAAAGGGACAGTTCACACACACAGAAAAAAATAACATTTCTGTCATTTATTCACCCTCGCGTTGTTCCATGTGGAGTCTCAAAGCTGTATAACTATCTTTCTTCCGTGGGGCACAAAATAAGACGCAGAATGTTAGGGACTGACAGCCTCACTTTCATTGTATCTTTTTCCATAGAATAAAAATAAACGGTGACTGAGGCTGTCATTCTGCCTAACATCTCCTTTTGTGTTCCACAGAAGACAGACAGATGTGAAAGAACATGAGGAACCGCAAATGACGACCATTTTAATTTTAGTAGAACTGTCCCTTTAAAACAAAAACAATGTTTTGTGATAAAAGGCGTTAATGCGTATTCCTAAACTTATTCCTTAAACTTAAAGGAACTCATTCACAGGCTTATGCGAGCTACATGAAGCTGACGCGTCGCTGTCCGTGATGATGCATCGTAACTGCTGCATCTTTTCACAATCCATTCCAATGACTTGCAAACTCGCAAAGGCTCAAAAAAGACTGCGATTAATGTGATTCCAGAACCACACACGTAAACAATTTAACTTAAAAGAAACATCAACTGAGAAACAAATCCATTACAATAATCCATTGAAACAGAGGCTGTTATTTAAGAACGATGCTTTGTGTTCAATAAAGGTCAGTGTATGTTCTCCTTTCCAAAAGACAATGCCAATATCGTGGTAATATCTCTACAGTGTAGCATACGGTTCTATCTTTAACGCAACTAATTTGCTGGTAAAACAATTTTAGTTTCTGTAAGGAAGAGAAACATCCCGCTTCTCCCGCACGAAGAGACCCGCAGCAAAAGCAAATGGAAAACACCAGCAGACTTTATCGCGTCAAAGTTAACAGAAATGACCAGAAAATCCACATTTCGCACGAACACTTCAGTTTCAACAACACATATGTAACTTTGTAACCCATCGGTACTTTGAACTATCACTTTCAATCAAGACGCCACACTCTGTACAAATCTCCGCACGCGGCGAATGTCAGTCACGCTGGCGCAACCATTTTTGCCTTGAAATACAAGCAGATTAAAGCAAAAGCACAGTTCCTACCTGTATAGATAGCTGCCGAAATGGTGAATAAAATGAGGAGAGTAGCGAGAGATCCGTTGCTCGTGTTCGCCATGTTGGACACCTGCTTCATTCTGAAGCTCGTGAGTGAGTTGAGCTTCACCTAGAGCAACGGGAGCTGCGCGTTATGAGATGCTGGGAAAGGGCGGGAACAAATGCCCATTCAAAAAGAACGTCAGTGCATTTAATACAATCCTTATAGCCTACACAGCCGAGTCTCTTGATGTTATTGAATAGAATATATAAGCCTATATTTTTTTTTTATGTGTAGCAATGTAAAAGACAGATTTGTTTGTTTCTGTAAAAACACCCTGTTGATCAGAATAAAGAAGCCTCCCTGTCCCTACACAAAAAAGTGCCATGGTAACTATATAGTTTCCGGCAGAATGCCACAGTGCAGTTACTATACAGTTAGCTTACTGTGTTTATTGTTAATAAAACCATAACATAAACATATTTACCATTATATTAATATCCTATATTATTTTTTGGATAGCCTATCATTCAAACTTTCATAATAATATATTTATAATAATAGTATAATTAGTATAATAATACAATTTTCAGTGGTGCTAATACTACTGTAGTTGTACTAACTATAGGCTATAACAAAATATTTAAGCAGCAACCATGATTACCATGGGTTAACTGTTCACAATGTAACAGTATAAGGTCTTTAGAGAAAAAGAGCGCCTCTAGTGGCGTTTTCTCTGTTTTCTTTCTCTTTCTCTTTCTCGCACATGTACACAGACATTAAAAGCTCTTGAACGGTAGTGTGTGTGTGTGTGTGTGTGTGTGTGTGTGTGTGTGTGTACAGTCACGGTCAAAAGAATAAGAGGGATCATACAAAATGCATGTTATTTTTTATTTATGAATTTATAAAAATGATCCCATTCAAAAGTTTACATAGGCTACACTTGATTCTTAATACTGTGTCATTACCTGGATGGATGGATGGATGGATGGATGGATTGATTGATTGATTGATTGATTGATTGATTGATTGATTGATTGATTGATTGATTGACTGATTGATTGATTGTGATGGTTGTTCTTGAGTCCCTTGTTTGTCCTGAGCAGTTAAACTGCCCAACATTCTTCACAAAAATCCTCCAGGTTCAAAAATGTAAAAAAGCGTAGGCTAGGCTAGGCTAATTCCTGAAAAGGATTAAACATTAACCGTGTTAATTTGAAAAGATACTGTAAATGCACTCAACTTTTTGAATGGCATGGGAATATTAAAGCTACATTTTGCCATTACTGAAATAATACAATTTTGAACCTCAGAAATTTGAGTTGTTTGGAAAAAAGTCTTGAATATTACATATTATTAGAAGCACTGTTATTAGGTGTAATCATTTCATATGCATTCGAAGAGAGGAGGAAAAAAAACTTCCTGTTAGATATCTCTTCCCTCAATATGAAAGGGACTTCTCATCAACATAATTATGTTGACTTTTTAATATAAGTTAATTGGGTGCTTTCTCAAATTGACTCGCAGTTGGAGCCAGGGTTGCAAATTGATAAGGTAATCCAGGTAGCTCTACCCTTGGTGGCTCATTATGCTAATTCACTTGGAAGGCTCACAGGGCAAGTGCTTTGATTTTCTGGAGATGAACAGGAATTAAAGAAATGTTTATACAAGATTCAGATTTGAATGATTCACCCTAATGCTTATGGCTGAACATGTTTTTCCGTGCCATTTTTACAGTAATTGTCTCTGGAATTATTCTTAGGGCATAGTGACTGAAGGGTCCTGGAAAATAACAGATAAATTTAGAAGTTCTGAAAAGACCAAAAGTAGAAGTAAGCAATGAAGTGCTTCCTCTTGGAGTTTTTTTTCCCCCCTTAAGGATTATTTTATAGTAAGCATAAAGTTCACTCTTCTTAGTTTGACAAAGATCAGGGAAAAGTTTCTAACATTATAAGGTTTCTAAAGTTTTGTTTTAATATGATTCAAGGTAGCATATAGGATCAAAGCAACAACTTATATTTTTATGCAGTCATGAGATACATAAGCACTCTTTCATATAGCCATAAGATGCTCTGTTGTCAGTGATGTAAAATACATTTTAAAGTACACCTTTCCTTTAAAGAATATCAAAGCCTGGGTTAGATGAAAGAAACCCCCCAGAGTGGGCAACAGACTTCACAATCTTATGTCAGAGCCAAACAGTCATGTTTTGACCTTGCTGTCCTAAAGGTTCTTTTTTTCTTCTTCAGAAAAAATCAGTATGAGAGCTCTTTAGTTAATGAAATCTTCCTGTTATTTATTGATTTGCCTCAAGGGTTTTGTTCTTGCTTGCAAATAAGTGATATTCATTTGGTATCAACACTAGAGTGCACACATTGTCCCATGATACAAACTCAGCAGGGCTCCTCTATAATTATTCATTTAACGACTTTCCCAAAGCACATGATTGTGACAGGAAAAAAGTATTAACTCTAAATGAAGGATTTGTACAGTAGAAACATTTGGCTTAGGGGTTGACTAACTTTATGGGAAATAGACTATATTACAAAGCAGCACTGGTCCAATAATTCTGTAGGCTATATAGGCGAATGTAAGCATATGCATGATAAAATATATATTAGTGCTCATTAAAAACTATAAAACAGTAGCATAAGGATAAATCCTTCACATTGTACTGTTTATTAGTAGGCCTATAACTTTAATATAATTGTCAGATTAACCAGTAAGAAACAGTAAAACAGCCATTTTTGGGGGCTAGATGTGGCATAATATTGATTATCACTGAAAATTATTTCGACTATTCCTTTAAAAAACTATAGGCCTAAAGGCACAAATGGAAAGTTCATATTTTTGTGTTAAAGCACTTATATCATAAAACGTGCATTATTTTAGCTGTAAAGCTGTCTTTATTTATTTATGTATGCATGTAGTGGCAATGTTGTTATGTGCGTATAAACTTTTAGTTAATCGGATGGTTTCTGGATGGTTTACGTTGTAGTACTCTTTGGACATATGGAGATGGGAAAGAGACCGACTGTTCTTCTGATTATTTAAATCAGTAATAGGGCAAAATACCCGCTCAGCGAAATGCAGACAAGGACGTAATGTCACCTCTTTTGCGCGTACCTCGTGCCAACGTTACCCGCGTTCACTGGCCTTACCTCAAGAAAACAACGTCGAATATTGATTAGAACTTAACACATACAAGGTAAGTAAGCGATTCTGTAATACTAGTATCATGTTAACACGTATAGTATTTAAGTATTGTGGCTACGGTATGGTGTAACGTTAATTTTAACGTTTGTTGGCTGGCTCCGTTTACTTCCGTTTTGCAGTAAGTCCCTCACACAACCAAGGAACGAGTTGGATTTTTTATTTGGTAATCTTAATTATCTCACAAATGCTGTTGACTGAGTTTAACCTTTACTGTTTTGAATAGAATAGCTCAATTTTGGCCCTAGACTAGAGATTCGTGTTATGGTGCTTTGTTGGGGTTAAAGTATTTACTGCTGCAATTTTTAATTCTAGAAGGATATTGTTTTGTTATTGTTACGAGCCTAATCTGTTGTTTTTATGAGCATAACAGTAGCTGAGCATAGCATGTATGTAGAAACAGCGTATAAATCAATTTGTTTAGGTACTATTTTAATATTAATGATCACTTTAGTATAGCAGACTAGTATATCAGTTAAATTTATGTATGTGTCTTCAGTGGTGTGTTAATGTTTAGCAGCATTTATTCTTAGTTCTCCCATAATCAGAAAGATAGACCTAATGTTTTTGTAAATAAAATCACTTTCTGCCATTCAAGAATTTATGCCCAAGTAGTAGTTTCAGTCTGAGGTTCAGACAGGAAATGCCAAAGCTTGGTGAATCTGATCTGAACATGTCTATCCTCATACATCTTGTAGAAACTTAAAACTTCTCTAGATAGGAACAGGTCAGAAAGTAATGCCAGATTCCACTATGCACAGCATCTATTTCCTATACAGCTCTTGCTCCTAAAGTGCTCGGATAAATGTGACATTGAGCCATACGGGCCCTTAAACGACAGCTATCATTTAACACTGACTCAACTTGAAACGAGTTGGTTTCAAAAAGCTTTTCTGTTCAGGACTCGTGTCACCAAAGGAATCTGAAAGGGAAGGCAAAAGTAATTGAGGTGGTATTGGGAAGAAGGGGGATCATAGAGGGAGAAAATGACAGTTTCCTCCTGATATGTGCTGTCTCCAATATGAGGACATGATTTAGGAAAGCATTGCGTCATTCATTGATTTCTGCTCCAGTCAAAGTGTGTGACAAGTAGAACAAATTACCAAGGTGTAACAGAGAGTGTCTGGACCCGTTCACATGCCACAACATTCATCACTGTCAGAGAAGACCAGTTTATTATGAAATGCACAAATCATTAATCTGTGGTGGACACAAAGGTTTTCTGTACTGCTGAGATAATGAGGATGACAGTCGCTGCCATTGCGGAGTGTTTTATGGAAATCACAGCAGCCTATTGTTCATTCATTGCAGTAGCTAGTGATCGCATATCAGTGCGGATCATTCTGTCACAAGTTTGATAATGCACTGGGTGGAGGTGCCTGTAGTTAACCTCGTCCCCTGAGAAGTCTGACCAATGTCATTATTATTGTTTTTTTGCTCACTTTCCTTCTGTGTCTTTTTTTGTCTCTAAGGGTATATACCCTATGTCGAAGTATGTGAATATGTGTCTTTATGGACCTTGTTAGGTTGCTATTTGTCTTACCTGTATGGTACACAACCACCCTCTCATAGGCATATTGTCTGTTGCTGCCTGTGTAACTAGGCTGATGGCTCAGGCTCCCTGTGGCATATTCACAGTGTGTCTGGAGGCTAGTTATCTAGGCAGCTTGTGGCTTTCTCATGATTGGGCCTGGTAAGCCTGACACTACTGTAATTTCACATTCTTTGCCTTATTAGTGGATGCAAAAGTTTTCTTGTTAGCTTGTTTTATTTGCATTATGAACGTGGTCGTTAATTAACTTCATTCACGCGTGTTTGCATGCGATTTTCAAAGTGCCACTGTTTGGGTCTTTGAAGAAACAGGCCTCATTAAATTAGTTGTTTGTTCAAGCTTAATTTCTGCTTAAGAGTCTTTATGTTGAGATTTAGATCATTCTTGTTAGCATGTTATAATGCCTTTCCACATTCGTCCAAAATCTGCTATACAGCAACCTTTTTTTATTTAATCTTTATGGATTTTTTGTCTTTATACCAGGGTTGTGTGGCATTGAGAATACATTTTTAATGTATAATCAAACAACAAAAGACAGAGAAAATCACACACTGCTTCTGACTGAATAACTTTAATTGTAAGGATTAACCTGTATTTCATTTATACTGTAAAGACTATCCAGTAGGGCTTGGCGATATGGGCAAAAAGTCATATCTCGATATTATTTGGCTAAATGGCGATATACGGTATATATCTCTGTATTTTCTACTTGTTTATATTTGCATTTCAGAAAGAAAGAAAAAAAACAATCTGTATTTAATTTAACATCCTACCTAATGTTGTACTACAAACAATGTTCATACTGAAGGCTGTTAAAACAAAAATAGTGAATGTAACCATGTAGTCTGTTATGTGCAAAAAGGGGGAAATTACATTACATTCTAACATTGTAACATTACAATCTAAAAGTAAAAATAATGCTTTTTAAAGCAGAAGTTAGATTCACTAAACTAAAAATGAAAATAAAAACAAAAGCACAGACTAATTAGCCATATTAGCCTATATTTTGATTACCCAATTACAATAGTCACTTTACAGTTACTGCTATAATAAAAATACACTAACTTGTATGTTTAAAATTCTACACATGGCACATATGTTGTTCAACAAGAAACATTTTAGCAAAATGTATATTTTAGTCAGAATTATGGCGATCCTATTCTATTGCGCTCCGTCTGTTTGGCGCGCATGCGCGCGGCGGCACTGTTCATAGAAGTCTATGAAGTTTAGAGGAGATTTGCTAGCAGAAGGTTCGTCCACTCCTTACAGCAAAATGGAGATATTTGCATGACTTTCTACCATTTACATATGGAGAATATACCTGTGAAATGTAAGTTATGCGCTGAGGAAAACACCACATCACAAACACGCTGAGGAAAACACCACATCACAAACACATTAAAGAGCGTGAGTATCTGTCAGCAAATGAGCCTGTCAGTCTCCAAGCATCTGACGGAGCAAGCCACTTTAAACTATACATGTAAACTATATATCTTAGTCTTACGAGTTAATTTTAAAGCCCTTAATATTAAGCATGTTTCATGTTTATGACAAATTGTATTATGCGTTTTCCCCTCACCAGCTCACTCTGCGTCCACCGCTATTTTTCAGATGCGCTCGTATCAAACTAGCCTACTGTATATCGATATAAACGGTATTGCCCCTATTAAAAATATATCGATATATCGTACAAACTCGATATACCGCCAAGCCCTACTGTCCAGTGCTATTTTACATTTGTTTACTTTATTCAGTTTCTGCAGTATTTCCTAATACTACTTTTAACTATTTATCCGGCATTGTCAAGGTTTTCCGTCATTTATGGCACAGTTATATGGTAACTTTGGAGTGCTATTATCTCAATCCAAAAACAAGCAAAGCAGAAACAAGGGATACACTTTATTTTACAGTGCCGTTGTTACATTGTAATTACTTAAATAAGTACAGAGTACTATTAATTAACTACATGTACTTACTTACAGTTTGGGTTAGGGTTTGGTTTAGGGTTAGGGTTAGTTACTTGTAATTATGCATAATTTACTGTTAATACTATAGTAAGTACATGTAGTAACGTGTAACTATGGCATTGTAAAATAAAGTGTTACCGAAGTGATACATGATTGTGTAAGCACATGTAAGCTAACGCGATCATCAGACATTCAGTAGAATAGGCTATAAATTCTGCCTAACGTTATCGAATGAAATATCAAACCCACGAAAATACTGGTGGGGAAAGAGTTAATAATGTTAGAAAAACTTTAATCACTGCTTATTTCTTTTGTATCTTTATTCGGTTGTATTTATTTGTGTTACCCCCATAGCACCGTACACTTCAAGTTTATATATATATCCTTGTATACACCCTTGTAATTAACTTCAACCTCTTCAAACATAATGAATGATTATTTTAGGTTTAAGTGGTGTGTGTAAAGGAACTGGAAGCAAGCAGAGTATGGGTGTTTCTAAAGCATGTATATATATAAGACAGTTCTTCAATTTAGAATTTTGCCCAACAGTGTTTTATTGGAAAAGAAATGATAGGGTGAAGGGAGAGATCAGAAAATGACACACGTTTTCAAACCCAGAATGTGTCAGAGCTCATGCACCACCTGCCAGGCTACCGCTCCATTTTCTGTCATTTGCATGGCTTTGAGCTACAGAACTTTGGTTCATTTTGGTTCCTTATGTCTTAGGAATTAGTTTTCAATGTAACATTTACACAATAATGTTTAGACTCACTGAATTAAAATGATCTATTTTAGAGCTGGAACGATGACTGAATCGATTACGTCGATTATGCACTGTTTACGCTCATCCCTAATCTCCTGTTATGTTTCACACAAAACAAAACTCTAAAGCAGATGCTAATGGCTAGTATGGCCGCACCACTTAAAGGTGCAGTAGGTGTTCTGAGAAAATGCTAACTTTAGCCTGCTGGCATTGAAAGCGTAAGTCCCACCCTCCCTGCAAATCGCTGTCCAAAGCCACGCCACCTCGAAAACACATGAACATGCACAGACCAGAAGTGAGACGAGACAACGTTATTGAATTACATCATGTGTCATTCACCAGTGAAAAATAAATTACAGTACAATGCAATAACGAATGTAAACAACTTTTTAAAAATGGAATTGCATGGAGATGCAGCAAATGGATATATTGGACATTTATAACAGCACAAAATAAACAACATCGCTGTCTTTATAACCAGAAAAGTGGTAGTATTTCAGCAAAAATGCAATGTAAACAGTCAAAATTGTCAGAATATCTCGATTAGACGCTGGGTGCTGCTGTCGTTGAGTTAATTATTAAAGGTACACAAGCTACATTATGCGTTACTATCAAAACACATCAAAATCGAATCATACCAAAGTCCTTTTTATATTCTATAGTCTTTTATCATACCATGTACCTACCAGTCCAAAACAAATACTGCAACCATGGCATCATCTTTCAGACCCTTTGACTCCCGCAGTTGTCTCCAGCGTGGAAAAGCAACACCGATATTATTTCATTTTAGCTCTTTAATGAATCAGCCCTTTTTTGTTGTAGCTCTTTCTTTTTGTCGATTCTTTTTCAGTGCCACTTGTCGGTTCAGAAGGAAGGTTAGGTTGTTGCTGTTTGCCTGCCATTCTTGCTCTGACTCTTGCTGTGAACAGGCTGCGCAGTAGTATGCAAACACACGTTGACCAACAGGGAACACATGCTATCATTTTGTTCGGACTGAATGCACTGATTGAACAAACATTTTATGGTCCTACGCCTTTCACAGACGATATATATTTATACAAATACATTTAGACTGCTTAACATAGTGATTGCTCTCAGGATATGAGAAGACATTCAACCAGCACACTGCAAAAAATGCTCTTCTTACTTAGAGTTTTTGTCTTGTTTCTAGTCCAAATATCTAACAATTCTTAAATCAAGAAGCATTTTCTAGAAGTAAAGATTTGTTTTCAGAAAAAAATAAGTCAAAATTAAGTGAGTTTTTCCTTAAAACGAGCAAAATAATCTTATTTCAAACCGAAAACAAGATTAATTAGCTTACCCCATTGGCAGATTATTTTGCTTGTTTTAAGGAAAAACTCACATAATTTTGACTTATTTTTTTCTAAAAACAAGACAATTTTTACTTGTCTAGAAAATGCTTCTTGATTTAAGAATTTTTAGATATTTGGACTGGAAACAAGACAAAAAATCTAAGTAAGAGAAGCATTTTTTGCAGTGCATAACAACAAAAACAAAAACAAAAACATTTCTGAAGAGAATAACATATTGCACCTTTAATACAGTTTAATACAGATTGTGTTACTCAATTTTCAGGTGTTTTGTTGCAGAAAATCTGAATAAATTAATGGGGGCAGACTATATAAAAGGGATTTAATGACCTCATAGGCGAGCACAGCTTAAGTGTTTGCATTGCTTTGGCAGAATGTGTCGTCCTTGGACATTGAGAAATTGTTTATACCATCGCTCCATGAGGAACACTGCTAAGATTACAGCTTGACAGCAAGAATTCAGCAATCTTTTGAGCATACCCCAATTCTCAGAGCTTTTTAAACTTCAGATTCAATACAGGTTTGTTGGTTCTTGAGTCATATAATCTAGCAGTGTTGTGTCAGCAGTGTAAGAAAGTGAATACTTTTCCTCAGAGGTTTCACTGCAGAATTTAGATGAGCTTTTGTCCTTTCCCTCAACCAGGTTAATTATTTTATAATAGCGTTGCAAAATGTAGAACTGATAGAAATGTGAAATTTTATTGATTCCTTGTCACTATCAGCTCTGCCCTGAGTTAAATGCATGCCTCATCAAAACACATCCCTGGTTGGTTCATTTTCTGCTCCATATCTTATATTTTCACAGTTGCACCAAACTAAAATGAAATCATATTGCATGCTGTTGTATTTCAGTACAAATATTGTTGCAAATAAATTCCACTCCTTCTGACTGCGCTAATGCACCTGCATTATTGA
Source organism: Ctenopharyngodon idella (assembly GCF_019924925.1). Taxonomy (NCBI): domain Eukaryota; kingdom Metazoa; phylum Chordata; class Actinopteri; order Cypriniformes; family Xenocyprididae; genus Ctenopharyngodon; species Ctenopharyngodon idella. Next base: position 14,868,347 of record NC_067240.1, on the reverse strand, counting down.
CAGAGGGGTGAAGACATGTAAGTTGACCCACTGTCTCTGGAGAGGAGTAGTTCACAGTGTCCTCTTGTAATGTGCCGTTGTGAGGTCAGCCAAAGAGCAGGCCACTGTCACTCTGATGGGAGGTCAAACCACGCACGTGACCACCCCTGAGAGACTATGTGCTTTATGACCAGGTTTGTTGCACATTATGAACTCTGTGAGAACAGGATGAAAAACACTGCAGTGAAAGTAGTGTCCAGGACTTCAGTGTCGTCTATAGCAGCGGTTCTCAAAGTGGGGTCCGTGACCCATAGCCAGGGGGTCCGCAAAATAATTTGTGCGCCCTAAAGCCTGATTTATACTTCGCACCGCGAACCTCCACTAACTGCGTGCGCATCTCCCCAAACGGACGAGACGTTGAAGCCGGAACACCGTTGTTCTATTATTTGAAACGACAGGGGGCGACTCTGAGAAATTGTTCTCTAAATCAGCAGGAAGCAGCGGTGAGAAGAAGTAAGGTACACGTGACAATTAGCTATGTTTCCATCCAAAGTTGCATATTTAACTTATGTGCAAATTTTGAATATCGCATAAAACATTTGCGAATAAAGCAGTGTTTCCATCCAGCGAGTCAAAAACGTCACTTCCTGATACACTGGCGCTAAATATCACTAAGAAGAATGAAATTTTCTGCAGTAGAACCCACTGTATATAGCCTAATAATTTTCATATATAATAAATTATTTGCGCCTCAGAGCACGCAGACGAAACGCAATAAATGCTGCCATGTTATCTTACATTCAGATGCTGGTGTTTGTGAACGCAATCGTGAGGCGATTCTGGGAGGGAATTATACAGAGCCACTTTAACGATAGACTTTGCTCAGGCATTACAAAATGACCAAAACAGCATTTCAGATGCCGTGCAATGAGATCGGTTCGCTGGTTGGTCCAGTTATGCTGTTACCTTGCAAAGTCACATGTGTTTTTGATGCGCATCAAGAAATTTATTCGGTAAAAGTGTTTCCATCGTATTTTATGCGCATGTTTTCCTGTCGCATAAAAAATGTATCCTACTCAATTGAGCGCATACGTTTTTTATGCACATTTTTAGAATTTATGCGCATCTTTGCGTTTTCATCCAGCGTTTTTTTTATGCGATATCCCAAAATGCGCATAAAAATAGGTTGATGGAAACATAGCTAATGTTTATTACCAAAACCACACTGCTAAAAGAATCATGTAAAACCCAGTAAACCTTGAGATTATTACTCATGACAGTAGAACAAAATATATGGATATGAGGACATGTATACAATTAAACTAAATTAACAATCTCTTGAGTATTTTCTAATTTCACTAAACATTTTCATTTAGTTTTGTGAACATTTTTATTAAACATGGACCTTTATTTTCATTAAAAGGGATTATTTCTGGTATTGTTGGCACATTTTGCAAATGCAAACAACTACTAGATGCACAAACTGAGTGCCGGTGTGGTGAGACATACACACTCGGCCAGATTTGCCTCGCATTCGTGCATCTTTGGATACGGAGCCACGCGGAAAGTTACAAAATTTGCCGTGCACACCGCCAAGCGAAATGGGTTTGTACGCACTCAGTGCGCACTTCCGCCAAAGCCGCGATGACATCATTTTTGTAGCGCGCACCCAAGTTAATACTGTTATTTATGGTCATACAGATAAGAGTACATCATTCAAAACGGTAAAGTGTCTTATTTTTTATTTGTGTAAATTAAAAATGACTACAAAATGTCATGCCTTTGAAAAAACAAAACTGGATGTGCTTTTTGACGTCTGTCTTGTTGAACATCTTTAGGGCGCACAAATTATTTCACGGACCCCCTGGCTATGGGTCACGGACCCCACTTAGCAGAACCGCTGCTATAGATGACACTGAAGTCCTGGACACTACTTTCACGGCAGTGTTTTTCATCCTGTTGAGAGTTCATAATGTGTTATGTAAAGAAAGCTTCATACTTCAGTTGCAATATACACGTAAATCAGTCAGCATCTTCTCATGCAGAGAAATGAGATTGGAATAACAGCAAGTCGACAGTATAATGACTGACCGGTGTTGTGCCGAATTTCGACCCCCTGCCAGATTATTACCTCCCTAGTATTGGTAAGTTTAGGAGTAGGTGTGGGGGAGGGGTTAGGATTTGGGATGGAGTTAAGATTAGGCAATCAGGTAGCGACTTCAACGAGGGGGGTAATAATTTGCCAGGGGGTCGAAATTTGGCAAAGGAACCGGCACAGCCTTCATAGTGTACAACAGACAAATTAAATTAAGCAGAACTTTTTATATGTTCGGTCGAGGTCCAAAGTTTCCTTATTTGCGATGTCCGTGAGCCTAACGTCTGTGCAGTTTCAGTTTTGATTCAAATTAATTTGTTTAGGCTTGGTATTTAAATGTTGTTTGTATATTATTATTATTATTATTATTATTATTTTATAGGGGTACTTTTTTTTCAATCTTGTTTTGTTCTGAATACCGTTAATTTAAAGATTTGCTGTGGAGTGAGGGGAAGTAATACACCTACACGTTTTATGTGTTTGTGTGTGTGTGTGTGTGTGTGTGTGTGTGTGTGTGTGTGTGTTTCTCAACAAACAAAGTTTGACACACTCAGGTGCAATTTATTTTCTGGAAAACATGGTAAATTATAAAATTGTGCTCTATTATTTAAAAGTGCATAGGGTGGAGACCAAAATATTTTTTCCCTGTAAGAGGTCCCTGGCTCCAAAAAGTTCAAGAACCCCTGGTCTATAGTATGACAGTCTAACAAAAATGTGCTAAAAGTAGTGATATGCACTCACCCACTTTACTTTTCCATGCACAAATGCTTCCACCAAAAATCTACATGGCCAAATGTATATTTCTTTTAGAAGAGGTAAAAAGATTCTGGAATTGCAAGCTTTTATGTAAGTCTCACTTGACCTGGTCTTTCAAATCAAGTGGCTGCAGTCCACTTCACCCTCATCTTGAGTGTCAGGGTGAGAAGACATTTTGCCCTAATAGAGGGTCCACATAAGAGACAGTTCCTGACCTCCATTTGCCTCTAAAGCCCACTGGACACTCTTTTAAATCAGAGAAGGTGCTGACCTTCTATATGCCCTGACTTAAAGAGTCACCATTACTGCTAATCCACCTGCTCAGTCACTCAAATATGTTTCTAGTCAGTGAATGGTTACTGAAGCACACCTTTAAATGTAAGTCACATTGATTGCATTCAAATGCATGAATATTTTGATAGAAATTGAAATTCTGTAGTATTATGACTATGTAGGCATTACTTACAGTAAATAATTTAGCCTGATTGCCAACTAGATATGCTAATATTATTCTGGAAATATGAATTAATATTTTGAATACTCTGAATTATAAATTACTTTTTTGAAAAAGTATAATCCACATTGATTTAATCTATTTATTAAATTATTTCATAAATTAAAGCACTGAAAAATCACATACATTACAGATTAATATTTAAAAAATAATATTTAAATAAAAATATTTGTTTATTTCTCCTAACTAGAGCATGTAGATTTTTATTAAATAATAAAATACTGCTAAATCTAAAAGGGCTTTGTTTATTTCAGCCAAGATTTTACTTGCCTTCTTTTTTGTGCATTCATGATCTTTAGAGAGTCAATCAATTTCGTCGCTTCTCTTTCCTGTGGTACACTTCAGAGACAGATCTAATAGACACATGAAGAGATGAAAAACATTTTGTTCCTGCCACAGACTGTGTTGAGTGGCAAGCTGCTCCTCACAGCCTTCCGGTGGTAACCACCAGATCCGTCAAGCAATAGGCTGATTGCCACACTGGAAAACAATGGCACTGTATGTAATTCCCAACAGGAGAGCAGGGGCCAGGGGCCAGCATGTACTCTGACTCCAAGCTTCAGGAGGAATTAATTCTGAAAAGACCCATAAATCACTCAGACTGGATGTTCTGGCATCTCCAATTTGTCCAAAGTGGACAGGAAAATGAGAAGAGTGGCTGGGTGATCATGATTATAATTATCATTCTGAGACTGACATTTTCTGATACTGTACAAAGCAATGATTCAGACACAAAGGTGATCATTATTGTTTCAGAACATTCATATAATGCATTTTTTAAAGTTAGTATTATATTTTCTCCCGAGTTCCACTTATAATTGGTATCATTCACCAATGATTGTGTACAGTTGCGTTTGTATATTTGGAGAAAAGGTTGTAATTTAGGATTTCTATTTTATTTTGTCTACTCGAGTACTTGAAAGAAGCTCTCGCTTAATTCTCCAAAATAAGTAGGGTCACGTAGTTATTCAGTTTACATTTCATTATATGTATAATATTATTTATATGTTCATGGATTATGCATTACTCTGTGCCCCAGTTTAAATATTTTTAGATGATTAGTGAATTAATTTTAATGAGACATTTTTTAAAGGTGGTAAAAGTGGTCTTCTGTTTATTAAAAGCTGTCCTTGATTATGATTTCACTTTTTTTAACTTTAAGTTAGTGTGTAATATTGCTGTTTGAGCTTCAACAACATCTGCAAAGTTATGACGCTCAAAGTTCAATGCAAATGGAGATATTTCCTTTTACAGAAATTGATTTTTAAGGACTACAACAAACGATTGGCAGGGACTACAATGAGCTTCTTCCTGGGTTGGTGACATCACTAACCCTAAAGTTCAGTAGCCCTGCCCACTGATTCGAGCATGACAAGTAGTATCTTTAGTAGGTAAATAACAGACGTGATGGTGACGCTAACACTGGATCGAGCAACTAAACGTTAAACATGCCTTTGAAGAGTGCAAAATGTTGTGCAGTGCCAGGTTGTGGAAAAACACAGTAGCTGCACTGGATTTAGAGAGAGCCTGAAATAAAAAAAAAAACCAAACAAACAAAAACGATGCTGTGCCTTCTATATTGGATCCGACAGGAATGGTTCAACACACTTATGTGAGTAAAAAAGTTTTTAATGCGCCACTATTGCTTTGTTACAGATCGTTTGATATGTATGGATTATATGAGTACTAAACAAAATCATGATTTCTGATATGTAATGATTCATGTAGGCCTACAGTCAGATGTTTTTGTCCCAGAATTGTTTATTGTGCATACATCAAACCAGTGACTAAACGGTAAACTTCGCATTATTTCTCTTAGTAGGATGAGAATAATCTGTTATTTAAACTGTGATTAAATTACATATAGAAAGTGATCAAAGAACGCTCCCTTTACAATCGCTGGAGCTGTCAATCAAACAGTGCGGGTGTTCTGGACTCTCGCCAAAACTCCTGTTAGAATCAACAAATCTCTTATTTACATTGTGTTTGCACTGTTAATTATGATGAAAGCATTCATTAGTGTGCAGAAATTGAGTTACAATAACGAGATCATGCTCATCACTGCAACCTTTCATGCCACGATCTAAATATAATGATATAATCAACACTTTTCACGATTACTAAACCTTAAGAACTGTAATAGTAAAAATATGCTAAAAGTTTCCGAGAGGGTTCCACATGTAATACTTAGCTATTTCCATATGCAAAGATGCTAGCCAATCACAGCAGTGGGCGTTTACACTGAAGTCTCACAGCAGACACGCCCCTTAAAACAGAGCGTTCAAATAAGAGGGCTAAAATCAGGGTAGGAAAAATGCCTTTTATTTCTAAATGAACAATTTTTGATGTAAAAAACATACTAATATTATAAGTGCACCCCAGGAAACATTATAAAATAATAACCCCTTTAAGTGCATTTCTTATCTTGTATCTCTGTTTGGTGCAACATGTTGCATAGCTGTAGTGAGGTGGTTTGTAGGTTTGTGATATGCTATGTGCACCCCTCATAATCATGGTTTCTTTGAGACTAAGGACTGTCACTCACAGGCTTAATTTGACAACACAGAAAAAATAGACTACGACGCAAAAGCAGCCCATCAGGGATCCTTTGTGTGATTGCGTGTAATAGGAGAGCTCTGACTTAGTTATGCATCTCATCTTACAGATTAAATGTGGATAAATCAGAGAAAGTATACAAATGATGGAAAATCAATAGACAAAAAATAGTATTGTAAAACTGAATAAGAGAATCCTCATTATGTATTACTGCACATAACATTAATCTCTGCAACAATATTTTAGGAACATTATGCCACTATAGACGTAATTACAGCAGTCATATAAAGCATCAGACAGTCATAATGCTGAGCTAATTTATGCATTCATTACATTCCTTTAGTTTAGGGGGCACGAATGGGCCATCAGTATCAATGGACATTGCTGTTTTGGTAGGGCCTTTGCTAATTACATATCTACATTATCTAAGTCTTAGACCAAGTTAGATTATTGTATTATTTATCAGGGAACAGCTTGTGAGCTTCTAAATTTAAAGCAAATGCAGAGTCTTTATAAATTGATGGAGCTGTAAACCTCAATGTAAAAGCATACCTCTCGTTTTTTAAACTCCATGTGGAAGCATTTCTTCACTTTACTTGGAGTACTGCTCTGTAATCGTCAGTGTAGTGTGAAAAAAAACATGTTTATTTAATGACTTTGAAGAAGGTTGCATATCCCAGCTCTATGCTTGATTATATAATCCTAGTATACCATGATTTTTCTACAGATAAAATCTGTTATGTGACTCATTACGGGAGCAGAGACTTGCATTATTGATGTTGGTATGTTCAATGATTCTAATTATGTTTTGGCAGAAATATTGACATTAAAACTCCAAAAGTGACTAAATTATTCACATCCAGAACAAAAGGAATTTAAAAACAATTTTGCTGACAAGTTGTGTATTTGCCAATGGAAAGAAAATAACAAATAATTAAATTTCACATGCTTTATAGACTTTTTTTGTGTCACGTACTTGCGACACAAGGCTCGCTGTATTTGCTGTTCATTATCCCCATTGCCTGGAGAAAGAATACGTTTTGAACAGAGGTTTGTTGAATTTTGATGGCGCCATCTGGAAAAGTGAATTTAAAACAGAGCGCTGTTCATTTCAAAGGACAAAATGTAAAAATGAGTAGGGTTCGAGAGGAAGATAAGTCCTTCATTGTCAGACTAGATCTATCTAAATTAAATCAGTGTGTTCATTGGGAAATTCTTGTTGAAATGTGGAATGTGACATTTTCCTGCTTTATAATAGCATGTTTCTAAGTTGGTGGGAACTGATCATGAATACAGAGCAGAGAGATGTCGAAATGAAACAGTCTTCCATGTCCAAGCTAAATGACTCCTCTTGTGTTATGAGATATTTGATGTTTGACAAGATTTTTCTCTCACGACAGCTTTATAGTAAGAGCCTTTATTGGTGGATTTTATTGATTTTGATATAGATATACAGCATAAATCAATTAGACATTTATTTAAAAAAAATTCTACTTTCAAAGAATATACTAAGGACTTATTTCTGTACAACTGTTCAAGAATGTTTTTTATGCTACAGTTTGATTAAAAGGAGGCACTTTTTGGTCCCTATAGACCTTATGTAGCGCTGCTTGTAATTCCACAGCATGAAGGTAAGATCTTACAGATTCCGCTTCAAACATTACAATGCTCATGATAACTTTTGTTAACTCTACATTAAGTAAATCTCAGACTGTCCTCCAAAAAAACCCGACCCTATAGGTCGTTTTTCAAGCACCTTATTACGACCTATATTTACATGTTAAAGTCATGCACCCTCTAGCTGGTGTAAAAATAATGACAGTGTCGTGTTACGTCTGTCGTCATGAAATGACGTATGACTGTCGTTACCAATCAAAATGCATGTTCATTTAAATGCAATGTGTGGAGTTTTTACACCATTTGCCTTATTTCCATTTAGCAAAACTCATTTTTTTTTATTAACGACTACACCCACCCCATCCCTAAAACTACCCTTAGTGATTTATAGTGCATATACACTTTATGAGCACATGCGTTCGCTGGGATCGAATCGCATGATCACATGATTTCTTATTGTTATACGCAGATAAAAGGGAACAATGCATTAAAATTAAAGTGTCCTGTTGTCGATAGGGGCGCAACTTTAGCAAGCGTCCCTATGGGTTGTATTTCATGAATTAAAGGGAAAGTGTCCTGTTGTTGATAGGGTCGCAACTTTAGTAAACGCTCCTATGGGTCGTATTTCAGGGTAGTGACAAACGACCTATATAGGCGTATTGGTTGGAGAACATGTTGGTAAATCCACTTCAGCAGGTAATTACTCTTCGACAGTGATGCCATAGAAATATACAAAACTACCACAAAGATGGAAGTTCAAAGACAAAATTCTAAAGTTGGCTGCGAGCCTGTTTCTCTGGCGCATAAAGTCTACAGCATGTACACTTGTCTTGAAAAGAGGCACAGACTCTGTTTTTGATATTTTTCAACTTTTGGAATCTGACAACTCCTTAGCTTCTGTGGCCTCATGGGATAGAAAAATGTCCACTGGTTCCACACTTCAGATTCTCAGCAGATGCAGTAGGTCATCCGGGTTTTGTTCACCTACTGGATCATGAATACTGAGCATTTGGACATCCTACTTATTTGACATACTGCTTTTTGGATATTATATAATAGTAAATGGTGCAAAAGTAGTTACAAAAGTGTTATAATGAAAAAAATAACACTTCAGCAGAGCTGGCACATTGTCTCAAACTCACCTCCCAGTGGTGTTTACCTTTACAGTAGAGGGTTGATGGGTAAACCTAGCATGACTACCATCTTCTTCTATCTAGTTAAATTGGAGCACTGCTATATAATAGAAAAAGCTGTGTGTTTTGACAGTCACATCTTTTTCTTTTAATTTTGCAGCAGAGCTGCGGAACAGAGAGACAAATGAAACAGTGGCTAACAGGAAGTTAAACAGGAATATTTCTCAAGCCAATTTGACTGTTTACACCTGATCAGTTCAAGTACTTTCTCTGATTGGATATCTATCCGAATGTGAAAAGACCAGTTGTAAATACCTGTCATGTCTAGTTTTGGTTTTGTTGGGCATCGGGAGCTGCCCATAGAGGGGGAATCTGTCACGTCTAATTTTGGTTTTGTTTCGTGTTCTATTTTGAAAGTTAAGCCGGGTGCACACTGTGCGATTTTGGCGATTTGGTCGCCTGAGACAAATTTTGAGAATCCTAAAAGATTCCTATAATCCTAGGCTAAAATCTGTAGTCTTTGATCGCTGGTTTGACATGTTCACCGACAGCCGATTAATGACCATTGCGATCAAATTTTACCTCCGACGAAATTCTGGCAGTGTCAGAAGATTTGGCGCACAATCCTCCAGTATGACTTCTCCTACGACGAATGTCAAATTGTCTTCGTTTTTCAAGACAAGCCGTGATCAAGGTAGAGATGTCTTTGTTAGCCACCATTTCAGTCCCGCGTGTAATGCAGCTCACTGTCACCGAATGTGTGTGGGTTGATGATGTAAAACTCTGGACAAGTTTTCATGCGTGCAGCCATTTTTAACGTGTCTTGACTGTCGTACAGTCTGACATAAATGACAGCTGAGATCCCACAGTGTGACAGTCTGACAAGCAACAATCGTAAAGAACTGTAATAAATCGCACAGTGTGCACACGGCTTTAGTCATTTCTTATTGTTATGTTTTCATTGCTTTGTTTCCATGTTTGCCATGTGCTCCCTTGTCATGTGTCCTATGTTGGTGTGTCTTGTCTAGTCATTAGTCCTTGTGTATATATTCAAGTATTGTCCCTGTACCACTGTTGGTAAGCTCCATGTTGCTTGTGATTGTTTTGCCATGCCATGCCATGCCATGGCAAGTAAAGTCTATGTTATGTTTTATGTTTAATGGAAATAAACTGCACTTTGGTTTGTCAAGACTTGCCTCCAGTGGAATGCTTACAATGCCCTCCGAAACTCTTTCGAGATGGATTTAAATCCTATCAATCAAACCACTTTAGGAGGTGCTTTGAGACATATTCAGAATGAAACTGGACAAGTGTAAATACATGTGGTTGTTGAAACCACATATGTAAATTTTACTTCTCTCAAAATGGTAAAAAATAAACATTTAAGAGTATGTTATAACATATGAGATGTTATAGCCAGATAAGACAATGTTACTGCAACATGCATCACCACCGATAAGGCCCGCCAGAGATGAGTATCTGAGCATTTTATAAAATCAGATAGTTATCCCATCAGTAAAAACTCAAAATGACCAGGTGTAAACAGGTCCAATGTTTTTTAACTGGTGTTTGCCACTCCTCATGGTCCAGGTTTGCATGGTATGTCACCTCAGACATTGGTATGTAGGATACATTATGCTTTATTCTAATGTCTGACTCTGAGAACAAAAGAAGTTTATACATTGCTAGTCAAGTCATAATTTGATACTCTTCTTTGATGATGGCATTATCAAAGGTCATCATCTCTTTGAAAAAATGTCCCTTTTTTACCCCCCCCTCTCTCTCTCGCTCTCTCTCTCTCTCTCTCTCTTCATAATAGATGCCCAGTGCATAACAAAAGATTTCAGGCAGGATTGAGGAAATATGACAAAGTCCTTGCAGCACAGAGGCTCTTGCCATCATTCACTGCTCACGATAGACAATGTGAATAGCAAACATTAAAATAAAAGGTGAAATTGTTGAAATGTTATGATGGTTTGCACGTTTTGGGGCAAAAGAAGTCAAGGCTTTGCTCACCTGTAGAGGCTTTCTGTAACTGTTTGCACTGTTTGCATATGCTTTTTTATTTGCTGTTTTTTTCTACTGTTCCCCCTCTCTAGAGGGGAAGTAACTTTGGGACAGGGGTCTCTGTGAGCTCAGCAGGTTAAAGTCTGTACCACAGCTTAAAAATCAAACACATATTTGTTTCCTGCAGTTACACCGATAAGATAAATACAATTTTCAATACTATGTACAGATCCTTCCCAGTTAGAAAGCACTATACTCCAATAGAGGATATCAGACATTATAAAAGGTTGGTGGTAGCTGGTTGACTGATGTTGTTTCTAAATTAACTGCCACCACAGTCTATTACTGTCTTTACTAGCTTTTTAGTGAAAATCTTTGAATAATACAGCTGCCTGTCTGTGATGGATATAAACTCATGACAAAAATGGCAGATTTAGGTTTTAAAAAATGAATGAAATTGTCTTGTGTTGAGGCGACCCTGCTAGCAATCCCGGGAATTGCTAAATGTAATCTCCAACACTAAAATGAAATTAACTTTTCATTTTATGGACCATGGAGGAAGAACACTTCATTTCCCTGAACGTTTTACCCCAAATTTTGATAATATTCATTTTAATAAAATGTATCTGGTGTTTAATAATAATAATATTAATAATGATAGTTGTTGTTATTTTAGCTTTTGGTGACTGTTAATTGTTTTGATGGAATTAAACCTAATTTAATGGAATATGTATCAATTTATTTTGAGAAAAACACATCAGGAATAAATTAGTATAATTAGGTAAAATTAATGATTTCATTTGATTAATGAATGTTGTATATTGTTAAAAAACTGATATATAAATGTGTATTTGACTAAAATGACTTGTATTTAATTTCTTTGAATTGTGATTCAGCAAATTCCTTTTTCTCACTTTTCAATTCCAAATTCCAACATCCCTTGGAGCATGGCCAATTCCAATTCCAGCTCATGAACTGAAAGGGAGCCATTTCTTACATTCTGAATTTTGCTCAACTCTGCGTGACTGCTCTAATCATGACTTTCAACGAACTAAAGATCTCTACAGTTCCACAACTGTTGTTTTGTGCTAGAGCTTGAAAGACAAGCACTTCAAACAAACTAAATGCACTGAATCAAAACTAGCAGTAATGGGTTTCTCAGCTATATGCTGAAGTTATATAAATCAAATTAAAATAAATAGTAAGTGTATGTACTTAAATATAAAAGAAGAAAAAGACAGAAAGCAAACTGGCAGTCAGAAAGAACCCATCACCTCAAACTCATTAAAAACTAGGGACCAACACACATGCCTGCACCAAAATATTCTTTTCATTATGATATCTGAGAACCTGCGGTATCCCAGTAGGGGAGTTTTAGACAGCCTAGGTTGTTAACTTTATAGTTTTCACATGGACCCTATTGGAGTTAATTATTTAAAACCAAATTTGTGGGTGAAGAACAAAGAATATAATGTCAGAGAGTCTGTGTTTACAAGCTTAGTGGTTTTAATAGCTGTAGTTTGGTATAAGGTACTACATATTCCCTTTAGGTCCTGCTGTGTCAGTTTAAATTATAGAAATCAGAGTAGGAAGTAATAGTAGAAAAACCTGAAATTTAAAGATAAAAGAAGGAAAGAAATAAAGAAAGTAACATTTATGAACTTTTATTAACATTTATTAACTAATTATAACAGCTTGATTGACTTCTAAAAATATCTGAACATTTGCAAAAAGAAAGCTGTGGATTATCATTAATTTGAAATGATGTTTTCATAAATTAGATCTAAAATGAGCCATGTTTATAGAAGTTTATATAAACACATAAGCAAAGAAGAACAGAATGTTCAGGAGCTAATTGAAAGATCCTGGTTGGCGAGGGTATGCGCCCACATCTAGTTATTAAAAGTTTAGTGGCTAACTTTAAGCGACTACTAATGAACTTTTTACACATTCGCTGAATTCAGCCCACATATTTACACTGTTATCTCTAATTCCATCTGCCAGTAGTGATCTAGCGTTCCCCCTTTGACCAGGTACATCTGTGCACATGTCAGCATCACCCCAGGCAATGGCAATGGCTCGGTCACTTTGCTATCAGGACATATGAAACGATTACCTCTCAAGTCCAATCCAACAAACAGTGTTTGTAACACAGTAAGGGATGACAATTTCTCCATTATGCAGACACTGTAAACCCAAATAAGTTGGCAAAACTCAAAAAAATTAGGCAATCAGTCAAATATTTTAAGTATGAAATTCAAGGTTTAAGTATGCAGAACTGGCCGATTTTTATTTTGTACTCATATATTTTAATTGTTCTTAACTTGAAATGTTTGAGTACACATTTCACTTAAAATTATCATGTAACACCAACATAAACATTTTTATTAGTGTAAACTTAGCTAGCTACAACAAGCTAATTCAAAAAATGCTAATTTGCTAACATGTTAACAATAGCATGGTGTAGCACTTGCTGATTGAGTGCAGCGATATAAAGTATTTAACATACTTGCTCTCAAACCAAGCCGCATGTACAACTTGTCACCATGATGGTAACTCCAAAAAACCATATTAACAGAAACTCTTCTAAATTAGCATAACAAAACATTAATCACTACTAAACTACTAACATTAATCTTGCACGAAAAACATTATATAACACTTAATTTTAACATTTACTCTCCCTTTCGAGTGCCATGGGCAAAGCATGCTGGGAAATAAAAATCCCAGCCCAATTTTTAGTTAAACTTAAGTTCGTCTAAATTAAAAGAAGTAAGTTATTAAAACTCAAAACAATGAAAGTTCAGTTTACTAAAAATATATCAGTTCTGTGAACTTGAAAGAAAAAGAAAGTGCTAAATACTCATAAAAGTTAATTTGACTGAACTAATTTGTTTAATTTAAGTTTGTCCTACTCAAACCAATTAATTGTTTTGAACGTTAGGGTTTACAGTTCACAAAACCTGCGATCACTCTCCCTTCAGCACTGCTCACATTCTCCCTCCTTTCACATCAGTTGTCATTAAACATCCCAATGGGGTAATTTGCACTTTACGATCTGTTCCGCATTTTTTCGGAGAAGACGTTGATGCGGATCATTCCTGTGTATAAGTATTATTATGCATCCTTTTGTAAATAGCTAGCGAGTCGGGAAACATTTAGAGCCAACAGAATTCCCTTGTCAGTCATCTGCCGTTTTTCACTATGCTAAAGACCCACAGTCCATTTTCCATCTGCCTCTCTGAGTCCTCATACAAAACAATGAGTCCCAGGATAGCTCCACTGACTATGTTATCAAAAACGTACAGTATGCGAATGTAAATTCACAGTTCACTGCCGTTATGACAAAACACAGAGCGGATTGTAAACAAATAAACCATGCGCGCACTGGTATCTTGGGAGAAGCGGGATACTTGGTGTGATAGGGGTGTGGGACTGTGTTTAGAGTTTGTCTCATGTTTACTCTTGGGGCTTTTGTGCTTCTTGGACATCAGCCACAAAAATATGTGGCTATTGTTGGTGAGCTGCAGCCATTGTTTGAAAGCATTGTTTTGCTTATCCTTGCTCTTTCACCACTATGCTTCGTTTTCAGTGACCGTTTCTCACAGATTTCAGTCCCTGGATCCTGCTGTCTGTTTCTTTTTATCTGTTTAATTCCCCAGCCACTCTTGAGGACTTTGGAAATCTTGCTTCAGATAGGCAGTTTAATTAAAATCATAATTAAAGATGATCTAATCAAGAGAACGCACCTGCTGCACTTCAGGAACAGTGAGCAGTGGATGGATTACAGTTGCTAGTGTTAAGTGGTACCTTGTTCCTAATTGGTTTTAATGGCATATGTTCTGTGAGAATCCAGCACCATTCTATGGCTGAGCTTATATCACTTGGATTCTTAATTTAATCTTGATCACTCAAGCCACTTAAAAACACATCTGGGAGTTTGGATATAAGTGACATGAATATGTGCATTTTTTATTATTTTTTTTCAACCAAACAAGAAAGACTAGCAATAATTTAACTTTTTTACTAACTTTTTTTTTAAATGTTTTTTTCCCCCAACTCAGTCTCATTGGGGTTACATTTCTGCAAAATGAATGATTGCATTGATTATTGCACATTTTGCGGCACTTTCAAAGCAAAATATTCAGTGAGTGGTGTTAAAAAACATGTTCAGATTTCTCCGAAACAGATGAACCTGAATGTGGAAACATTTTATTACATTGGCTGTCATACCGTACATATCACAACAGCTAAGAAATGAAATGTCTGGTGAGTGCCTATGTCCTAAGTTAACCAGTTGTGATGCGATAAGATTCCAGTGACAGCTTGTATGTATAGTATGTTTGGAGTTTTGCAAAAATTTAAAGGGTTAGTTCACCCAAAAATGAAAATAATGTCATTTATTACTCACCCTCATGTCAAACCACCACCCGTAAGACCTTTGTTCATCTTCAGAACACAATTTAAGATATTTTTTGATGATATTTAAGATATTTAAGATGTTTTTGCTCAGTGAGGCCTCTAAAACAAAATAACGACTTTTCAACAATATCTAGTGATGGGCGATTTCAAAACACTGCTTCGAAGCTTTACGAATCTTTTGTTTTGAATCAGTGGTTCAGGGCGCCAAAGTCACGTGATATCAGTAAACGAGGCTTCATTTACGCAATCCGAACTACTGAAACAAAAGATTCGTAAAGCTTCAAAGCAGTGTTTTGAAATCGCCCATCACTAGATATTGTTGAAAAGTCATTATTTTGTTTATTTTTTGGTGCATAAAAAGTATTCTCGCTTTACAATATTAAGGTAGAACCACTGTTCACATGAATTGTTTTAAATATGTCTTTAGTACCTTTCTGGATCTTGAGAGGTTCACTGACATTGCTGGCAATGGAGGCCTCACTGAGCCATCGGATTTCATCAAAAATATCTTAATTTGTGTTCCGAAGATGAACGAAAGTCTTACGGGTGTAGAACGACAAGAGGGTGAGTAATAAATTACATTATTTTCATTTTTGGGTGAACTAACCCTTTAAGTAGAGGCATGTTTTTCCTGTGAACAATTATTATTATTTTTTTTTAAACATATTTAGAGCTTGTGCTATTTTGAACACCAGTTATACGTCCAGCCATTAGTGTGACCTCTTGGATGTTATGGTGGGGGTTTCAACTGTAATCATCTCAGTAAATCATCTCGGACTTACAAAGGCGACATCAGTCAGACGTAGCACCAGTTTTGTTTTGTAGAGTTGATAGTGCCATTGTTGCATTGAATTTCAAGATGGCCTGCTAACATTTAATCATTCTAATAACAAGAGCACATTTTGACCTTCAGACTTCAGGAGGGGCTTCCTATAAAACCTCATATTCAGCATAAAGTTCTCCAGTCAGCAAGCATGTAATTGAATGGCCTCACATTTCTGTCACAGTAACCTCTAAAAACATGCCCTAAACGTTAAAAAAAAACGGTTCCCTGAAAGGAAACAAGAAGGTTTCAATGGTTGCTACACCCATCAGCAGACTTATGAATCTCATGATGATAATCTTTGTGTGTGTGTGTTCCATAGAAGAAAGTTTGGAACGACATGAGCAAATTATGACAGAATTTGACATTTTTGGGGTGAACTATCCATTTAAGCTATTGGTAAATGATTTTATAGAAGACAATGTGATTTAATTTCTTTGTTTTAATAGCGATAAATAGCCAGTTGCCAACTTCCTGGTAAAGAACTCCACTACCCATAATTCTGAGCGTCATTGTCAGAACTTGCAGAAAGGAGAACTCCACTTAAAGAGCTCAGTGGCAGTAAAGTTTAAATATATAGTATTTTATCCTTATCAATAACTATTAGTGAATATTGAATTTTGATATTGCAGCATTAATGTCGATACATCATTTGAAGTCATGAGTTATCTTGAACCTTTTTGTATCTTGTACCATTTTTCAAGTGCTTTTTTTTTCTTTGAATCAACGTTTGTAATGTTATAATTCATCTCAGAGCTGGTTGGTTTGAGCCATGGCTTAGAACTCACAGAGGAAAATGTTTTAAAATACGTATAGAGAAAATGAATGTGAAAAATACTTCCAGAAACCAATGGGGCGGTCACTGTTGCGCTCTATTGCACATCACAACTACATATGTGTCCAGTTAAATCAGACACTAAATCTAATTTTCATAGTTGGTTCATGAACAACACAAGAAAAATAGGAACGACTAACTATAGACAATAGACCATGGCTTACTAATGATGTTAAATTAATGGGAAAATCTTTATTCTTTACTTGTCAGTATTCACGGTAATAAATGTCATATGATTAAACAAAAATGATTAAATTCCTTATCCCTGTTATATTAACTTTGAGTTTAAGCCCTTCAGCTGTGCTTGACTCATTTTAATGATCACCTCGAGCAATTATCTAAAAACTTGTGCCATCTCTACCAGTCAATTAGGCTGCTGCTACAAAAACATCCCTGCGCTTCCCTGAACTCAAATTATAAGTGGATTTTTGTTATAGACTTGAAGCTATGTATGTTCAGTACAATTTCTTCCATGTTCACAGTCTTCAAAATACATAATTGGCCCAGTGCGGCAGCTGCTGAAACCTTATTTTGGTCTTACAACAGTGACTTTTAAGCAAATTCCCTGCTGTGTAAAGTTAGTATGTGACAATAATTAAAATAGTCTCATATTAAGCTTTTCACCGAAAAAATATCTGCATGTTTCATTTTAATAGATCAGTTTATTTCAGACTTTATTTTAATCATCAGTTCTGTTATTATTTATGATGAAAATAGAGTTTGACAGTGTGCAAACTTCCCACGCTGTATTTCTTTAAAAAATATATATATATATTGGTGAAATGTGTAACTCATATCCTAGCTCAATATTCATAGACAGTTATGAATAAGACATTTATAGATTTGTGGCTCTGTGGCATTATCAAAACATTTCTCTGTTTGTTTGGGAATCCTAATCAGCATAGCAACAGTGACTCAACCAATGACTGGAGTTTGGGGGCGGGGCTGTCTGTCTGACTGACCAATAGAAGACCATATAAAAGAGTTTATTTAAATGGTCTGTCAGCATAAGCTAATTATAATTAACTGATTTAACCTGTGTTTAATATTTAGGAAGTCACTAAAAGTTTGAGTTTTTGAATATATGTGAACAGAATTGACATGTTTTGTATGAACGTATGTGTGAAGTAAAGGGAAATGATGGCTGTGGAGGACAAAGTTGTATAAGAGATTTTGTTATAGATGGCTCCGCATTATCATTCAAAGGAAATATTTTGTCTTCAGGATTTATTGAAAAGGCAGTCTCTCATCCCCGCATGGGGAGCATACATCCACAAACTCTGATACGGTTTGAAATAATCATTGCCAAAGAGAGTGGGACTGGAGAAAATGAATTTTCTTTTACAATAAAACAGAATTTGAAGAGCCACACTCGAGTGAGGCATTTTAATACAGTATGGCTCATTAAACTCTGCTGACTTGGCCTGGGTGGCAGATGAACATTAGTTTCACAACTCATAATGTGGAACTGCAGTCTTGAGGCAATTTGGGTGCTCTACAGACCCCATGAAGCTTTGAAACTATAGTTTTTATTCTAGGCAGAACTGTCAATCATAATGCAAACTGAAAAGAGAGTATCTTTTGACTGTAATTTACGTGCCACACTTCACTTCACCAGATGAAAATCCCATTTATGATTAATCTGTAGAGTGGAGACAGATACTGTGTGTTCTGTCTGAGGATCTTTGAATAGAACTGTAAATATGGGGGGGTGTATTGTAATTGTATCATTACAATAATAAATGCACAAAATTTATTGACATAGACATCATGGCTATTATAATAGTTTCGTCCTTACATCTACTATAATGCAATATATTGTTAGTCTCGAGAGTATTTACATTAGTCAATAAATACGTGGATCCGCGTTTATCTTTTGGTTGTCTTGATGGAGTAGTGGCGTTGTTCAGTGTGCCAGAGTTTCGGTGTTCTAATCCAGCCTCGTGTAATTTATTTATTTATTTATTTTTTTTCATTAAAACCAAAGATTTTTATCAGTGATTGTATATCAGGAGCAGGGACACGTTTATATGCATTTTGTTTTGTGATTTCACCGGAACGAATAGAATCTCCGGCCGATAGATTGAAGCGCTAGTCCGTGTGAAGACTGCGCAGTGTGCACGAGCGCCAACACTGTTGCGCTACTGATAACAGCGGCAGCGGCAACGAGCACTCAACATGATTTCAAAAACAACACATCCCAGCAATAGATCGCCTATTTTTTAACACAAACGAACGAATTGCTAATCAACTAGAGATGTTTCTTTCGTATTAGATGCATCCGTGCCGCAAAATGTTTCAAAAAGTGGTGGGGACAATATCGACCCTGGCAAAAAGTGGTGGGGACATGTCCCACCCGTCCCACCTGCAAATTACGCCTATGTATTGGACAGAAGTTGGGTTACACATTTTAACCCAGCAGGATGGGTTGCACAATTTAACCCAACTTCTGCTCATATTGACTAAATGCTGGGCTAATTTTACCTCATAATGGTTATTGTTTCCATTTTCTTGCAGCAAATGTTATTTATATATTTAATTTAGGTTGTAAATTATTTAATTAGCCTATATATATATAGTTAATTTATGAAATAAACTTTAAAATGAAAATTACCCAAAGCTTTACTCACCCTCAAGCCATCCTAGGTGTATATGACTATTCTGGTGAATACAATCTGAGTTATATTAATAAATATCCTGACGGATCCAGGCTTTGTAATAGCAGTGAACGGGACCAACAAGTATGAAGCTCAAGAAAGTGCATCCATCCATGATAAACGTACTCCACATGGCTCCGGGGGGTTAATAAAGACCTCTGAAGCGAAGCGATGCTTTTGCGTAAGAAAAATATCCATATTTAACAAGTTATAAAGTAAAATATCTAGCTTCTGCCAGACCCCCTTATGTATTCACCTTACAAAGAAAGTGTATCGCCTCTCACAGTTCAAAATGCTTACACTACGTCCTACGCCTTCTGTATTCAACTTACGACAAAAGTGTAACTAACACGACGTCAGTTACGCTGTTTTCATAAAGTTGAATATGGAAGGCGGTCTGGCGGAAGCTAGATATTTTATGGATATTTTTCTTACACAAACACATTGCTTTGCTTCAGAAGGCCTTTATTAACCCCTCGGAGCCGTGTGGAGTACATTTATAATGGATGGATGTACTTTCTTGAGCTTCATACTCATTGGTCCCGTTCACTGCCATTATAAAGCTTGGATGCGTTAGGATATTTATTAATATAATCCGATTGTGTTCATCAGAAAGAAGAAAGTCTATATACACCTAGGATGGCTGAGGGTGAGTAAATCTTGGGAAAATTTTTATTTTAAAGTGAACTCATCCTTTAATGGCAAGTTCATTAACAACAACATCATAAAGCATTTAGAAAGTGACTGGTGCAAAAGGAGCAAACTCAGTGCTCTTCTGGCATCTGTGGGAAGAAAGGAACTGTATCAGTACAGTTTGAACTGTCTATTCAACAGATAACAATATTCACATTTGCTGTGTTAAATAACAGCTTTATGTCTTATCTGTCGGACATTAGTCTTACCTTCCGTTCGACGAGTGGCACAAGCGTTGCTCCCATAATAATCAACAGAGATGTTCACGCTGTAAGTACAGCAGTGGTAGCTCATTTTAACCCTGGTTGTGTCGAAATGTGCCGTTCTCTTGACACTTGTATAATGAGAGATGATAGGCTACTTCATTATGTCCGCGTCATGTTTCTTGCTCGGTCTGCAACGCAAGCAAACCTATCAGATGTGAAATTATGTTTTTTTTTTGTTTTGTTTTGTTTTGTCTGTACAGTAGTTATTTCATACACAAGTGTATACAAACCTCAAAGTTATTCAGGAAGATCACTTCAGGAAGTTTTCTCTTAGGACGGGAGACAAAATGACTGTTACCAATCCAGTTTATTTCAGTTTAGCTAACCAACAGTTGGCTAGTTTGGGTAGTTTATTAGCTATTTTTATTTATTTTTATTATTTTGTATAAATTCTAAATGTATACATTTTATTAATGATATTTTGCTAAAAATGTTTGTAAAAGGGGTTGTAAAATGGCAAACTCACAAAATGAATAAAAAAAATAAAACAACTCATAAAATTTGTAAAGGACAAATATTTAAAGAGTTTCAGACTTTCTCTATATTTATTTTCTTATTCATGGGATGTGCCAATGGCATATCCGGATAAGGATACAAAGTCTGTTCTTGATCAATTAGCAAGAGCTTAAATATTAACAAAACATTTTACGTTTAATAATAATGTGGCTATTGTCAGCTTGTATTAGACTCAGAAAGTTAACAAATCCACATGCATTTGATACTGTAAATAATTAAGGGTCTGTCTTTGCACGCTGTCCATCAAACAGTGTATTTGACAACAAGCAGCTGAACTTCACCTTTATTTACTGAAGCCCTGGTGTTTAACTGATGCCAATCCTTATCTCAAGTTAACATTTTATTATTGTGCAGATAATTGATCAATACAGACAGGCCTAATTGGTTCCACCGGAGCCAAGTTTCTGTTCACATTAATGTCATTCTGTGTGAGTGAAAGATTTTTTAAAATAGCCCGAGACCTTAAATGATCTTTCAGTGAAAAAAACTGAAGCCCAGTAAATGAAGATTGTTTTTTTGCCCGCCCCTCCCCTAAATAAGTAAAGTGCTGAATTTCATTCTCCTCCTGTTAGCTAACCCTAGGGATTTAATTAAATCTGTGAAAGAGAAATAATGGCTTGTAATGTAATTAATAATCAAATACAACATTGAATTATTAAAAATGCATTTATAATGGCAAGCAATATAACCTATTTCGACATGTTTGAATTGGACAGGGTTGCCATTTTTCTAAATGCAAAGAATATAACCTGTATCTTTTGCAATTTCTCAAGCAGTTTGACATTAAAGGTATTGCAATATCAAATCTTTCTATCTCAATGCTTTCAATCTGTTTGTATATCTCAGTATCCAAATGTGCCTCTTCAAAAGATGCTGTAACATGAAGGAAAAAGTCTGTGTCATTTCACAACATGATAAAAATTTGATGTACACAGCCGTTCACTTTTACAGATAGTCAAGGTTGGGCTGTTTACAAGTTTTAAGTCGATTTTACTGGTTGCATACCAAAATAAACAACCAACTTTAAAATAAACTGTTTCCAGGAAGTCTTGATTCAGACTTTAAGCACAAAGAAATACTGTTTAATACTATCTACCAAGCTCTGCTTTAACATTACATTAACCCCGACACATTCACTGATTAATTGGTTTAGAACTTTTGGATGGAATGGAAGAGATCCAAGGACCAACACTAGAAATGGTTTCAATGGATATTTTAAACAGACTTTGTGTTCTTTGTGGTGCAGGAACTTGGCTCTGTCATGAATATGTGTGGAAAACCTCTCAATGTCTAGTGTCATCATGTTCTTGAATATCATGTTGTATATTTCAGGCAATAAAATTGAAAGGCAGCATGAAAGTTGTTATGCCAATTATGGCATGTTTTAGTTGACACCCAAGAGAATGAACTGTTATGAGACAGCTTGTGGCACAAATGTGCCTTACTTAAGAAAATAGAAAGAGGTCATGAATCTACCATCACATCCTTATGTTCTAGTAATGTAAGCAGTGTTTTCTTTCAAGCTACAACTTGCATATGTCATGCATCAAAAAACAGGTTTTCCTAATATGTAAACAAATTGTCCTAATCATTGATTAAAAGTCAGAAAAGTGAACTTAACCTAATCAAGAAATATTTGAGGAAACTTACAGGAACTGTGTCTACACAGTTGCATGGCTTAGAGATAAATAGAGCTAGATATTGATTCTTCATCCTTCATCATAGCAGTATATGTGTAGTGCTAGAAGAACGACAGAGAGAACCACCTAGGCTGTTTTGCAGGTAAAAGAGTCTTTGTTATCTAAGTCACAGAATCGATAATTGAAAAACAAATTTTAAGCAGACTGTCATTACAGACTGATGAATGAAGTTATGGTGCACTCAAGACAGTCACCATTAACTGTTTACAGATGAAGTGTTGTGCCATAGAGTTTCTGTGTAACCGTCTTGCTTCATTAAATCAATGTCTTGCATTAATTTGATCAAATCCTGTCCTGTCCAATCTTCCATCATAGGGCTGAGAAGTTTACTCGAGCCACACTTACAGCCAGTATAAGGCCCAGGAAAGCATTATTGTGACACATTCGGCTTGTTTATAAATCAAACTCTTCTCCACGTGAGTGGAAAACCAATGGTAAACAATGTCCTTGTGGTGTCCGAAACGGCATAATGAAATACACTGTTGGCTCTTTATCTTGTTCATAGACTCCACTGGTGTCCTCTTTATGTCATACTGTGTCAGTCTCAGAGACCTCCAATCATCAATATACTGTACTGCCAGAGAAACATAATAAGAGAAGTGAGTACATAATACTCACTCCCTCTTCATCCTTCATTCTACAAGTCATTCTGTAAATTATAGCATTAATTTAGACTAATTATGGCTGTTTATTACTGATATGTACAGTACAGTGCATTTCACATCTGATTAGGTATATTTCTCAAAATTAAGTTCAGCACTGTCAAAAAATTAACACATTCAGCCATCAAAACATTTTTATTTTGCAATACAGCACAACAAACGTGTCCACCGTAATGGACATTTACAGCAGTTAGAGCACTCTGGGACTGAAATGTTATTCCACCATGGTCCATTAACAAAAAAAAAAAAAAAAAGAGTGTTATTATTAGGCTTGCCACTGTATATGATGATATTTGTTGCACTTGGTACAAAGGATAATGCTGGTGTGAAAATATTGGGAAACATTATAAATTAAGCTTACTTCTCTCAATCTCTCAAATTCCATCAAAAAGATCTTCATTTGTGTTCTGAAGATGAACGAAAGACTTATGAGTTTGGAACGACATGAGGGTGAGTAATTTATGACATAATTTTCATTTTGGGGTGAGCTAACCCTTTAATATAGCGAACCAAACACCACAATTTAGGATCCAAAATGATTACTGGAATGAACAAACAAACTACAAACAAATTTCATTTTATTTTTTAAATAAATTAATTAATTAAATTCAAAGTTTGGTGACATTATGAATCCTTTTCACATTTCCAGGGTTCTCAGGAGCGGTCATCATAGTTGGGTAAACTTCTATAGTAGTGATTGGAAACTATAACACATTTTTTTTTTTGGTTCCATTTGCTCCAATAACAAAAGAAAAAAAAAAAAAATCCACGATAGCACTTCTGTGGAAAACATATTGAGAGATTGATTACTGTCATGGTTAGCTGTAGCGTAAATACAACAAGAATGAAGTGTGACACAGATTGACCGAAGAAATCAGAACAGATCAAGACATGAATGTGACAATTACGGTGGTCAGAAGAGAGAAAGATCAATTTTCAAATTTGCCATCAAATTTGCCATCAATCTCTCAGCCGTTGTGTTAGAAACACCCTCACAGCAGTTAATATAACACAAAGGGCCCTATTTTAATGATCTAAGCACGTGGTCTGAAGTATATGGCGCAGGTGCACTGAGGGCGTGTCCGAATCCACTTTTGTCAGTTTAATGATGGAAAAAATTATCGGTGCGCTAGGCGCATGGCCTAAAAGGGTTGTACCTAGTTGTGGGTGCGTTTTAGGCTTAATGTGCACAAACCAATCAGAGTGTCATCTTCCATTCTCTTTAAAAGCCAGGTGCGCTTGCACCATGGCGGATTGCTGTTTACATAGCGGAATATAGACACCCTCAGCCTGACAAGTCAGGTTACAATACATATGTGTATTGCCACGATTGGTCAAATAATTTCATTCGTCATTACTGCAAATAGGTAATTCTGATGCAAAGACTATCCATTATGATATGTAGGCATTTTTATCTTTATCTACACAATAATAATCTTTTACATTGCAATCCTTTTATTTTTAATATTTGTCATGTTTGTGTGCTGCTGTGCTTCCCTGTGTGTGTAACAAGCAGAGTGTACACGCACCCGCCTATAGGCGCATATTACTAACGCGCCCTTTAAATACCACAAAAAAACAAAACAAAAATTAAAGCTGCAAGCAGCGTTGAAAGGGCCCTCGCACCTGGGCTCACCACCCTGTTGGCCTTAGGGAAACAGTGAACAATGGGCAACATGCATGTAAGCGAGAAAATACAGGAGAATTAAGTCATTTCAAAGTGCCACACTTCCTGCTGCCAACAGGTGGCGCTTTGACTGTACCTGAATATTGCCATTTAGATGTCTTCAGGCCAGGACTATTATCAAATGTGAAGTTTGGAGCAGATCGGACATTGCATGTTAAAATACAACGCCTGGAAATGGCAAAAACTGCAAAAATTTTGCAGAGAAAAGTCAAAATATCTCACTTCCTGTTGGGTTTTCAGATTTTGCACCCAGGGACTTTTTTGTAGGTTTTTGGGCTGTTACATGTGTGTACTGTGTGTGAATTTCATACCTGTACGTGAAACATAGCACGGAGGGCACTTAAATTGAAATTTTGTAGGTGGTCGCTATCGAGCCATTGTGCCACACCTAATTCTGAAACCCATATCAGACGTAAATTTTCACCACTTCTGTCGCGTGTGCAAAGTATCATGAGTTTTCGAGCATGCTTAGGCCCTCAAAAATGCAATTCATTTTGAAGAAGAAGAATAATTGACCAAGCAATTACAATGGGGTGGACACCATCGGTGCTCGGGCCTTAAAAAAATACTGCGCCATTGACTTTAGATCAGGTTTTTGTTGGTCAATGGCGCAGTCGTTTTCAGTTGCCTCAAAACCGCAACACGCTAACAATGCGCCTAAACACACCTCGTTTTCAGACCAGCACGTCCATGGGTGAACAGATGGGCACGAGTACATTTGCTATTTAAACAATGTGGGCGCTGGACGTGAAAATGATAACTGCGTCAGGCTGTAACTAGCAAAAAACACTTGTGTCGCGCCTGCCGTCGCATTGCGCCAGGTGTATGATAGGGCCCGAAGTGTTTTAAATGTACAATATTTTTTTAAGTTTTTTTTTTTTTTTTTTTTACCATCGCAAGGTTATTGTTCATCATTGTTTTTTGCTCATGTCAGTTATCAGCAAATCATCAGTTTTCCTGGAAATACTCCATAATTAATTATTTATTTTTCCACTTGCAAATGTTTTTTTTATTACATTGTAATTTTATTTTCTTTAAATTCAAGCCCTGTTTGCAACAATTCAAATTCAATTCAAATTCAAGAACTGAATTTATTTATTTAAAATTCATTCTCAATTCAATTCTGAATTATGCACAATTACTATTGTTGTCCTAAGACATTGTCAAAAATGGATCAAAGATTCATTTTTGCCTGTGGTATTGCTAAGGAACCTATTGATGAAAGGCCCCTTTGGGTTTTGAATATTGATACAAAAGTAGTGATGCAAGGGCAAATTAAAAACCAAGCATACCTCAGACATCCTCAGCCCATCACTAATACATTATGACAAAAAAGATGATGCACCATAATGCAGCCTTGAAATAGCATTTTCAATGATTTAAAAGAGGCCTGTTTTGATGGTTCACAGACAGAATACAGCATGAGGCACCCAGACCCCCTCCTACATTCGCCTGGAGTGATTCTGGCCCTTATAGAGCTGCTGCTGTCCGTTCAGCCACAGGGCCGGCACACAGTCAGTCATTTTAATTAACAGCAAAGGATGTGATGTGTCATCTATGAACAGAGTTGGGGGAGCTGCGTTTGTTAGCGGTGTGTGCTCGAGCTTTAGTCGTCACCGGCCCTGTGTGGTTAAGAAAAGAAAATTAACCCCAGGGGGAAAGGGGTGAGAAATGTGTGCGTGAACCCTGGTCTCAGACCAGCCTGTCCAGCAGTCTAAGTAAAGGAATGTTCAGCATCAATATAAGAGGAACAATTCATAGCATGTTTATATGCCGATGTTTTTCTACACCAAATCTGCATCATGCTGTTAAAACCGACTAAATGAAATTACTGACCCTGCAATTGAAAGCCCACTCTCAGGAAATGGCTCAATAATATGCAAGTGTGCTTCCAGCATATTCTTCAAGGTTATTTGGAATTATGTATTATAACAAAACTCTCGTCTGCTATTGAAGCGGTACAATTTTGAGGTTATTTCACAAAGACGGTTTTGAAATAACTGGCATTTAGTGCGTTTGGGTTCAAGGAGATTTTTCAGACTAGAAATTCACATCGCCCTAAGGTAAGCAAATTGAAAGCTCATTAAGCATTCCAAAAGCCAATTCTAATAATCACTGCAAAAGTACATATTGTGAAGACTTTTCGTGTGCAAAAATTGCAGACCGTTTCGTAGATAAATATGTTTGTTTTTCTACAAAAACATGTTCGGCAACACTCACAAAAAATATCTGAATAATTTATGTATCATTGTCAGAAGCAACAAAAGCATTCTGATGCTAGAAATGTCTTCCTCCCACCGTGCTGCACGGTAAAACTGTCTTAAACGTAATGTCTCTGAAGAGGGAAAACTTTTATGGCCACAGCCGAGATGAGACTGAATTGGTGTCATAGCCCATCTGGACAGGTTGCTATCAAGGAGACGGAGAACAACAAAGCGGCGCTAGTAAAATCCAAGAAAAAGATGACGAAATCGAGTGAAATTCCATTTTGATTGATATGTAATGCAGCATGTATTCCAGAAATGGAGAACGGAGCCTTTTTCTGCTCAATGTGCTGCCCATACTGCCTGGAGGCATCTGTCACTAAGCCATTACTGTCCGCTGACAATAGTGGGTGTACAGCCTGCAAATCACTAGCATTACTAGTCACACAATCCCCTCTCATTTATTTATAATAACGAGAAATCCCTTATAATTCAGCAATAATGCTGTATTAAAGCGTTTCATTGGCAGGCACGATGAAATCACATTAGGATTCAAATCTTAATTTTAAAAGGCCTTGAATCTTTAAATGTAGAAGTTATTAAGAGTAAGCCATCTATTTTTTAAACCATATTACGAGTGTCATATCACTCAATTAAATCTCTAAAGTTAAAAACAATAATTTCTCAGAAAGTAAAAAGGTTTCGGAAGTTTCAGAAGGAAGTGAATTAGACAGCATTGCAGAAGATGTTGTGTTATGGCATTCACAGAGACCTAGTTTTTATGACTCATACGTGTATGACGGCAGAAAGTAGTTTTGATATCTTGACTCACTTTTCAAAAATGAATGAAAAAAGTTAACATCTCAGTAGTCCAAAATAACTTGAAGCCCCAAGGTCATTGTAATTAGCAGTTTTTTTTTTTTTTTTCTTATTTCAGAAATTCAACAACCTGAATCCAGCAAAAAATATATTTACTGTAAATGAATCTATTTTAAATGACATTCATTTTGGTTGTTAAAACTTGTTTAATGTTTTTTTGAGAGGTTTGGGTATAGAGTAGGCTGCATGATAATATCCATCTTCATTTCAGATGCTTTCAGATGGGAAATACAGGGAAAATGACACAGTCTTATCCAAACTGTCAAATCAAGTTCTCATGAGAATATTCAAAAGAGGACTTTAAAATATCAAATCTGGTTGATAATAATCTTGTTGCAATTTTAGATACAAACAAATTTAGAAAGCTTTATACAATAGCCTTTTCTGGTTCTTGAATCTGATTGGCTGATAGCCGTGCGATATTTAATGATAACAGCACTCCTACCTTTTCACTGTTTGTATCACTCCCCTTGAAGCAACTATTATGGCGGCCGAGCAAATCTTACACTTGAGTTTTTTTTAGGTGAGAATGTAGTTGTTTAGACCTGAAATATGTGACTCATATTTAAACATAGCGCCTATTTTACAATTTGTTTAGACGTTTTCGGAGATGCGAGCTCCAGGCGGCCAGTGGCCATTCAGTGCTCGTGTACCCGCCGAGAACAGCTTAATCGTGGCCAGTGCTTCAGGGATTTGCTGCTGGCTCTTGTAGTGGATAAATATGAGATATAATTCATTTTGGGTGCATAAAACGGGCAATCTTTCGTCTTATTAATCTATTACTTGTTCCAGAGCAAATCGAATTGTGCAATGTTAAATTTGATAATTTAATATTAAGGCTATGCTTAATCCAGCGCTGCTTTTGTACGTTTGACTGAATTGTACAACTGTGTTTATTTCCTATTATTTCCTGTATTTGGTATTAAGAAAGGGTCCATTAGTGCGTAATATGGATTGAAAGTTACATTAATACGCCATTAGATGGCGGCAAACTTTACGAGTGAATGAGACTCATTCAACGAGTCAGTTGCAGGAGACTTTTAAATTGAAAGGGACTTTTGCAAACAAAGGACATTGTTTTAGTGCTGTATGTTGTGGAAAATTCCCTTAGCTGTAAAAAGGACAAATACAAGGATCGCTTTCCTCAGCTTTCCTCAAACAGATTTTTATAATGGATATAATATTATAGACATCGACCTGAAGAATGAATGTTATATCAGACACAGGTAATGCTCGCTCAGGCGATCCCTCTCTCTCTCTCTCTCTCTCTCTCTCTCTCTTTAATACTGTACAAAATACAATGAGTTTCAATGGAGGGACTCAACATTCTTTCGTTACTAGTTCTAAGGTGACGTTTTAGAATTAGTAACGGAGGCTTGGTCAAACTGTCAACTTGAGATTTGAATCCGTGGCGGAAGGAAGTAGTTCTGTACAATAGAGGGTTTTAAAGACACTCTGTTGTTATTTCTTATTTATTTACACTTCTTTATTTATTTACACTTCTAAATATTCAACATGTTGGATATTTACGATTTGAGATCGGTGTGGCCCTGATGTTCTTCTGAGCAGACTCTTAACGCACGTCACACCAAAGGAAAATCTGATAAGATAATCTGTAGAATCATCAGGACAATCAGGACTTTACCTAGGAATGTTAGAAGGGGAGAATTGAGCCCAAAATCAGCCCAATTATCTTGTAGTGTGTGGGTGCCTTAAAGCACTTATGCCAACATCACTGGTCAAATACAATTAAGGTGATCTGTAGACACATCCCTGGATTGCTGTGTCATATTGACTTGCTGTTGAGTTATATCTGCTTAATTAGTAACATAATTGCCACTGTCTTCCTTGCAGTTATAATGAAGAAAAATACCAATGTAGCTCAAAATTTACCACAACACATTTCACATAATGCCATATGCTTTACACTCTGGGGAACGTGGGATACCACTGACATGACTGAGTCATGACAGATTTTATTTCCTAAGTAAAAAGAAGGAATCAAATTATTATTCACTGTCAACAGAATTTGAAACTCATGCAGCTTGAATAAGAATTATATGGCATTTACCCTCTATAACTATCTAAATAATTGCAACTTATCAGACAAAATAGAGTATCTATTGAATTACCTGATCTATGGGTAAAAGTAAAGATATAACTTAATGTCATAAAACCAAGCTTAAATTGCAAGAGTCAATTGTTCAAATGTAACTCTCTAGCCTCATGCATTGTTTTCATAGCACGTCTTCCATTTTCACAATTATTTTTTCTAAGTCAGGTTCAATAATGTCTCAGTTGCTAATGAATGCTGTTTCCAAAGAAAAGTATTGACTGGACTATGTATGTGGTGCCTTTGAAGGTATGTCCAAACAATACACTGCAGGATCAGATTTTTTTTTAACTGATATTTTCTTTTTTTTTCCTCTTCTTTTAACTAGGCAGAACTGGTCACCTCATTAGTCACAATGTAAAATTAAGATAAATAATCCTGTCATATACACAAACAATAGCAGCATTATGTGTTTATGTTGCCCTCCTGTCCATCTTTGTTATTTTCAGTTTATGATTTTACTGGAGATATTTATTTCACTTTAAGAGTTTACTTGTACAAGAGTTAATGATTTAGTAACGAAGCATTTAAAATTAGTTTCAGGGATTTTCATGTTTTATAGTGAAAAAAACACTATCTTTGCAATGTATTGACTGACGAGACTTGAGAGTTGGCAGATCTAATAAAACTTAATTCTAAGCACTAGTAATCAAGAATATTATAATTATCAGCTTAATTTGTTATTCCTCTTCATTCAAAGAAATGTTTAAAAAAATGTTTAAAATATGTATTACATTTTATTTTATTTATTTTTTTATCAGTAATGATAGCTCAGTATATGAGATTTACGGATTTTTAAATAAATGTCATGGATTCATGTGGAAGTGTTTTTCTTCTGCTCTAATGCGAAAGTGCTTTTCAGCTGAGATGACTTTTTTTGCGGATTAATCTTTAACCTGCCAGAATGTTTTGCTTCTGAAACCCATTGGTACCTTTCAGAAAGAAAACAACTAAAGATATATTTCCAAAAAGGATGTGATGCCTTTAACTGGAGATTTAACGTCAGCTCAAATCAAGCATTGAAAAATGGGCTGCTGTAGTCTTGCACAATTTTTCTTGTGGCCTGCTCTGCTTCAAATATCGAAAAAAGATCCAGAACAATCCCATCCAATTTAGTCATAAAGATCAAGTTCAGGGCCTGTGGAAAAACACAGATGTGCATTTTGAACCTCCGGTGATAGGAATGGCCGACGGAAAGCCGTAATAACTTTGAGGCGTACTTCATAGTTACTGGAGATGGCTTTTACAAGGATATGTGATACTTGCTTTGCAACAGGGAGGTTAACAGTGACACCCACAAATATTATAGCCGGTATGCTCTCCATACGAGAAAAAGCCAACCTCTCCATTTACAAACACTCTCTCATTTGTCACTGTCAGATTCAGCCAGATATTTATTTAACACCCAATTTCATTTCAATTTAACTAATCTCAGCATGGTGCATCAAACAGAGTAAGTAAGACATCAATCTACTCTGTGTTCTCAGCCAAGCCTGTTAATTTAAAGTCTCACCTAAGTGCTTGCGTGATATTCCTCCCTGTTGGGAATTCATCAGGTAAAAGTGCGTTCTGTCTTTTATACGGACGTGTGCGTGTCCTCCCACTGACCTTGTGGAAAATTAAGCATTTCATAAACCATTTGGAGCGTTTTGACTAAATAACAACCGGCTCCTTTGATGCCACTCATATTCTGAAATATAAGCAAGATAAATTAGAGTATCTGGAAATTGTGCAACCCATTTGATCATTCTCTTTAGAGGGCTGTTGGATTCTGTTCTCCAGAACATTTCACTGTTCTAATCCAAGAATGAATGACAAAAAGAACATGTGACGTTTTCATGTGAAAATGATATGCATGCTTCAAAAGATGTGCAGTGTTTCTTCAGCTTGGTAACTGATACAGTACTTGGCTGCATCAGTGGCTGGTGGTCTATTAGCCATTCAAAATTCTTTCTAGTGTCACATAAAAAAAAAATAAATAAAAAAAAATTGCTTTACCATCTTTAATCTGATCTTTCAGGCAATGTATCAAACCACAGTAATCAAACAATTTTGTTGGCAACAAAACTTCATAAATGTCTATGAAGTTTATTATACATTTTAAAAATTGTCCTCATATTTATGTATATTTTATTAAATTAAGATTTTAATTAAGAATTTACACAACCTAAAAAAATTAATAAAAGTAGTAGTGATGATAATGGGGATTATTATTATTATTTTAAATATATTAAAATATATTTATAAGAGAAATTGTGTGTCTGTTTGTAATTATAATCTTAAATTAAATATACATACTTAATTTATTAAACATTATTGTATTTTCTTTTTGTCATAAAGGAGATATAATTAATTTTGAAGTTTTGTTAAGTGTTA
Source organism: Ctenopharyngodon idella (assembly GCF_019924925.1). Lineage (NCBI taxonomy): Eukaryota > Metazoa > Chordata > Actinopteri > Cypriniformes > Xenocyprididae > Ctenopharyngodon > Ctenopharyngodon idella. The sequence goes on along the minus strand of NC_067240.1, from coordinate 14,835,857 downwards.
ACAATGAGATTATGTGGTATTTATAATCAATTAACACTGCTTTTGTCATTTTTTACAAGATGGACAAAATTTGTCACCAAAGCATTTCGGTTTTACCAAATGACACACTTTTGGTTATACCGAATGATGATATTTTCAAACAATGCTAATAGGCTGATATCTAGCTAGTTAGCTTGCTAGCTAGCTAGCAAAAGGACAAACAAATATCTTATATTTAGTACAAGTTTTTAAAATATTACAACATTTTCCATGTTTTATAGCGGTTGTACCGAATGACCTGATGTTTTGGGACATGCGCATGAGCAAGTGAAAACATGATTTTTTTTCAAATAGTTAAAAGAGAATTAGTTACTTTGCTTCACGACCATGTGGTCCTTTGCAGGTGTCTGAATGATGTCACATCCTGTCACATGATATTGACTGCATGACTTGATCTAAAATGTTCCCTTTATATTGGTTACTCCGAATGACATCAATAAAATGTATTTTTCCAGACATTCTTTCTCATAACAAAGCAACGACTTCTACACATAATTTTAATACTATTTTGCACTATGTTGATATATGATGTTATAAAATCATTCCAGAATAAAAAATGTATACATTTATTATATTTTAAGATATTTTAATCACAAATGAAATGGCTGTATTGGCCTTTGGACTGTTAAACCGAATGACCTTTTGACACTTCAAAATCTTTAAAATACCTTTTTAAAGGAACACTCCAATTTTTTTTTCAAAATAGGCTCATTTTCCAGCTCCCCTAGAGTTAAACAGTTGAGTTTTACCGTTTTCGAATCCATTCAGCCGATCTCCGGATCTGGCTGTACCACTTTTAGCATAGCTTAGCATAGTTCATTGAATCTGATTAGACCGTTAGCATCTCGTTAAAAAATGACCAAAGAGTTTCAGTATTTTTCCTATTTAAAACTTGACTCTTCTGTAGTTACATTGTGTACTAAGACCGAAGGAAAATTAAAAGTTGCGATTTTCTAGGCCGATATGACTAGGAACTATACTGTCATTCTGGCGTAATGATCAAGGAACTTTGCTGCCGTACCATGGGTGCAGCAGGCGCAATGATATTAAGCAGCGCCTGTGACCCCCTGCTTGCACAGGGAGCGTGCCTTGCAACCATGGAGACATTTGTGAGAGACACTGCGTAATATCATTGCGAAAAGTGGAGTGTTCCTTTAAAGATTTTTAAAAATAATTAAAAGCTTTTGGATTCAATAAAAGAGATCTAGTTGTACTACCTCACATACTTTGGATGCCATATCTTTGTTTTTTATTATTATTCAGGCCTTTGGACAAAAAAAAATGACCTGTCACGTCATTGACCACTATTCAACAAGTGTCAGTGAAACACCTGTTCGTCAAATTGTTCTTGGATTAATTCTTAAATTTAAGAGCATATGGGCAGAGAATCCACAGTTCATGAAGAACTAATCATACTAGTGCATAAACAGAAAATAAATGAAACCTATCCAGGGAAGAGGACCCATCACAACACATCCAAACAAAACGCTGCTTGTATTTGTTCTTCCGTAGTAGATAGCAATTGCAGTTGAAAAGCATGGAATTTTGTGCAGATGGAGAGAAAACAAACAATTATGAATGGCTATTAAGTGTCCAAAGACACCAACCATGTCATTGCATTTGAGAGAGAGAAAGCTTCTCCTGCACTTGACTGCTCATATAAATGTTTATGGTCTTTCTCACTGACCCTTTAAAAAGTTCATCACGGTAAATTTACTCTGTGATTATCAAGTTCTTGTTGTTTTCCCCAGGCACAGGATGCAATTACTTGTCTTAATGGCAATTTTGATGGTGACCTTTTGTGCGCACAGAAAAGAGATGCACAAATGACTTTACAGCTTCTTTTGGACAGACAGCTGGTGTAACTGAGATGAGTTTACTGAGGTCTTCACACACCGCACAGCTTTGTGAGCTTTCTCATTTTCACTTAAAACCACGATACAATTGACAATTACACATTTATATATTGAAGAAATCAAACACTGCATTGTTTAATTTGTCCCATATTCACGCCTTGATATCTTCTGATACAGGCTGCGGTACCAGATGCACAAATTTTAACAAATGTTATAGCTTATTTTAAAGGATTAGTTCACTTCAGAATTAAAATTTCCTGATAATTTACTCACCCCCATGTCTTCCAAGATGTTTATGTCTTTCTTTCTTCAGTCGAAAAGAAATTAAGGTTTTTGAGGAAAACATTCCAGGATTTTTCTCCATATAGTGGACTTCAACAGTTACCAACGGTTTGAAGGTCCAAATTGCAGTTTCAAAGCAGCTTCAAAGGGCTCTACACAATCCCAGCCGAGGAATAAGGGTCTTATCTAGCGAAATGATCGGTCATTTTCTAAAATAAATGAAAATTATATACTTTTTAACCACAAATGCTCATCTTGCACTAGCTCTGCAATCCGCCACGCATTACGTAATCACGTAAAAACGATGTAGGCGGAAGTACCGAGCAAGTGTTTACAAAGCGAACGTGCAAAGACTAAGTCAAACGGCATTTAAAAAAAAAAAAAAAAAAAAGGAAAACGATGTCGGATGATTTTGAAGTTGGAGAAGAAAATGAGATGAGTTTTTCGCCCTACCGCGGTACTTACGCCACGCATTGTGTAATCACATGTGATTACACAATGCGACCTTTCCAATGTGATTACACAATGCGTGGCGCATCGCAGACCTAGTGCAAGACGAGCATTGGTGGTTAAAAAGTATATTATTTTTATTTTTTTTAGAAAATGAACGATTGTTTCGCTACACAAGACACTTATTCCTCGGCTGGGATCGTGTAGAGCCCTTTGAAGCTGCATTAAAACTGCAATTTGGACCTTCAACCCATTGGTAACTGTTGAAGTCCACTATATGGAGAAAAATCAAAAAACATAATGTCTTTTTGACTGAAGAAAGAGAGACATACACATCTTGGATGACATGGGGGTGAGTAAATTAATTCTGAAGTGAACTAATCCTTTAATTCGTAATTTATGCATTTTCTTAAAGGTGAATTGTCAGCAGCCATTACTCCAGTCTCCAGTGTCACATGATTCAGAAATCATTCTAATACTGTATAAATTTCTGCTCAAGTAACATATCTTATTATCACAGGTGAAAACGGTTGTTCTGTTGAAAGTTTTTGCATTCTTTGATGAATAGAATATTCAAAAGAACAGCATTTATTTGAAATACAAATATTTTGTAAGAATGTAAAACACTTTTGGAAGTGTTTTCTTCACGTTAAGAATTTGTTGTTGCAGTTAATAAAAATAATCAATTTCTGCCCCCACATTGTAGATTTCTGAGGCATTTTTGCCTTGAAACTTGTTAAATTTCTGCCTCTGCTTAAAAACACTGACCAGTGCACCTTTTCTGTGCTCGAGAATACGGAGGAAGGGTTGAGAGCATTGCCATGTTTTTGCACCCGTAGAGCAACTGTTCAAGTTAAGTGGCATGCTCTAGGGCACAATGACCATGGGCAAAAGAGCAGCATGGATATAAATACCAGCAGCCCATAAAGGAAATATCCCTGGTGTCCCACCTGCCAGAATAACACTCGGATTGCAGCCTTTCCCCCAGTGCACCTTTGCTTTATACACTAAACTTACAGCTAAATCTACAGGCCTGCTGCCATAATGGTTCAAATGTATCCTACCAGGAACAGTCACAAACCTGTCAAATGTTTTATCAGTAACATTATACCATTCGTCCGATGTGCCCAGGGCAAGGATTTTGAATGTGATTCTACATGCATTTTTGCTGGTTTTTGTAGTTGTACTAATATAATTTTATATCCATGTTTATACTTGCCTTAGTACAAATTGAAAGTATTTTTAAGGTGTTGAAAAAGAAAAAGTACTTCACGTCTTTGTAGGAGCCTTTTGGGCTGCTTTGACCACTCTAATGTCAGTGCTAAAGTAAGGATCATTTTTTATTAAGATATGTTTATCTATAAAAGCCCAGCCTGTTCATTATAATCCCACATTAATTCCTGACCTTTAATGGGGCTCCTCTGTCACTGAAATACGGGTCAATATTAATATCCACGTATTGTAAGGATGATCAGGTTCCATTATTTAGATCTCCCTTATTAGGAAACCTTTTCCTCCCTGCTTTATTGCCTCATAAACTTATAATTTCCACATTTATCATGCTCCAATGATTTCCACTCCTCTAATTCCCAGGAAGATCAGAGGGCAGAGACAGAAAGGGGTTGCAGGCATGAGCGACCGAGTGAGCGAATGAGAGAGCAGGCGGCGTCGTGCTCGCAACGAACAGTGCCTGTCTGTTATGTGTGTGCTGAACGTGCTCACATGACTCATGTGTGCTTTCTGCTTGGTTACACTCTCACAGGTGCTTCACATTTCGGCAGTAACAGGAGTGGACGCGTATTAACTGTGTGCCCTGAGTGCAGGCCCATCTCGTTCCCCCGCATTTCAATTTCAGGAAGAAAGAATGCAATGATGGACACAGAATCGGACAGGTTGACAGTGCGGATGCAGAATGGTGTCATCGGGCACTCGCCCTGTGCATTCGGAAGGTTATCTGACACTCTGCAGACAAGATGTACTCTGTTTTTGGCTGGAGTCTGGTTTGGCTGCCTGTCTCTGAAAAAAAGCAACTTGAAGATTTGTACTTGAGCGTAAAATCTATTAAAATAGAAGGATTTCAATATGACCTGTTACGACCTGCTGCCGCCCGTGGATAGATAGCCTCACATTCAAATGTATTGTTGGCTCACTTGCTCATCAAGCTCGGTCTGCTTGCTAAAGTTACTGTTATCAAGTTGCTGTAATACAAAAGTTTGGTTTTTAACATTGGTAGGGACATTTTAACAGTTGAACTATACATATCCTCACAGAACCTTTTGAAAAGTATCTGAATTTTGATGGAATTCTCATTTTTAGAGTCCGATTCACTTTAATATGCTTTAATTTGGCTTTTTGCAATGTCATGAAAGTTATTATTTGTGATTTCATAAATCAGTTTGATTTCATTAAATGATTTTATGAAGCGATTTATGATATCTGTAGCAAATCAGATTTTTTTTTTTTTTTTTTTTATAAAAAGTGACCTAGTATGCCCCTTTTTACAAGATGTAATATAAGTCTCTGGTGTCCCCAGAATGTGTCTGTGAAGTTTCTCAAAAAACCCCATAGATTTTTTTTTTTATTATACCATGTTTTAACTGCTTATTTTTGGGTAGGCAGAAAAAAAATTGCTGATTTGGTGTGTGTACCTTTAAATGCAAATGAGCTTGTGCTCCCCTCCCCCAAGCTCGTGATTCCAATACACTGAGGCATAAATAACACAGGAGAAGCTCACACAGCAAATATAACTCTCAAAACAGATCATTACAAACTGTTCGTGATGCAGCATATCAGATCACATAGGTATGGAATGTATTTTTTGGATGTTTGCTAACATTCGATTCTGAATGAGTTTGATAGCGTGCTGCACTGCTAACGTGGCTAAAACTACACACTGTTGGAGAGAATCAATAAGAATTGAGATACATTTATAAATTATACAGACTGCAAGTGTTTTTGGGTTAAAGATGAAAATAATGACATGGCTCTGGTCTCTGTGAATACAGTAAGAAACAATGGTGACTTTAGCCACATTTAACAGTACATTAGCAACGTGCTAATGAAACACATTTAGAAGGACAATTTGCAAACATCACGAAATATATATAAAATTGGATCATGAACAGTTGGTATCAGTCCATCTTTGAGAATCAACTTCTGTGCAAGTCCTGTGTTTTACTGACCCTCGTGTGCAAAGCAGTCTGGTGTAAAATTACTTGCACATACTGGTGTATGAATTTATCTGGACAGATTCCCTTCATAAATAAAATTACACCACTGCATCCTTAGTGGCTCAGATGCCAGGAGTTTATGGAGACTCATACTTTACTATTAATTTAATAGTAATTTTACTATAATTTACTATTATAGTTGTTAAAAAGATAAGTGATAATGTTTACATAGCTGAGACATATCACAAGCTCAGGGACGGTCGTTCTTGAGTGCTGCTGTCCTGCAGAGTTTTGCTCCGACCCAACTCACCTTCCTTCACGTAACTTTAGTAATCCTGAAGACTTTCAAGTGTGTTTGACCAGGGTTGTAGCTAAACTGTGCAGGACAGCTGCACTCCAGGACCAGTGTTTTGTTGTCATTTTTGAAAACAATGGTGGAGCTGTGGGTGGAAACGTACAGATTCAGGGGTGGTAATATTATAATAAGATCCCCTTCCTACGTCATTAGGGGAGTGAAATCTGAATGGCTCATTTTTTTTTACATGCTTGCAGAGAAAGGTTTACCAAAACAAAGTTACTGGGTTGTCCTTTTTCACGTTTTCTGGTTTGGTAGATGCACTGTGGACCCGATTATAGCACTTAAACACAGAAACAGTTAGATTTTCATGATATGTCCCCCTTAAATGTATCAGTGTTGGTCAATATTGAATATTCAATTGTGCAGGCTTGCCTATTTTTACATTAAAAAAAACCCAAACAATATTCATTTTTCATACTCTATAATTCTGTGGTGGCTATATTTACTTTGGGTTTTAAAACAATTGGTTTGTAATGTTTTATTTTTTAAAAAACTATTTTAAAAAATAAAAATTTTATAGAATTTTAATATCCGTTGTCTGCCATAGCATGAAAACAATCATCTGCTTATCTGTATTGGCCAAATTTTTAATACTGATTGATTGCTAAAACTTAATGTTTGAAGTTTTATTGTTTTGTCTATGTACAGAGTGCCACTAAACAGAAATAGTTTACAGGTAATTGTAAAGTTCTGCTAACCTCTACTGCTCATTGCTGATTCTTGCTGGTTCAGCTGATATTTTCTTAGCACTAGAATCTTATTCCGATGTAACAAAGAATGTATTGAGTACAAATGCCTCAGCTTCAGCAAAGTCCCTTTGAGGCAAGCCAGTCCACTGGGCGGCCATCTTGGTAATGCCCTGGGGTTGCTATTTCTATTCGTTCTAGTACAGATCCTGCCTACATGAATGAGGAAAGGCTGAAATCTCTTAAAATAATACATTTCATATCATAAATGTAATTTGGCAACATTTATATGACTGATTGATTGATTTATTGGTTGATCCATTTGACAGACCAACCAGCCATTCTCTGGTAACTGGTTAATTTAATTTAATTTGTAAAGAGAAATAAAATACTTCCATTTTCTAAATGAAATCATGACACACAAAATTTATATTACATTCAATAGCCATATTCCCTTTAGTCACATCTAAATTGCTATTTGTAAGCTATTCTGCACTCTTTTAACTTTGAATTGTTCATAACTTGATCTATATTTATATTATAAAGACTTAATTAACTCTTAAATCTTATGTTTCTGCTTTCCCAGTCACCGTAGGTGAAATCATTTTTCAGTATTCTTTCATATTATTTATCCTCAGTCTTTTTGTAAATGTGTTTCTTTGCGAAGAGAGCCTATTGATTCAAAGCATAAAAACACTAGATTTGACATATGAAGTAACTGAGATCTATGCATTGTGAATGAATCGTTATTTTGATGAATTAGCCCTTTGGCTGGAGCGATCGAGATCTGAATTTACAGCTGTTGGGCAGAGAGCCGGCGTTAGTGTGAGTGTTTTTGTAGCATAATGAAATGAGCTGAGCAGTCGCTGCAAGGTCATTGATGCACCTCGGAGAATAAAGAGGAACTCTTGGCATCCTGTCCTCCAACACTGCAAGGGTAAAAACATCCATAATTCGCCATCTATGCTGTAAGTTTGGTCTGTAAGCTCTCAGGGGTTCTTTATACCACCTGTCCCCCCTTAAAGCTTTTGATGCTGACTGGCATTCTTACATGTAAAAGTCATGCATTGAAATCCTTAAGGACATCACAGGCGTTGATGGACATGATTAAAATTCATGAATCTTATTTCCTTCTCACATGCAATATACTTTGAACTTTAAACTCATTAAAGATACCTCAAGTACTTTTTTTTTTTTAAATTTGCACTTTAAATGGCCAATGATACTCAACGGACTGTCATATATGTCTTCTGAACATTTCACCGAACTAATTAATTATAATAATAAAAAACACATTGGTGGTTTATTCAGACATTTATCGTATGGAGAAAAGTTGTCAATCTTCTTTTTGAACTAGCATCTTGAACTGGGTCCAAATATGAATTAACAGAGGCTGAGAGTCCATATTAAAGGGTTAGTTCACCCAAAAATTCTGTAATTTATTACTCACCCTCATGTCGTTCCATACCCGTAAGACCTTCGTTCATCTTCAGAACACAAATTAAGATATTTTTGATGAAATCTGATGGCTCAGTGAGGCCTGCATTGACAGCAAGTTAATTTACACTTTCAGATGACCAGAAAGGTATTAAAAACATATTTAAAACAGTTTATGTGACTGCAGTCGTTCAACCTTAATATTATAAAGCATTTAGTAGCTTTTTGGGCATCTGAAAGTGTTAATTATCTTGCTGTCAATGGAGGCCTCACTGAGCCATTGGATTTCATCAAAAATATCTTAATTTGTGTTCTAAAGATGAATGAAGGTCTTACAGGTGTGGAACGACATGAGGGTGAGTAATTAATGACAGAATTTTCATTTTTGGGTGAACTAACCCTTTAAGATGAAATAGAATAGTACCATGCCAAACATTCATTTGATATATTTTTATTCCACAGCAATATTGATTGCTGCAAAGGAGTGATCAATCAAAGGGGGAAGTAAAACAAACCCTATACCTAGAAATGAGCAAATGTCATAGGAGTGCTTATTTTATACTTGTTTTCACTGTGTGTGTATCCTAAAAATCATGTGTTCAGAGGAAGAATGAGGAAATCTATTGATAAAACAGCATATACTATAGTAGTGCGTTTAATTTTAATGATGTTTTCAGTCGATTTATTGGGTTGGTCCGAACCAGAGTTTGATTCCACCCTCTCACTCCACATGTCTCTGTTCATTTTGTATTGTTTGGGTGTTATTGTATGTTTGCATCATCAATATGAGCACCATCGTGAGTACTAGCTGCAGCTGTTCATCACAGTAGCTAGGTAACGACTCGGTAGGGGAAAATGCTTCACTGTTTTTCACTGTTATTGAAGTATTTGTCCCTTTGGATTCGCAAACAAAACCTTACATACAGAGAACGGCATTTGCGTTTATCAGCAGATTCGAGAGGTGCGATGATTGAGAGCTTCTCCAATTTTTTCAGAGACTAGCATTTATTTTTAATGTCTTTGCATGCTTCTGTCACATTTATTATATAGTGCTTTAGTGTAGACTCAAGTCAGTTTGGTTTATATTATTGGTGTGAAAGCATTTTCCCCCAAAGAAAAAAAGTATCTTAACTGGTGCAGTACCCTCAAAGATACTTCATTGTATGTTATCTACACTACCATTAAAATTTTTAGGGTTCAACATTGATTAGTAAGAAGAAATGTGTCTTGAGAAGCAGATCATGTGATACTGAAGACTGGAGTAATGGCTGCTGAATATATTCAATGCTAAAATATATTCAAACAGAAAACACTTATTTTAAATTGAAATAATATTTCATAATATTATTGATTTTACTGTAGCCTTGGCATGAGATACTTCTTTTAAAAACATTAAAAATGTAGTGTACCTCTAGAAGGTATTAGTACTATGTGATTAATATAGACTTTTAAATTGACTTTTGAAAACAACTTTTGCATTAGCGACTGTCTTTCTTCTAGCAGAGCAGTAATATCTGGAAAAAATCCATCCATGCATGCAATGTAACTATACCAGTGTGAAATTTGCACATTTAGCATTCATAATATGAATAATGTACAACTGATCAGATAGCTAGATAATAACTCAACGAAATCTCAAATGCTTGCTGTAAGGTTTTAACATAATGCCTACAGTCTAGTTATATTAGCTCTAAACAAATGAAAGCTCTTTGAAAATCTTCATTATGTTTGCATACATAAGCTGATTTTTATTTCTTTAACAAAAATAATGAGATGATTAAATAAGGAGAAAAATCATGGTTATAGTGATTTTTCTTTTTCTAATTGTGAGAATTTTAGCTGCTGTGACAGCTGTTTGTGAAGTTTAGCACTCTTATCCTTTGGCAAGGTGAATCTTGTCACTCAAACTGTGAGGATACAGCACATGTAGAGGAGGAGGTGGCATTAGATGAGATGCCAACTCTGCTTGTCAGTCAACACTGAACCTTCAGAAATATGTTCAAGATTTCATCAGATCTCGAAATTGATAGCCAGTATTTGATACTTTACACTCTTTCTGTTTCTGTTATATAATAAAATGGATAGTTGATTGGCATCCTTGTTGAAAGATATACTTAATGAATTTGCTTAATAAATTAGCAGTTTAATGAATATTTGTTTTTAATATATATATAAAGTTTTAATATATGTGAAGCACTCATTTGAGTTGGTAGGTGCAACAATCCGTCTAAGAAATGCGATTTATTAACCAAAAAAACTTTATATAACCAAGAAAGCAAGTAACTGACAACTTAAGTCTCTGCCTTCAAATTATTCCAGTTGTATTACAAAATTTAAATGATAAATGTTTGAGTTTTGATGCTCTAATGACACTTTGATGTGGTGTGATAAATCGGGGTGCACATTCATGCTTAAAAAAAGAAAAGAAAAGAAAAGAAATAGTACGCTTTTGTACGAATAAAATTCATAAAGAAAATCGACAACATGAACATAAAAACAGCTATGTTTTCCCGTGAGATTGTGTTGGTTCATATACAGCAGCATGGAGTGCAGGTGAAACAATCATTGCTTCCTCTTTAGCATGAAGTAAACGTGAATGACTTTAGCCGGTATGTTGAATGATGCATGTTTGAAATCTCATGTAACTGCCCCAATCAGTGTTTCAACAGCCTCATTTTAAAAAATAGATAAGAGCATAACGTTACAATTGTAAGTGTATTATAAAAGCTATATATTTTTTACTTATTCTAATATTTTTGTGAATTTTCATGGGCGAAATCCAGTCATTTCAATTGGAATCCACAATTTCATGTGAAGGTGAAAGTTAGAGCTGCACGATTCGTTTAAAATAGAGACCACGATTCTGAACATACAACTAAACAAAATAACGTAATTAACTACATTAGTTAACATGAACTAATAATGAACTGTACTTAAACAGCATTTATTAATCATTGTTAATGCTAATTTCAACATTTACTAATACATTATTGAAATCTTGTTAACGTTAGTTAATGCACTGTGAGCTAACATGAACAAACGATGAACAGCTGTCTTTTCATTAACTAATGTTAACAAAGATTAGTAAATACAGTAACAAATGTATTGCTCATGGTTCATGTTAGTTAATACATTAACTAATGTTTAACTAATGAACCTTATTGTAAACTGTTACAATTTTTTTAACAGTAACTTGTATTAATGATGTAATTAATACAATCGTTATTTGGTTTGTCAAGTTTCTTTCAAAATATGATTTACTCTATTTTGATCACTACCATGGACATCGGTGTTTATTTATATATCTATAAACTAGTATCCCAGTATTTCTGTGAAAATTTGAATTATTGTAACACAGAAATAACGATACTGTGTAGTTGAAAGACTGTTTGTAAAGCTGTTTCATACATGTCAGCGGCAGTGCCAACGGAGAATATTCGCTCATGGTACTTTTCAAAGGTTTAATAGACATAGCCGAATCATTGTCATTTAGGAATAAGATCGCGTGAGTGTTTGAATCCAGACTGCGTTCTTTTAACGATTAATCGTGCTGCTCTAATGAAAGATTTCCCCACGGGTTCAAGTTGGTCATGTGGATTTGCTACGCTGTGAAAGTGAAAGGGTCTGCTGGCACCCCAATGCACCAACACCCATTGGCCTTGACTGTATTGTACTGTATATCAAGGCCTCTCATACCTTAATTTTAATTGTTTGTGTGGCAGAAATCAAGTAGTTTGCTTACTGTTCAGGGTTTAACCAAGCAAACATTTGCCAAAGGTTTTTGGTTCTCTGCATTCCTCTCATCTCAAGTTTATCTGTGACCCATGCGGAACAGTCCTTGCTGTCAAGCTGACAGTGTCCTCTTGCTTTCACCCTTTAATCTCTGCTCCAGGTCTCTGTGCCAAATTGGATTCCACCTACGCAGACCCACCACCTGTTCTGCCCAGCCATGATGTTGTCCTCCAACACCTGCTGACCCCTCCAAGCACTCAGGTCTGTCTTCAGATTCATTTCTGTCCCATTACTGCTCTAAAACTATGGCGTATTTCCACCCTCAGAGTGTCAATAATATCTCCCATGAGTATTTCAAGTTAACATTTTCTTTGTTTGCCAGAAACCTATGGCATGTGTTTCTTAAAGAAGGCACATTTGCATTTGACAGAATCAGCAAGCGCATCGTTACACAAACAACACTGTTAAAGTCTCAAATATTTTAGTTTTTTTGACAGGTTGTTATAGAAATGCAGATTGCGTGCCATTGGGAAACACTGATTTAGCAACAACATGGAACCAAAAAGCATGTTTTTACCTTATGTTAAAGGTAATGCTCAACCAGCTTTTAATGATATATGACTCATGAATATATGAATATGTAGCTGAGTTTCACTCGAGAATATGCAAATTCCAGTGTTGCGATGAGATGTAGAGAACGTCTTTGTCATTATAAATCTACCTCTGTGAGATCCATGTATCGCTTGTATATTATTACAACTCAATTGTAGGATGGAACAAGCAACATCTACAATAACCCTGAAATGTCAGCTTTACTGCATGTTAAAACTGGCCATGCAGCTAATCATATGCATGCTGCAAGATTCAGGCACACATTTTCCGCATCTCAAATCTGTTAATTTGTCAATGTTGAACAGCAGTGTTAAGAAGGATGTTTATCAGCTGAGGGGTTTATATCATGCAGGTAATGAACCATGCAGTGTGCTCATCAAATAGGTAGTGCTGCCTGGCATTTTTCAAGTCAGACTCACTGTGTTACTGGAATACCACTAGAGCCCCAGATCATGCTCGAAATATACTATGAGATATTCATGCTGGTTCCTCTCAGTTACATTGCAGTCAGTGTTGCATTAGAACGTTCAGCATCCTTCTGCCATTTGATGCAATCGCTGGACCTCAGGCTACTGCTGCCTGGCCATCACATGCTCACTTTATCAGCATAAATGTTATTTAATATGCTCTGGTGACAGTTTTGGAGGGAACTTTATGGCGCTACTGCAACTTTTCTTGCACAGGGTGGCCAGTTATACAGTGTGTCCTTTGACAAAGGTCATTTTCAGAAATATTTGACAACTGAATGCTGCAATTGATCAGTAAGAACCCAGTATTCTAGAGAGCTGTGTTATATTTAGAATAGTTCCATTTCTCGAATTTGATTGGCCAAGCTGTGTTCTACAGGCCAACAGTACTGGGACTTTTCACTTTCACTTCGCTTTTCAGTGTTTACATGCTTCAGACACTCTGTATATTGTAGTGAGGATTTTACAGTGACACTTTATGCAGGTTACATGTTTTTCAGTTGGTGAATACAAATGACAAATGACAATGAATACAAATACAAATGTCTTTATGAGTGAGTCATTGATTCAGAACCTCAGTCAATTTGTTCAAACACACTGATTCATTTAGGAATGTAACAACTGTCCTTGTGAGTGAGTCGTTGAATCATTCACTCAATTGATTAATTCAAAAACACTGATTCAATCAGAAACAAAACACCACAACTGTGAGATGTGGCTTTGGCCTTGTTTGGAAGTATTTTCTTTGCAGAGCAAAAATAGAGAAAGTAACTGTCCATTTTGTATGCAAGTTACCCAATATTGGCTTCTTGTTTTTTGAACTTGCGTGAAAGCAGCATTGCTCTCATAATTATTTTATTGTTTCATTTGAAATCAGTTTGTATGAATATCATGTCTTGGAACAATTTGTGTGATAAATAAAGAACCATTAAGAATGCTTATTCAGTTAGTACTGGTTATGATATTGAACTACTTAGGTTACACTAAAGTAATTTTTTAAAGAGTCAGCTCAGGTAGATATACACAGATCAGGCATAACATTATGACCACTGACAGGTGAAGTGAATAACACTGATTATCTCTTCATCACTGTTAGTGGGTGGGACATATTAGGCAGCAAGTGAACATTTTGTCCTCAAAGTTGATGTGTTAGAAGCAGGAAAAATGGCCAAGAGTAAGGATTTGAGCGAGTTTGATGAGCCAAATTGTGATGGCTAGACGACTGGGTCAGAGCATCTCCAAAACTGCAGCTCTTGTGGGGTGTTCCCGGTCTGCAGTGGTCAGTATCTATCAAAAGTGGTCCAAAAAAAGGAACAGTGATGAACTGGTGACAGGGTCATGGGCGGCCAAGGCTCATCGATGCACTTGGGGAGTGAATGCTGGCCCGTGTGGTCCGATCCAACAGACGAGCTACTGTAGCTCAAAATGCTCAAGAAGTTAATGCTGGTTCTGATAGAAAGGTGTCAGAATACACAGTACATCACAGTTTGTTGCGTATGGGGCTGCATAGCCGCAGACCAGTTAGGGTTCCCATACTGACCCCTGTCCACCGCCGAAAGCACCAACAGTGAGCACGTACCACCTGCCTAAGCATTGTTGCAGACCATGTACCCCCTTTTATGGAAACGGTATTCCCTGGTGGCTGTGGCCTCTTTCAGCAGGATAATGCACCCTGCCACAAAGCAAAAATGGTTCAGGAATGGTTTGAGGAGCACAACAACGAGTTTGAGGTCTTGACTTGGCCTCCAAATTCCCCAGATCTCAATCCAATCGAGCATCTGTGGGATGTGCTGAACAAACAAGTCCAAACCATGGAGGCCCCACCTTGCAACTTACAGGACTTAAAGGATCTGCTGCTAACATCTTGGTGCCAGATACCACAGCACACCTTCAGGGGTCTAGTGGAGTCCATGCCTCGACGGGTCAGAGCTGTTTTGGCAGCAAAAGGTGAACTAACACAACATTAGGAAGGTGGTCATAATGTTATGCCTGATTGGTGTAGCTCCATAAGATAACAGCACAGATTTCAGCGTGATTCGGTTCGCCATATTTATTGACAAGCTGTATAGGCACTGCATTTTGTTCAAGATGATCACTGTAACCCCTCAAAAAGCTGCTGCTAGTTTTCTTTTGATGTTTTAAGGAATATGTTTATAGGAATGCCCATTGCCTTTAAAGTCTGAGCTTTGCCTTAGCAACTTTTAATAGTATTTTGATGATGTTCATAGAGTTTCAGCCAACTTGTGATGAGTGGACAGTTAGTAAGTATGAATATTTCTTCATCACAGATTTTCTAAAAAAGTAACACCTGTATACATCATTCAGCTGGCTTGATCTTTGCTATGTTCAGAGAACTTCAGACTGCAGGCAAATCAGATTTTTTTTCTCAAATCAAATATTTTTAGGCAGATTGTCAGCACTATTACTTGCAAGTGATCAAACACGATTTATATGTCCAGACATAACCAAACTATCTGCATGGGTTGCTTTGGTAACGAAGTAGGCATACCCACGGATGTGACAAGCCTTTCAAAACGGATGCAGGGAAAATGAAGGTGCATCATCTCGCTCTCCAAATAAGCTCCCCGGTTGAGTTGAGGTGCAGAACTCCTCCGTCACACAGGAAAATGCAGAAATCTTTGGACATACCTTTTGAACACTGTATAAATTCTTCCGGCATTTCTGTCACTAGTTTTGACGTTATCATTGTGTGTCGAAAAAAAAAAAAAAAACAGTTTGAAGTCCTATTTGAGCAGCCAGAGCATCCAGACTGAGATGCATCAGTAAAAATCTGATTGGTATTGCGTTTCAAATCACCTCCATATGTGGTTTGAATCAGATTTGGAAAAAAATCCGATTTCATGTTTTTTTTTTGCTGTCCAGACTTTCAAAAACCCATCTGGATAAAATCTAGATATGCAAAACATCTGATTTTTGCTGTCAGTCTGAACCTGGCCCAAGATCTGAAAGTCATCATGCAGTTTGTATGTGAGATGCACAAATCTTTCATCCCCTGTGTTCAAAATATAGCCTTGAGCATCCAGTTTTTTCTGAATTGGACATATGGTTATGTAAACAAAAATAGAAAATATGAAGCCTTTTTAATTTATGAGGATTTCTGCATGATTGGATCTTTAAATGTGAACTGCTTTTCATCATTTTATATTTGAATTTTCCCTCAGGGAGTAATAAATAAGGCCTGTCTGTCTGTCAATCTGTCTAACATCTGCTTAACAAAACCAGATACATCTTTATTGGGGGAAAAAACAGTCAAGGTCATTGATGATAAAGGTAAGCTAGTATTATAAATTAGTAACTGCTTGAAGCTGCTTCAGATCCTGCTTTTCCATTTCAGTGCAACACATATACAGATAGATGGCTTTGGTTTTTTAAACATTCTTTGGTAACTTCATAAATCCCTTATTTCATTTGAGTTATTTTATAGTTTTGATAACTTTACTATTATTCTGAAATGTGAAAAATAGACATCATAAGGATTAAGTAATGAGTAGATGTGTACCAACTCTTGCCTAGTACTCTATATAACCTGCTTCTGAAGTTCTTGACCTTCTTCTCTTCCAATTTCATTCAAACATTCCTAAGCAGATTGTGAAGGATTTTGGGTTCATTTTAAAATGACAGGCAGTTGTGTTAGAGCAGGGTAATAACTGAGCTCTGAAGGAATGTAGAAGCACAACTGAGCAAATAGTATGCTGTTTCCACCATTGCCCATTATAGTGTCATCCATGTGGTTGCCCACCTGCATATGCAATTGTATAGTTTTTATGTGTATGTATGACTTATGTGCTTAAAGTGTTATGTAATTGTTACTTGAGTTAGCTAAGATGTAAAGTCTTGCAGATTTATGGTATATTTATGTACTAACATACAAACTATTAACAGGCAAACAATACTTTCTAGTTTTCTTTCTCTCTGTATTAAATATTCATTCTTAAGACAGCTAAGGGATTGTACTTGAGTTCTTTATCATTTCACACATTGACATCATGGTTAATGGAAAACACACAGGATTGAGAACCAGTAAAGGAAAGGGATTAAAGAAAAATTGATGCTGAAGTGTTAATCAGGTGTTACATATTGAATCTCATTCATATCAGATAAAATGGGTGCCAAACAATGTATCTGTTGTGCTTGGCGTAATACAGTATGTAAAATATAATGTCTTTCATAAGATTCTGTATCTTAACTGATGCCTGTAGTGCCAGTGTCTTTCTTAGAGACATGAATACTGTTCTTTCTCTAGTTGCACAATGCTGCCCCCTGCTGGTTAAGAAAGGGTATTGCTTGTCAAATAGTTTGTAATAACTTTGAGGGGTAACACTTTATAATGAGGTTTCATTTGTTAACATTAGTTATCGGTATTTATTATCATTAACTAGCAATTAACAATACTACAGAATGTAGTAGCCTTAGTAAATGATCATTTCAACATTTAGCCTACTAATACATTTATTTGTTTAATTTGGAGTTGTATCTGTTTAAGGATAGTTCACCCAAAAATGAAAATTCTGTCACCATTTACTCACCCTCAGGTAGTTCCACACCTGGGGGGCGAGATCTGTTTGGTTACAAACATTCTTCCAAATATCTTCCTTTATGTTCAGCAGAACAAAGAAATTTATACAGGTTTGAAACAACTTGAGGGTGAGTAAATTATGAATTTTCATTTTTGGGGGAACTATCCCTTTAACTATGGAAGCTTGTTTCTGCCACGGTAATTGCAAATTTTTATCTCAATTCAGACTTTTTTTTTTCTTGCAACTGCGAGTTTATCTCTCACAGTTCTGAGTGGAAAAAGTCATAATTGTGAGTTATAAACTCAGAATTGCAAGAAATAATGTCAGAATAATAAAATATAAACTTCTGCAGAAATAAAGTCTGAATTGTGAGACAGCTGCAACACGAGTTAGTCACAATTATGACTTTTTATTTTTTGTTGCATTTCTGAGTTAATATCTCAGTACTGAGAGAAAAAGAATTGCGAGTTACACACAGAATTGGAAGAAATAAAGTATGAATTGTGAGATTACTGTTGTAAGAAAAAACAGTCAGAATTATGAAATTATTTTTTTATTTTTTTTAACAGTCCAAATTCTAAACTGTATAAATTAAGTGAAGAACAGACAAGGGTCAGGCGATCAGCAAAAACAGGAGAGGCAAAAATACTATAATTCAGAGAACAAGGCAAAACTCTAAACCACAGAAAACACCAATATCAGATACACAGGCCTGGTAATGACAACACAAGGAATGGAGCGCATACTTAGCAAAGAATGTAGAATTGGGTGTCTCTTATAAAGGGTATGTATGTGAACTGATAACAGATGTGTGTGATCAGTGATTTTAGAGCCATACGTGTATTCTGGTATATGGAGTCTGAGGCGGCCATGTTTGAAGGTTGCGGTGCTTGTTGGGAATTGTAGTTTGCTGACCTGACAACAATGAACAATTTTATTTTTAACTAACATTAACAAAGATAATACAGTATCTCACAGAAGTGAGTACACCCCTCACATTTTTGTAAATATTTTATTATATCTTTTCATGTGACAACACTGAAGAAATGACACTTTGCTACAATGTAAAGTAGTGAGTGTACAGCTTGTATAACAGTGTAAATTTGCTGTCCCCTTAAAATAACTCAACACACAGCCATTAATGTCTAAACCGCTGGCCACAAAAGTGAGTACACCCCTAAGTGAAAATGTCCAAATTGGACCCAAAGTGTCAATATTTTGTGTGACCACCATTATTTTCCAGCACTGCCTTAACCCTCTTGGGCATGGAGTTCACCAGGGGGTGTGTTTGGGGTCGTTATCATATTCGAATACTGCCCTGCGGCCCAGTCTCCGAAGGGAGGGGATCATGCTCTGCTTCAGTATGTCACAGTACATGTTGGCATTCATGGTTCCCTCAATGAACTGTAGCTCCCCAGTGCCGGCAGCACTCATGCAGCCCCAGACCATGACACTCCCACCACCGTGCTTGACTGTAGGCAAGACACACTTGTCTTTGTACTTCTCACCTGGTTGCCACCACACACGCTTGACACCATCTGAACCAAATAAGTTTATCTTGGTCTCATCAGACCACAGGACATGGTTCCAGTAATCCATGTCCTTAGTCTGCTTGTCTTCAGCAAACTGTTTGCGGGCTTTCTTGTGCATCATCTTTAGAAGAGGCTTCCTTCTGGGACGACAGCCATGCAGACCAATTTGATACAGTGTGCAGCGTATGGTCTGAGCACTGACAGGCTGACCCCCCACCCCTTCAACCTCTGCAGCAATGCTGGCAGCATTATACGTCTATTTCCCAAACACAACCTCTGGATATGACGCTGAGCATGTGCATTCAACTTCTTTGGTCGAGGCCTGTTCTGAGTGCAACCTGTCCTGTTAAACCGCTGTATGGTCTTGGCCACCGTGCTGCAGCTCAGTTTCAGGGTCTTGGCAATCTTCTTATAGCCTACGCCATCTTTATGTAGAGCAACAATTCTTTTTTTTCAGATCCTCAGAGAGTTCTTTGCCATGAGGTGCCATGTTGAACTTCCAGTGACCAGTATGAGAGAGTGAGAGCGATAACTCCAAATTTAACACACCTGCTCCCCATTAACACCTGAGACCTTCTAACACTAACGAGTCACATGACACCGATGAGAGAAAATGGCTAATTGGGCCCAATTTGGACATTTTTACTTGTACTCACTTTTGTGGCCAGCGGTTTAGACATTAATGGCTGTGTGTTGAGTTATTTTGAGGGGACAGCAATATTACACTGTTATACAAGCTTCACAATCACTACTTCACATTGTAGCAAAGTGTCATTTCTTCAGTGTTGTCACATGAAAAGATATAATAAAATATTTACAAAAATGTGAGGGGTGTACTCACTTCTGTGAGATACTGTAAATGCATATAACAATGGTAACAAAACAATGCTGTTAAAAAATATTTTTAGCTAATGTGTTCTCTTTAAAATCTTAAAATAAATAAACCCTCGTTTGCAATCTTTATTTTTAAGTATAGCTAATGTTAACAAATGAAACGGTGGCACTTTACAATAAGGTTCATTAGTTAACATTAGTTAACTACACTAGTTAACAAGAACTAATAATGAACTGCACTTACAGCATTCATTAATCTTAATGTTAATTTCAACATTTAATAATACATTATTAAAATCAAGAGTTGCATTTGTTAACATTAATTAATGCACTGTGAACTAACATGAACAAACAATGAACTGCTGTTTTTTTTATTTTTTTTTATTAACTAACGTTAACAAAGATTAACAAATACAGTTACAAATGTATTGCTCATGGTTATTATGTTCATGAGCAAATTTAAAACATGGTGAAATAAATGTCAGAATAAAGTTCATAAAAGTTTTCATAAATATAGATGCATTTTCCAAAGGTACTTTAGGCAAAGATTCCCCTTTTTACAACAGTCACAACACAATTTTCATCATCAGATGATGAGTAAGTTAATGTGAGCATTTCAGGCTGTATCAGAGCTGATCTGTGCAGCTTATCAAGGCCTCATTGGCTGAGTAGGCGTGTTCTGTCACTCAAAGCACAAAGCTCAGACATATGGCTGCACGGAGGCGGGAACTGACTGACAACGGCCTTCTCCAGTTCCTCTTTTCAGCTAATGAGAAGCTAAATGTACTGGTTTGAGAAGCCTACATACAATAACCACAATATGCACCTCAAGGGATTCTGTTTTTATATCAATGTTTTTATATTCAGAATATTTTGAGATAAACAAGTACAGCATGGAGCCAGGGCCCCTTTTGCTACAGTATACGGTACAATTTCATGCCCTCATCATATACGCTGTTAAAAAAAAAAAAAAAAAAAGATATATCATTGTATCAATTGATATAAAAAGTCATGGCAACATATGTTTTCATCACAATCATTTAAAGGGTTAGTTCACCCAAAAATGAAAATTTTGTCATTAATTACTCACCCTCATGTCGTTCCAAACCTGTAAGACCTTCGTTCATCTTCGGAACACAAATTAAGATATTTTTTATGAAATCCGAGAGGTACATGACTCCTCAATAGACAGCAATTTAACTATCACTTTCAAGGCACGGAAAGGTACTAAAGACATTGTTAAAATAGTCCATGTGACTACAGTGGTTCAACCTTAATTTTATGAAGCGACGAGAATACTTTTTTGTGCTTTTTATTCCAATAATGAGTCGGCGTTCTGACATAGAACCTGGAAGAGCTAAATGTATACAGCGTAGGAGAATGACCCAGAGGAGAAGAAATTGTTTAATAAAGTCATTATTTTTGTTTTGTTTTTGCGCACAAAAAATATTCTCGTCACATTAACTATGCAGTTGATGTTGTTTATTAAAACCAAGTATAAATCTCATTATTATATTTTAAGCCTTTTTACATTAATTCCAAAATAATAACTAAAGGCAGTATTAATTTAAACAATATATTTTATTTGTGAACTGATGTTCAGCTGTTCTTTTTAATAGTCAACTTATTTTCGGATAATCAGTCATCAAGCCCTATAAACACTGGTCACAGACACAAAGATGTACCTTTAATTTCAAGCTGATTGCTCACTAAAAACTCCTCACAGTCATTATGTTTTAAGGCCATTTCAAATTTGATTTTGATGTGACATAAAGTGGTGATATCTACAGTAAGTGGCTGAGTTTACTTTTTAATTACTTTTCCCACTAACACCATAATGTTGTTGATTCAGACCAATTTGCAAACGCGCACAAAAACAAAAGGCGGGATTTATCGCACGAACCAATCATATCCACTCATAACCAATCTCATGTGACTTTCCCCCATTCATTCTCAGTTACCCCCCACTAAACCCACTGCACAATTTAGGGGGTCTGTTATAAGTCAAAGGGATCAGGGGAGGCATGAGAGATGCAGACTATCGCTCTAACTTTATTTGCTGGTCTTGCTGTTGGACAGTGTTACTTTAGAAAAACTATCAAATATACACCTTTTAATGTGCAATATTTGTGTTATTTTGTGTTTGTAATATGGATTATTTTCTCATCCTTTTTCAGTATTCTTTGATGAATAGAAAGTTCAAAAGAACAGTATTTATTTGTAATATATAATATTATAATAATTTTACTGCACCCGTTCTGAATAAAATATTTCTTTCTTTCATTTTTTTTTTTTTTTTGCTGACCCCAAACTTTTGAACATTTATTTTTATTATTATTATTAGGCCTATTATTCTAAAAATGAATATAAAATAAAGAAGAGGAAAAAATGTAGCAAAATGACAAAGCAACCCACTGAGTCTTGTTCTGCTAGAGTGTCAAACTGAGTTGTCTGTCGTCTGAAGATGCTATTTGGAAGCAGCAGTCAGACAGTTGTTATGTAAGACTGTTCTGTCTCCACTGGGTATTGCTGCTTTTTAATGCAAAGTGAAGCACCTACTTTGAAAAAGAAATGTGAACTGTCTAAAAATTTAAAAACTGCTTAAAAGGATTGGCATTGTGGTATGTTTGCTCTCCTGACGTCTGACACTGACAAATGAATAGCATGTAGACGTGTAACAGTATTATACACTGATCTCTGAAATTATAGACAAGCACTTGTTTCATCGTTGTATAATATTGTGTGTTTTTGTGGACTTCAAGTGCTATTTCTCAGCTGTTACTTTGTGTCTTTCCAACCTTGTAGAATAACTGAAGTAGGGATAACAGCATTTTAACACAATTCCCCAGTTCCCAGAATTTTACAGCATCCAAGTATCTTTTTCTCTTGAGAATTTTACAGAATGAATGTGCCATGTTCAGTATTTGCATATCTTTTGCATTTAATGTCTCTATCTTGAAGACTCTGGGGATCCTAGAACTCCAGCTTATTTCAAAGAAGTTCAGAATGTCATCATTTACGTACAATAGAAGTTTCTTAAAGGGTTAGTTCACCCAAAAATGAAAATTCTCTCATTAATTACTCATGTCGTTCCACACCCATAAGACCTTCGTTCATCTTCAGTACACAAATTAAGATATTTTTCATAAAATCCGATGATGCAGTGAGGCCTGCATTGCCAGCAAGACAATTAACACTTTCAATGCCCAGAAAGCTACTAAAGACGTATTTAAAACAGTTCATGTGACTACAGTGGTTCAACCTTAATGTTATGAAGCGACGAGAATACTTTTTGTGCAGCAAAAAAAAAAACAACAACTATATTCAACAATATCTAGTGATGGCTGATTTCAAAACACTGCTTCATGAAGCTTCGAAGCTTTACGAATCTTTTGTTTCAAATTAGTGGTTCGGAGCGCGTATCAAACTGCCAAAGTCACTTGATTTCAGTAAACGAGGCTTCGTTATAAGTGTTTCGAAATTTCAATGGTTCACCACTGGGAGGCGTGACTTTGGCAGGTTGATACACGCTCTGAACCACTGATTCGAAACAAAAGATTTGTAAAGCTTCAAAGCTTCATGAAGCAGTGTTTTGAAATCACCCATCACTATTAATATTGTTGAATATAGTTGTTGTTTTGTTTTGTTTTTTTGGTGCACAAAAAGTATTCTCGTCACTTCATAACATTAAGGTTGAACCACTGTAGTCACATGAACTGTTTTAAATACGTCTTTAGTAGCTTTCTGGGCATTGAAAGTGTTAATTGTCTTGCTGGCAATGGAGGCCTCACTGAGCCATCAGATTTTATGAAAAATATCTTAATTTGTGTTCTGAAGATGAATGAAGGTCTTACAGGGGTGGAATGACATGAGGGTGAGTAATTAATGACAGAATTTTCATTTTTGGGTGAACTAACCCTTTAATATTCATGAAAATAGCCTTGCTGTAAAGCGACCAGTCTGCATTTTATCCACATAGTATTTGATTAATTATGAACTAATTTTGACATAGATGCATAAAATTATGTTGTATCCAAATAATTTGCATATTTATACATTTGTATAGCTTTCTCGTTCATGAATGTAGAAAATCGTAAGAATGTATCAGTCACTGTTTTTCATGAATGGACTATGGAGTTTTCAAGCTTCTGAAAGGACACAAAAGCACCTTAAAAGTATCATAAAAGTAGTTTATATGACTCATGCAATATATTGCAAGTCCTCTGAAGCCATGTGATAGCTTTGTGTGAAGAACAGACTGAATTGAAATCATTATTCACTGAGAATTGATGTATGTCCTAGTGCATTAGTGCACATACTGTATCATATCTTTTCAATGAGTTCCAGCTCCCATTCATTATCCTGTATGCATGGAAAATCGCAACCTGCACAGAAGGAAAGAAAGAAAGTCATATGAGTTTGGTACAGCATTTTGGAAATGGGTTTGAAATCTCCTAATTTCGTGGTATCAGTGTCTGGGGGGAAATAAGCATATGGAAATTATATGCAGTTGAGGTTATGCATAATAAATATGTGCTCCGTGTAATGGAAATAGACATTGTGCATACTCACTGGGATTTATATAGTAAACATGTTTTTGCATAATAGTGACAGCAATAGAGAACTGTTATTGACACATGAGGCAGTGTGAACTATATATGACCTGACAGCAAATTATAATAGTTAGCGTTGCTCATTTTACATTTCAAGAGGTTACTTAGGCATTCATAACCGAAGACATTTACTGTGTGTTGTTCATCATTTATTATCTATTTCATCCCAATAAAACAGATCAGAGGAATGTCAAATCTCTTTTTTTTTCTATCTCCCGTTAGATTACATTTCTTAGCCACAGAACGCAGCAGAGTAATATCTTACTGTCACTTTTCACTAGATAACAGATGACATTACACCACATGACCTTAGTATCACAGCACAATCCTTCAACGGCTTCTTGACATTCTGACAGTGTTTATTCACATGCCAAACACTCGCTCTAAAATATTGCAACAATTCTCTGCAAATAATTAACAGCTGCGTCACAGAAAGTCAGCTCAGATTAGATTCTTCCAAGCACAATGTTTGTGCTTTACATCAGCCAAAAGACCATGCATTTGCATTAAAAACAAAATTTAATTAAATCATATCTAAATTGCAGGTGAAGCATTCAATGAAAATCTCTCAGAGAGCTCCACTAACAATATATATACTCTTTTGACTGACATGATGTTATTATGTTGAATTTGAGATTCAACACTAGATGGCAGCATGAATCCACTATTGAAGTGAATATAAACACTGATCTGTCTAACAGATATTGTTGAATTACAGGAGTGTTAGGCCATATTTCTTTTGGTGTGATCTTAGCTGACGTTTTTTTTTTTTTTTTTCCCAAAGATACTTGCAACACTTCAGAGATTAGTTTCATTTACAGTACTCATCCTTCAATATGATTTTGTTGAATGTGAAAAGAGGGCAAGCTGTTGAAACTGTTGGTTTCTATTCACTTTCTGATTTATTGCAGAAAAGAGAGATTTGTTGTCATATGAACTGTATAATATTACAGAGAAAAAGAAACATTAATAATATACATGAATAAACTTGGACTGGACACAAATAGTTGCTTTTTATGTAGAACATGATGCAGATTCACTATGTAATTTTGTCAGTTTAAAGGGATAGTTCACCCAAAAATGAAAATTTTGTCATCACTTCCTCAGCCTCATGTTGTTCCAAACCTTTGTAAGATTCTTTCTTCTGTTGAACACAAAAGAAGATATTTTAAAGAATGTTTGTAATAGGACAGTTAACGGTAGCCAATTGATTTCCATAGTAGGAAAAAAATACTATGGAAGTCAATGGCTACCGGCAACTGTCTGGTTACAAACATTCTTTAAAATATCTTATTTTATGTTCAACAGAAGAAAGAAACTCATGTTTGGAACAACTTGAGGGTGAGTAAATGATGACAAAATTTTCAATTTTGGGTGAACTATCGCTTTAAGCCCACATACATGAAATTAAAGGGGTAGTTCACTCAAAATGAAAATTCTGTCATGATTTATTCACCCTCAAGTTGTTCCAAACCTGTATGAATTTCTTTCTTCTGCTGAACACAAAAGAAGATACTTTGAAGAATATGGGTAACCAAACAGTTGATGTGCCATAGTGTAGAGGGAACAAAAAAGCTTCAAATGACTATTCATGTGTGTAAATATGCTCTACTTTAATGAAAAGACAAAGCGATGTATAGTAGCTGTTGTCGAGAAAACTAATAAATAATACCAGTCACGGCAGCAATCGTTCTCTCCTCCACCATGTTTAAAGTTTGTGGCCCTCCCATCTCGGGAACTTGGGTATCAAAAATATGCTGCATTCACACCACCGTGTAATTACCGTAATCTTGAGATAACAACACGTGACATTATATTCGGAGCCGTTCACGTCCTCTGACTGGGAATTATGCGTTTCTATTGCTGCCTTCACGTGCTATAGGAAATTTGATAATTCCAACTTCTGAAGTCGTAGTTACGAGCTTTTCACATTCGGGTTTTGACACGAGAGGGCGTTCATGTGCAATTTTTTACCTGAAACTCGTATTTACGATAATTCCGAGAGCATGTGAAGGCACCATCAATGCCTAAATAAATCTACAGCAGTCAGGTGGTACAGTGGCCACGTGGTATACGTGGGAGCTTTCAGAAAACTCCCAGCTTATAAACTGTAATTACAAGCTCTACGAGGACGTGAATGCTTTTTGCGAGCCAGAATCTCATGGTTACAGTAATTATGATATGGCGTGAACGCACCTCCCTAAACTTCCCAGTAGTAAATACGACTTGAGAGGCCATTTATGTTCAATTTTTAACTAGGAAACTGCGATAATTCCGATAGCATGTGAAGGCAGCAATAGTGAGCATCGACTCTCCCTGGTTTTCACTTTTTAGGGAGTGAACATTTCAGTGAACTGGTAGGATTTTGCAATTGAGACAGCCTTTAAAATGGCCGACTCCCTGATCAGTGCCCTAACTACTGAGCTAGGGAGCTGAAAAAGAAGCACCTGAAAGGAATAGCTGCAGGTGAAGCTGAATAGTGAATGAACACCAGTAAACTGAAGCCCTGTTCTACAGTATATGACGCATCCTATATGAGATTAATGAGATATCAAGATACACAACATTAATGTAACATTACAACTTGTATCTGCACAAAAGGATCCAAATGCAAGTGAACTTGAACTAAGTGCTAGCCAGCTGTTGTGGATGCGCTCTTCCCATAACAACAATGCTGAAACATGGGCAACTACAGCAAAAATCATTTACAACGTCCTATTACAATAGGGTTCTCATTATAATGTTATGTATATGGCAGATCGGGGCTGCACATCTTGCACTTCTGTTTTTTCATGATAAAATTGATTACAGGCATCACTGTGCACTTTCAAATCCATTTTACTTTATTTCACCAGTCTGCACTGCATGCTGACCTAACGCTAACCAATCAGATCTCAGGTACCACCCCAAATGCCACAATAACCAATTAGAAAAAAAATATATATATATATTTAAAGTCACAGCGATCATCGTTTTCATGATCGATCGTCACTGTCACGTCTGAGTATTCATGCACATCCCTAATGGAGGATTCGTGTTGTGGAACTAGTTTCTCAAGAACAGACGAGAAGAAAAAAAAATACTATAACTAGGAAACTAAAAGAAAAGTATATGAAACGGAGAAGCAGTATCTTGTTTATCATGGAACTGGTGTCTCTTCTGGTCTCACATCCTGCCCATGGTTATAACACAACACTGTCTATGAAAAGCTAAAGAGGGAATCTAATCTCCAGAGGCTTGTACCTCACAGACCCAATTATCTGCGCCTTCCTGCCTCTGTGTCCCTCAGCGGTAGATGAGCAGCACAGTGCAGCTGCACTGGAGATGAAGCTCAGGGAAGGACAAAAGAGACAACTGAGCTCTATACTTACTTTACACGTTCTATTCAATGTCTTCGAAACACAATATGATTTTAAATATCATATAACTGTGGCTCTTTTTTTCCTCTGCTTTCATTGTGTTGGTTTGACTGTGTTTGCTACGTTCACAAGTGTATTGAGCAAAGAAAAGAAAAAACTCAATAGCTTCAGCAATACACACTCAGCAACAGGTAAAATTACAAGCACCTTTCTATAGCTTAAAGATATAGTTCACTTCAAAATGACAATTCAGTCAACCTTTACTCACCCTTATGCAATGACGTGCTAAAAACAGTTGATGAACCAAAGCATTATGACCACCTGCCTAATATGCTGTTGGTCCTCCTCATGCTGCCAAAACAGCAGCAACAAGCCGAGGCATGGACTCTCCAAAGACCCCTGAAGGTGTCCTGTGGTTGCGAGGTGGAGATGCTGTGGATCAAATTTGTTGGTCCAGCACTTCCCACAGATGATCAATTATATTATTAATTCTTACCACTGCTGACCGGGAGCAACCCACATGCCTTGCCATTTCAGAGATACTCTGACCCAGTCGCCTTGCCATAACAATTTATTTGGCCTTTGTTAAAGTCACTCAGATCTTTATTCCTGCCCTTTTCTCCTGCATCCAACACGATGAGAACTGATTGTTTGTTGACCATCTAATCTACCCAGACCTTAATATGTGGGCTTGTTAGGAGATGATATTTGAAGCAAAGATATTCGCTTTACCTATGACTCATCAGTGTGTGTGTGTGTGTGTGTGTGTGTATATATATATATATATATATATATAAATTATTTGATTAATTAATACATTTTTATTGTTTTTGTATGAAGTCTCTTCTGCTCACCAAGGCTGCATTTATTTACTGTATTTGATCAAAAATACAGTAAAAACAGTATTATTGTGAAATATTATTACCATTTAAAAGAACTGTTTTCTGTGTGAATATGTGAAAATGTAATTTATTTCTGTGATCAAAGGTGAATTTTCAGCATCATTACTCCAGTCTTCAGTCTCACATGATCCTTCAGAAATCATTCTAATATACTGATTTGGTGCTCATTTCTGATTATTATCTATAGTTTTTTGGAAACTGATTTTTTTTTTTTTTTTGATGACTAGAACGTTCAAAAGAACAGCATTTATTTTCAGCAACTGATTTATTTAAGCATTTATTTAATGTGCCTTTGCTGAATTAAAGTATTAATTTCTTTTTTTCTTTCTTTCTTTTTTCTTTCTTTCTTTTAAATCTTACTTAACCCAAACTTTTGAATGGCAGTGTATCATGATTTCCACAAAAAATAAAATAAGTAAAAAAAAAAAAAACTGTTTTCAGCATTGATAATAATAAAAAATAACCTTAGAATGATTTCTGAAGGACCATGTGACACTGAAGACTGGAGTAATGATGCTGAAAATTCAGCTTTGATCACAGGAATAAATTACATTTTAACATATATTCACATAGAAAAGAGTTAAATGGTAATAATCAGGGCTTGACATTAACCTTTTTGCTCACCAGCCACTGTGGCTAGTGGTTTCCCAAAGTTAATAGCCATTTTCATTGGCCACAATTTTGACATTGATACCATGGGGCAAAACTGCCATATCAATATTTTTAACATGCTCTTATAATTTGGCAGCTGGTATATTAGGCTGCTGTCACTTTAAGACCAGACGCATGGATGCATTATACTGTTACACATGCGTTTTCTTTCTCAACTGTTTACATTCACTTGAAACATAACTGACTGTTTACGTGAATATTTGCCAAGATTGGCATTTTGTGTGTATTTGACTGTTTAAACACAATAAGCAGCGAAAAAGAACTTAATTTAGTACCGAGGAGGCTTTATGTGCACTTTGGATGTGAGCACAACATCTGCGGGAATGAGTAAAATTATGCACAATATGTGTAATCCCATGCCGAAATTCAAGACCTGTAACACCAACAATATTCATCCGGAGCAAATGAAACAAGTAAGGGGAGGAGGATTTGTGTGTTAAAGAGTTAGTTCACCCAAAAATGAAAATTCTGTCATTTATTACTCACGCTCATGCCGTTGCAGACCCGTAAGACCTTCGTTAATCTTCGGAACACAAATTTATATATTTTTGTTGAAATCCGATGGCTCCGTGAGGCCTACATAGGGAGCAATGACATTTCCTCTCTCAAGATCCATAAAGGTACTAAAAACATATTTAAATCAGTTCATGTGAGTACAGTGGTTCAATTTTAATATTATAAAGCGACACGCTGATTCATAATGCTCCGAAGCTTCCTGAAGCAGTGTTTTGAAATCGGCCATCACTAAATAAGTCGTTATTTTGGTTTTTTTGGCGCACCAAAAATATTCTCGTCGCTTTATAATATTAAGGTAGAACCACTGTACTCACATGAACTGATTTAAATATGTTTTTAGTACCTTTATGGATCTTGAGAGAGGAAATGTCATTGCTCCCTATGTAGGCCTCACGGAGCCATCAGATTTAAACAAAAATATCTTAATTTGTGTTCCGAAGATCAACGGAGGTCTTACGGGTGTAAAACTCTTTTCTGCGGAAAATGAGTATTGGAAGCGTTTCAGATATTGAAGTATTGATATGTATCGAAAAATCGATATTTATGACATCACTACATTGCACTTAGTTTGTTATTTCAGAAGCCTTTTTAAAAGACTACAATTGGAATATCAAACCATTAAAGTGGCTAGTGACTGTGTTACACGCCACTGCTGAAATCCACCCACATTTGGCGGGTTGGTGGGAGTTAATGTCAAACCTTGGTAATAATATTTCACAATATTACTGTTTTACTATATTTTTGATCAAATAAATCCAACCTTGGTGGGCAGAAGAGAGTTCTTTCAAAAGCATTTGCAAGCTTTTGACCGGTACTAAGAGAATTCTTTAAAAAAAAAAAAAAAAATCTTATCAACCTCAAATTTTTGGGCAGTATGCTAAGTTGCCCCAAAATTGTATATATTATAAAAGTGTATTTTATGTATATAGACAAAATAAAGTCATACAGGTTTGGAACAACACAATGATGAGTAAAATAGACTTTTCATGTCTGGGTGAACACAATCTTTTTAAGTTACTTTAGTTCAACATTGATTTGAAATAGCTCTGTAGATTATGACACAGAGTAAAGAACCATAAAATATGTTTTACCTTGTCTGTAATTGCGGTATGTTTCTATTTGCATATATATAGAAAAGCATTCAAGCATAGATGTAAAAAATTGCACACAGCATTTAGACAACTTTTTGTTTCTAATTAGCTAGAATGCAAGTAATTTTTTTGATGCACATCAGTGTTTTATTGTGCTACTTGCTGTTATAGATTACACAACCCTCTAATTACAGGTATACACATCGGTAGAGCAATAATTGCTGTACCAATTACAGTTAACATCTGATAACTGGTATAGTGGTGTGATAATTAGATGAGAAGCAGCAGTGGAGTTGTATGGTTCTGATGTGCTATCGCTGCACATTGAAACGCCACTTTCAGTCTTTTACCTGTAACTTATTAACAGAGAGATTTCCATACAGATTAGACAATCAGATGAAATCTAGTACGAAATTATTCTCCCAATGTGAGTTAACTACGGCCCTTGTTTAACTTGAGACTCACATACCGTATGATATTACCTCAGAAAATGTGTCTTGAATTGAATTATATGTGGAAAGATTCATTATCCACAGCAAAGCTTCAACACAGAGCTAAATCTAACCAGTAACACATGCATCATGATATCTACCTATGATAATACCTGGGAAAAAAGTTTGGTGCAGTCACAAGTAATGTGAAAAATTGCATTTTGATGGTACACAGTGTAGTCTAGATCAGTAAAAGATTGAGATGCTTCCTAGATTTGATGCATTCTGCTCAACTCTTTTCCAATTAAATATATGTCCAATATGAATCCATCTGTGAAACTCTATTAACCATGTGCGTTTCACATCATCAGATTTGCTTACCGTTTTTACTTAAAACCCCTATAGTCAAACCGCTGTGAGCTATGGATGCTGAAAAAGTTGTCACTGCACCGAATAAATTACCTATCAAACCTAGTATATTGCTTCTATAGCCCCATGTCACATCAAATCATCCTCAGATAGACGAATCCCTGAACACACACCTTCTTTCATTCTGATGTGTGGCAAAATGTCCAAAATCTGATTTATTGGTGTTACTAAAGAGATGAATACTTACTGAGCAAGGACAAAGTCTTTTTAAGGAAAGTCAGTTTACTTGGCAACCATCTTGGTAAAACTGTAAGGTCCACCCGTTGGCCCAACGAACAGAATTCAACAGCCTGGGTGAAGGTATAATGCGTGTATGTCTTTTCAGCGCTCCTGTGAAGTTCACTTCATTTTTAGAATTTAGTTTAAATTTTACTTTAGCTGCGCGCTTAATTTGACTCCAATTTCAAATGATTAGTACACTTAGATCATGTTCATCAATTAGGAATTAATCATTTGTCATGTATTAATTTAAATCAGGGGTTCCCAAACTTTTCAGCCCACGACCCTCAAAATAACGATTCCAGTGACTCGCGACCCCCACTATCCTCGGAGGTGGTTAAAGTATAAAAACGTTGTGCGCAATGGTGCACACGCACTAAAGCCTTTTTCACACATACTCTGTTTGCAGTGCATATTTTTTTCCGTGCCTATATTAACGGATTAGAGCGTTCACACTGCACACGGATGCAGTCCGGCAGTGTGTTCCAGGAGCGTTATGTCTGCAGCAGTGTAGCGATCATTTACGCAGTCTATTTTTTCTACGCTGCACCGCGCTGAATTAAAACGATAGCGCACTGTTCGCATTAAAATAAACATGTCCTATTGACGTGAAAAACTAGTAATTTCACCATAAATGCATATAATTTAAAGTCTCTGTTACACAGACAACACATGGCTTTTTTGCCTCGGGTAAAGCAAGGAAAATGGCACCTTACCTGGCATTTAGGTGAACATGCCTTTGCAGTACATATGCAGCTTTCACATATGCCGCGTTTGCAGTGCGCAACTGATCCGTGGCTGTTCATCACAAACACATTTACTTATTTTTATTTCAAATCCAAAAGTTGTTACTGAACATGGCTTGTATGGCTTTGTATACACTATATTTCATGGATGTCACATTTAAACTACATTTATGTTTTATTCAATTCATTCCTTTATATTTATATAAAGTAATACTTTTGATTTATATATTGATTTAAATATTTTATATACTTGCTCACACAAGTGGCAAAACATTTAAACATAAGCTTTATGTTAAAATCACAAAATTTTAAATTAAAACTTAAAATAGACAAAAACAGGCGACTCTCGTCTTTTATTTCCTTTTAAATCTTTTTACAAGAAATCCCTCAGGTCATAAAGAACTTTGTTTTTCCACCTTCACGAAGAGACGAGTGCTATCCGTTATGTCTCCTGACGGTGGTTCTCCGCTGGCCTACCTGCGTTATCTTTGGTCGATATTAACCAATGTTTCATTTCGACTAAAATAATATCCAAAGCTTAAAGCCTAAAGAATTACCTACGTGCACATATCTGAATGTTTAACATGATGCTGTAAATTGACCTGCTGCAACTGATGCTGTTGCTAATATGTCGTTAATCATCTCAGGAGTCACGGTCGAGGGGAAGGAAAATCAAAAGATTGATGGCTTTTTTTTTATTTGCATGGTTTTTGTTTTTAATTTAACTAATATTTTTAGTATTTTGTTACAATTATTCATAAAATATGCTATTTCTAATCATCTCGCGACCCCTCCCTCGATGTCTCGCGACCCCACGGGGGGTCCCAACCCCCACTTTGGGAACCACTGATTTAGATATCTGATTATTCTGGGTATCCTGTACTATCAAGTATTCGTTCATTACGGACCCGATGCCGCACAGAGATATACACGCCCCGGGTTTGAGGTAATCTCACGGACACAAACTCGTCATTCTGATTCTTAGTCAGAGGGTGCAGAGTTTTACTATTACATTTGAGTCAAACCGCTCCATGCTTGTTCATACAAAAACGCAGTTTTCTTAGTCACGATACTGCAACTTGCTAAATCAGTGATAGACAGAAATCAAAAGGTCTTCAGATGACGTGCCTACTGCTCCATTCATTGAGCCTTCCGTTATGACCAATCCTGAACACAGATTTGCAGTAGCATCAGCCTCCTCATAATCTACTGGTCATAATGATTTCAGAAGAATCCAGAGTAAATCAAATATAACATTTTATTTGTCAGGTAAAAATGTATCATTACCGATTAGACAATTAGACAATGATAAGCCAATTCAGAAATAATAAATACATAACATCAGTTGCTCAAAGATGCATAGATGTGTGAGGAGAATTTGGGCAAGGCGCAAGACGTTGTCCTATGCTATTTCTTTGAGATCTTCTCTCCAGATGAGTTTTATTGTTCTATTGCAGGGTGTTTGAGCTCCGCTTTTGTCTTAGCAGGAAAATCAAGTCTTACATAAACAGTGAAGTAGAGTACTAGAATGGAAAAGATCAAAATCTTCTAACCTGTTTGTAAACATTATGTTGCAATAACATGACACTACAGGAAAAAACAAAACAAAACAAACAAACAAACAAAAAAAAATTGTCCTCTCAAATACTCGTCAATGTTAGTATTTTTCTTCTTTCTGACTAGTGGAAAGAAAACATCTAGAATACACAATTAAGTGTTTATTTTATTACACTTTTTCTATTTGTGTCTGTAGATTTTAATAACAATACATATCTTTAAAGGCCTTTTTTTTTTTTTTTTTTTAACTTTTTTTTTTTCTAATGCACTGAGACAGAAATCTCAAAAATATCCAGTTTTACATCTATCTATATTCTGAAAGTTTTACAGAGGGGGTTGTTCATATATAATTCACCTGATTTATATTTTATTCCTAAAAAAAATAATAATATTTTATTACTTTTGTTTCTTTTATTATTATTATTATTATTATTATTATTTTATTTCTGGCTGTTTACCATCTTTTCTGGTTTATGGAATGATAAAAACAGATCTAAATTCTCCTCTGTAACGACCTTTAACTCTAAGGGCCCTATCATACACCTGTCACAATGCGGTGCAAGTGTTTTTTGCTAGTTTCAGCTCGACGCAGTTATCATTTTCACATCCTGCACCACGTTGTTTAAATAGCAAATGCATTTGTGCCCATTTGTGCACCCATGAGCGTGCTGGTCTGAAATTGAGGTGTGTTCAGGTACATTGTTGGCGCATTGCTATTTTAAGGCAACTGAAATAGACTGCGCCATTGACCAACTGAAACCTGGTCTAAAGTCAATGACGCAATATTTGTTTTGTTATTTAAAGAGCGTGTTAGTAATATGCGGGTGCACAAGGTGCGTACTGTCTGCTTGTTACACACACAGGGACACGCAGCAGCACACAAACATGCCAAATATTAAAAGGATTAAAATGTAAAAGATTATTATTGTGTGCATAAAGATAGAAATGCTTTGGTGGAATCCGGCTTTTCCCGTAGATGGTCTGTTCACACACTTTATACTCGCGCACGAGCAGATCAGTTTCCTCACTAGAGAAGCATTCAGTTTTTCTGCTTGCAAATTCCACCATGTAAGTAGCGAATCTGCCATGGCGCGAACGCAACTGGCTTTTAAAGGCAATGGGAGTTGAGACTCTGATTGGTTTATTGCACATTACGCCCAAAACACACCCATTATTCATTAAGAGAATAGGGACAACCCTTTTAGATCATGCGCTGAGTGCGCCGACCATTTTTCCCATCTTTAAACTAGCAAAAGTGGATTCAGACACGCCCTAAGCGCACTTTCCCCGTGCGCTTCAGACCATGCACTTAGATCATTAAAATAGGGCCCTAATACTGTATGTCAACAAAGTGAAATAAGAATTTTGAACTTGGTTTTATCCAATGTTTAGATAACTGTTTTGGAAATTTATGCAAATGTGTGCATATTTTTAACCATTTTTTCAGTTGTGGCCTAATGGTTAGAGTCGGACTTGTAACCCGAAGGTCGCGGGTTCAAGTGTCTGTACTGGTAGGAAATGTAGGTGGGTGGAGTGAGTGAACAGCGCTCTCTTCCACTCTCATTTCCCACAACTGAGGTGCCCTTGAGCAAGGCACCTAACTCCCAATCACTCCCCTGGCCCACTGCTCCAGGTGTGTGTTCACGGTTTGTGTGTGCAAGGGTGTATGTTTGATTTTGAAACTGGTGGGATAAAGTATTAAAGGTGCTGTATGCGATTTCTCAGATTCGTTGTTGAACACTGTTGATATTCAAAATCAACCCAAACAAACCCACCCCTCTCTTCATTGCTCCGCCTCCAAAACTCACACTCCAATACTAACCACCCTGCTCCGAGTCGGTCTCGAACCAACAGAACAGTAGCTCCAGACAATCAAAACACAGTGTTACTTACATGATAAGGAATCAAAGCAGCCTCCACGTCTGTTTTCTGGCCTTCCTGCTTAGCTCTCTCCAGCGCTGGAAAGCTTTTCTAATATAAACGCGGGTCCTAAAGCGCTTGCCCAGGCATAAACCTTTATTCCAGTGATATTCTTTTGAGCTCTTTTGTATTGTGTCCTGTCTCTCATTCTGCAGTTTTTTATTTTTATTTTTTTCTTATTTTCAAATCTCCCTCTTGCTAGTTCTCTCTCCTCGACCATCAAGCGCCCCCTAATGCTGATTGGTTACACGTTTGCTGTTGGTATCGGCCCAACTAACTTCTAAACAGTGTATTTGAAATAATAGTCCATCTTTAAGGTTTCAATATGTTACTTAATGAATTCTGTAATGTTACAGGTAACTAATAAAGATAAGGATGAAGTTTAACAGACTTACTCCATTCATAGTACAATGTGTCTACTGTCTTGTTCCTTGCTATTTTAAGAAGCCAGACATGTCTGTTTTTTGTCATTAGCAGAAATGATCTGTTGGCATATTTGTTTCACATCAATATTGTCCAGTTTGTCCTGGTGTGCATGGCATACAGTAGTACTGTTAAGTGTCACGTGTGCAGTTGTTGTTCTAAGCCATGTTTTCAGTTTCCTAAGAGCACTGAAACTTCTTTCAGCCTCAGCTGATGAGCCTTGGATGACTAAAAGCAACCTGACATGGGTTTCACCTTCAAACAGGCCTCTCACTTCAACAAGACCAAGCCTTCAACAGACCAAGCAATGTTGTGTTTTCATGTTTTATGGCGACTTTCCATTGCATTTTTACGTTTTCAATTAACCTCATTCTCTATGATTTAAGCTGTTTTCCTCATGGCGACCAAAAAAATGTCCCCACAAAGACAAGGATTTTGGATACTGCCATCTTTGTGGGAACATTTTGTCCCCATAATGTAGGGTTTCACACACTAACGTTTAGGTTTGCCACTTATCCCGCTATTGTCATTAAGCCTATTGAAAAAAAGAATGTTTTTGCTGCTTCGCACAACCAAATGTAGCTATGGCCTCTCACAAGTTAGACAGAAAAAACGAAGTGTAATCAGTTTAACAACGTGGGACTCAGATCTATTAACCGTTTGTGTACTAGGAATTGCGCATTTTTCACAGAACACTCTTGTGAGAGATTTTTAATCTAAATGAGATGTTTCCTGGTTAAATAAAATAAGTAATACATAAAACCACAAGACACAATTGGACAACAGTTGTTATATATATAAATACATTTTAATTTATTATCAAACTTATTGTTAGGGACCAATCAGTGCCACTGGATATTGGTAGGGACACGTCCCAAGCGTCCCTACTAAATTCTACTAAGTTCAATACTCACTGCTGTGTGTGTGCACTTGGATGGGTGAAATGCAGACAAAGTCCCTTTCAAGGAAAGTCTGTTCACTCGGCGGCCATATTTGCAACGCCTCCGGGCAGCTATTTCAGACATCCAAGACTAAGTCCTATCTATTTGAATGGGGGAATCCTGAAATCTCAAAGACTGCTTGGCGATCTTACAATTAAATAACATATTTGAAAACAGCAACAAAATCTGACATGAACTGTCCCATAAATGTTGTTTCTTATGCTCATATAGCATTAAAAAGCTTATTTTTCAGGCTATACGAGCCAATGTGCATGTGCAGTCCTAAGCGCGAGTCTCAGGTTTCTATGGGAATCAGAGCTTCTAACAGCAGCTGCAGCGACGCAATGACTTTATCAATCAGTGATTGGCTCTTTTACTTAGAAGGCGGGACGTATTCCACCATATTGCGCGTTGCAGTTTCTCCCATTCATAACTAATAGGAGTGAACCGTCTTTTATATCTATAGTCTTTGAATGCAGAGCACAACTTCTGAGCATTGGACACCATACTTGGCTACACGCAGCCAAGTATAAATTACATAATGCATTCTTTGCGTATTTAATCATAACATTTCAAAAAACTTGTTTTCAAAAAAGTGTTTTTGTTTTGTTGTTTTATTTTGTTCAGTTTTCTGTTTTGAAACCAGAGCCGCTTTAGCCAAAGAGCTGACCTGCATAGTTTATCATAGACAAGTGAATTACCAGGGTTGCTATTAAAGACTTAAAGATGTTTCTCATTAATTTCTCATTAAAATTCACTGTCATTTACTTGTTAATTGTGGGTGTTGATAGCCAAGGGCCTCTTGCTGCTAATTATACAATGGCACTCGTACAAAAGTGTATTTATAGAGCCTATTCATTTGATTCATTTGTAACAGAACTCCAGAGTCAGCTCTTGGAAACCACACCATCACATTCACCAGCAAATGCAAAGTTTGTACAGTATGCATACACACATATACAAAATCAATAATGCTATGTAGCTAATGTGAAATAGTTTAGTCTCCAGCTGCATGGGAAGCTGAGGACGCCAGGTTCATGTTATGATGCACATGTGCAAAAAATAAACAATCATAAAGTCCTCGGTCTGGTTTGTGTGTGTGTGTGTGTGTGTTGAACAGGTGCTGTCATTACCAGGCCTGTCCTCAAATATCACAGCAGTGCACTCTCTTGTCCAAATGTGGCAGGTGCTTTTTCACAGGTCACCCAGAAAGGTCCCGCAGTCTAATGGCAAACACGACCGGAATCCAAACACCCACAGACAGATGTGGCCACTCGTAGCGGCCCACTTTTAATGTGCATTTATGTCCAAAGAACATTTCCTCAGGTGTAGAGCCACCTGTTAAGGGTTGTAAAGATAGTGGACGACATAAAAGTCATGTATAGTAAACGAGTAGATACTTTTCTTTCTTTTTTACTACAGTTTTTGCATGGTAATGGCTCTTTTCACTAAAGTACTGATGATACAAGCTACTTAACACTGGTGTCAGTCATGCATAAGGAAAAATGCATCATTTCAGTGTTTTTTTTTTAACTTGATGGCATCTTATTAGCATTTTAGTCCATTTACACTAGCAGAATGTTTCTTGAGAGTTAAAGATGAAGCAAATATACAGTATATCAAGTATTTGTTTTGCATAATTATCTCATATCAAGCATATTCATGGTAGATAATGTGAATTGGGCAATGCTCCACTGGCTTGTGTTGTCCTTAATGGAGGGTTATCAATTTGACGAGTGTTATTGTTGGAGCATAACACAGACTAAATTTCAAAAACAAAGATTAAAATGTGTTGATTTGTTCTAATGCCTTTGTAGCAGCTGGTGTGTGAAAAAACACGAGCAGATTCAGAGAAATATGAGCTGCAAATCATATGCTGTATGGCATTATTGAATGTTATCGATTGACTAAGGTAAAAGCATATAGCTCAGAAAGTAAAATACATTTTGTATAGAATAACTTTGTCCAAACAACAAATAAACTGATAAATAAAAGCAATGTAGGCGTTACTACAAGCATCCACACTCTTGCAATTCAAATTCACAAGCAACTGTATAATGTTATTGTGGCAGAAATTATTGACTGACCTTGGAAACAATCAATGAACCATGATGATAACAATGAGGGAAAGTTCAATAATGATCCACCGACAGAAAAATAGGATGCCAAACAATCTGATGTTTTTCAGTTAAGTAAAAGGGCAAAGAAGGGGTCATTGAATACATTGCTTTTAGTTGAATGCCTGTCTACCTCAATCAGCTTCTTGTAAGTGTAAAGATGATACAAAATGTATCTGAATAAAAATGTTTATTATCAGGTAGGCATTTAAGGTGGTGACCATTCATCCACTGACTGTTTTACAAATAACTGTCTAAAATACATGCTGATAACTATCAAAAATCATCTCATTATAAAAACCAGACAGAAATATGTTTACATGAGATTGCTGCTGCTTTCTGTGTGTATTGAGAGCTGTCATAATCTTTGGTAACAGTTTACAATAAAGTTCAATTTATTAGCATTATTAATGCATTAGGTTTTGCTAATAATATATTTTGAAGCATTTATTAAGCTATAATAATATTTATATATAAATTATTTAAAATTTATAAAAGGTACACTCTGAAAAATGCCGGGTTAAAAACAACCCAAGTTGGGTTGAAAATGGACAAACCCAGCGAATGGGTTGTTTAAACCCAGCGGTTGGGTTTAATGGTTTTATTTAAAGGGTTAGTTTACCCAAAAATGAAAATAATGTCATTTATTACTCACCCTCATGTCGTTTCACACCCGTAAGACCTTCGTTCACCTTCGGAACACAAATTAAGATATTTTTGATAAAATCCGATGGCTCAGTGAGGCCTCCATTGACAGCAATATAATTAACACTTTCAATGCCCAGAAAGCTGCTAAAGACGTATTTAAAACTGTTCATGTGACTACAGTGGTTCAACCTTAATGTTATGAAGCGACGAGAATACTTTTTGTGTGCCACAAAAACAAAATAACGACTTTATTCAACAATATCTAGTGATGGGCGATTTCAAAACACTGCTTCATGAAGCTTCGGAGCTTTACAAATCTTTTGTTTCGAATCAGTGGTTCAGAGCGTGTATCAATCTGCCAAAGTCACGTGATTTCAGTAAACGAGGCTTTATTACGTCACAAGCTTTTCTTTTTTTTTTTGGTGCACAAAAAGTATTCTCATCACTTCATAACATTAAGGTTGAACCACTGTAGTCATATGAACTGTTTTAAATATGTCTTTAGTAGCTTTCTGGGCATTAAAAGTGTTAATTGTCTTGCTGTCAATGGAGGCCTCACTAAGCCATTGGATTTTATCAAAAATATCTTAATTTGTGTTCTAAAGATGAACGAAGGTCTTACAGGTGTGGAACGACATGAGAGTGAGTAATTAATGACAGAATTTATCATTTTTGGGTAACCTAACCCTTTAACTCAACTATTGTTTAAAAATGACTTTATTGCTTGCTTAAAATGAACCCAACGTATGTTGGAAATTAACATTTATTAATATGTTTAATAAATGAACATTTAAGTTAATAATAATAATTTATCAATAAACATTTATTAAATTGCTTATTAATAAATGTTCACCTTTTGATTATTATTGTTGCCTCTAGTAATTTTGTGTCTGATTTTTAATTTCCAACCTATTTTGGGTTCATTTTAAGCCAGTCATATTGTAATTTGTAAACAATAGTTGGTTTAAATAAAACTGCCCAGCACGTTGGGCAAACATTAAACCCAACCGCTGGGTTAAAACAATCCAATTGCTGGGTTTGTCCATTTTCAACCCAGTTTGAGTTGTTTTTATTCATATTCATATTCATTTTAATTCATACAACTTGAAATGTTAAAAAATGTATTAGTATATGTGGAAAATAATAAATGCAATGATATTGTTATTGATTATCATTATACCTAATGCACTAACTCACATTGCAAATCGAACTTACTGAATCATTCATGACTTTTGCTTGGTTAAAGAACAAAGTTTATTTTTGTCATTTAGTTAAGCATATCTGTAATTATGAAGATTAATAAATTATGTCATTGTAGACCAATACTTCTATATCATGCACAGCTGTATGCTAGCATCAGTAAGTGCAATATCCCAGAGTACTTGCTTGAAGCAATAGCGTTATATTTCATCAAAGAGACGTGCAGTTTATGAATAGAGTCCAATTAATTACTTTCATATTATTTCTTCTTCCCCCCTTGGTAAGTTAAATCATTTGCACAGACGATGATGATATGCTTTTCATATAAAGGAGTGGCTAAATTGGATCTCTTCTCTAAAAGGTTTCTGGATCCAAATTCATTTGTGTGGAGGGGAGGAAAGAAAGAGGGAGTGTAATATCTAATATAGATTCATGGGTCTTATTCCCCTGACAGACACTGTAAAACTCACAATACCGTGTCCAGTCTACACACTCATGACATTTACAGGGAGGTGCTATTCATTGAGGAAATCGGTGGCAAAAAAAAAAATCTTTGTCTTTTAACAAATGAGCAACACAGGCTGGGTTATGAGTTTCAGGACTTTAGCATATTTGACCTCTGAGAGAGAGAAACACATGATGTTCGGTTTCCATGTTATAATGAGAATATGAAATGATCTTATAGCATCATTTTCTTGTATGAATTTTTATGGAAATGTGATTAGTGTCCGATACTTAAGTAAGCACACCAGCAAAGAGCCATAAGTAAAGGTCAACGAATATCAACCACTGGCATTTTTTCCTATTTTTCACTAGGTTGCAGACAGTGTGACTTTTGTAAATGCCAGCAATCATCGTTTCCTTAACATGATCATTTTGTGTGGACATAATTTGCAACCATAAAAACCTTTGGCTCAAAGCAGCTGAGCAGAATATATAGGAATACAAAGGTCCAAAAGAGCTTACAAAGTAATGACTTGTGAAAGTCTTCAAAAGGTTACAGTGAGTAAAAATAAAAAAAGAAAAAGGCACTTATTTAGGCTGACTGGTGCTGTCTGAGC
Source organism: Ctenopharyngodon idella (assembly GCF_019924925.1). Lineage (NCBI taxonomy): Eukaryota > Metazoa > Chordata > Actinopteri > Cypriniformes > Xenocyprididae > Ctenopharyngodon > Ctenopharyngodon idella. The sequence continues at coordinate 14,793,019 of NC_067240.1, read as the reverse complement.
CCAGAAATGGTCTGAGCTCACTCAAGTGTAAAATAACACAGGTAGGATTTCAAAATTGACTGGGAGAAACTCTCCTGTAAGAGCTGACTGAAAGAGGAAAGTGCTCTTAAATTACACGTGTTTGCATGAGAGTTAGTGGAGTGCTTGATGCCTCACTAGATTTCGATTGCCATCTGTAATTGTGAGTCTTGTTGGAGATCTTAGGGGCTTGTACTTGTGGTTTTGGGACTGCATGTGGGTCAAGTACTGTAGCATAATGATCTTTATAACAGAAGTTTGGGTTAAAGTTTCACATGTTTTTTTTTTTTGTTTGTTTGTTTTTTTTTTAATGTTGAGAGTTCAACCCATTTATACTGATAGGTCAAAGGTTAGATATGATCATCAGAATGGTACAAAATTCCAGAATACCAAAATGTGGACAGTAAATTACATATTTTCTAATATTCCGCTCAATTTTTTTGTGTTTATTGCATTTATATTCAGGAGGAAGAGGAGGAGAAGGAAGCTACTGTCTGCCTTGCTTCCTCAGCGAAAACTCCTCTGGTTGTAATGGTAATTAATTACTGTTAGCTATTTCTCCAAATGTCTAGTATCTAAAAAACTGACTTGCTGAACTAAAAAGGTGAGGCAGCTTTGTTATCTTAGAGAGAGTTATCTCTTTTAAACACAGTCCATCAGCTGTAGCTCTGACAGGGAAGTCACTTCAGGATGGATTTTTAGTCCTATGGTTGTTATTTTTGGCTGCTCTTGATACTGTGAGGTTATAAAAGTAAATTAGCTATTTAACTCTTCAACCTCAGTTAAAAAAAATTCTTGACAATAAAGTAGTCCACAAATAAGCTTGTGTTATTGTGAGTATCCTTGCACAAGCACTTGTCCAAGTGTACATCCATTGTTGTTGATTTCATCTTCATCTTTTGTTGTTTTTAGCAGTTTCCATCTTCTAGTTCTTACTGGTTATTCTGGGGCCGGGTTCATGAAACATTCTCAAGAATAACATTTTTATTAACTGCTGTTTTCTTCTTATTTATTTACTTAAAGGGATAGTTCACCCAAAAATGAAAATTCAGTCATCATTTACTCACCCTCAAGTTGTTCCAAACCTGCATGAATTTTTCTTCTGCTGAACACAAAAGAAGATATTCTGTAGAATGTCAGTAACCAAACAGTTGCTGGGCCCCATTGACTTCCACAGTTAGAAAGAAATTCATACAGATTTGTAACAAATTAAAGGGTTAGTTCACCCAAAAATGAAAATTCTGTCATTAATTACTCACCTTCATGTCGTTCCACACCTGCAAGACCTTCATTCATCTTCAGAACACAAATTACAGTGGCAAGTTTGTGAACCCCCTGCAGAATCTGTGAAAATGTGCAAAATTTTAACAAAATAAGAGAGATCATACAAAATGAATGTTATTTTTTATTTAGTACTGTCCTGAGTAAGATATTTTACATAAAAGATGTTTACATATAATCCATAAGACAAAAAAATAGCTGAATTTATTAAAATGACCCAGTTCAAAAGTTTGTGAACTCTTGATTCTTAATACTGTGTGTGGTTACCTGGGTGATCTACGACTGTTTTTTTGTTGTGTGATGGTTGTTCATGAGTCTCTTGTTTGTTCTGAACAGTTAAACTGAGCTCTGTTCTTCAGAAAAAATCTCCAGGTCCTGCAGATTCTTCAGTTTTCCTCCATCTTTTGTATATTTGAACCCTTTACAGCAGTGACTGAATGATTTTCAGATCCATTTTATCACACTGAGGACAACTGAGGGACTCAAACACAACTATTAAAAAAGGTTCAAACATTCACTGATGCTTCAGAAGAAAACACGATGCATTAAGAGCCGGGGGGTGAAAACTTTTGAACAGGATGAAGAGGTCCAAATTTTTCTTATTTCGCTTGAATATCATTTTTTTTCATTTAGTACTGCCCTTCGAAAGCAACAGAAAATACTTGCATGTTTCCCGGAAGACAAATTAAATACAATTTACCTTGATCTTTAAATTCCAAATGTTTTCACCCCCCATCTATTAATGCATCATGTTTTTTTTCTGAAGCATCAGTGAATGATTGAACCTTTTTTAATAGTTGCGTTTAAGTCCCTCAGTTGTCCTCAGTGTGAAAAGACGGATCTCAAAGTCATTCAGTCACTGCTGGAAAGGGTTCAAATATGCAAAAAATGCTGGAAAACTGAAGAATCTGCAGGACCTGGAGATTTTTTCTGAAGAACAGAGCTCAGTTTAACTGCTCAGGACAAACAAGGGACTCATGAACAACCATCACAAAACAAAAAAAAACAGTCGTAGATCATCCAGATAACCACACACAGTATTAAGAATCAATGGCTCACATACTTATGAATGGGGTTATTTTAATAAATTCAGCTATTTGTTTGTCTTGTGGATTATATGTAAACATCTTTTATGTAAAATATCTTACTCAGGACAGTACTAAATAAAAAATAACATGCATTTTTTATTATCTTCCTTATTTTGTTAAAATTATTAACATTTTCAGATTCTGCAAGTGGTTCACATACTTTTTCTTGCCACTGTATTTTGGTTTATGACACGTCCATAGACAGCAATATAATCAACACTTTCAAGGTCCAGAAAGTTACTAAAGACATCGTTAAAGCAGTTGATGTGACTGCAGTGGTTCAACCTTAATGTTATTAAGCAACGAGAATACTTTTTGTGTGCAAAAAACTTTATTCAAAAATATCTTCTCTTTTGTGTCATTCTTATACATTTTTGCATTTTTGCTAGCATCAGTAATTGCAAAATTTCAGAGTCTATGCTTGAAGTAGTAGCGTTATATTTCATCAAAGAGACGTGTGGCTTATGAAAAAAATCCAATTAACACCTAGAAACATTCTTACAAACTTTTTTACAAATTTATCTTAAGAAATTTCTTATCTTGAAAACTGACACCCAGTGGATCCACAATATAGTGCAGCCAATTCCAGCCACATGCGCTAATGAAATTTGTCACATGCACTCTAAGCAAACAAAAAAACAGAAGCATATAAGCATTTGCTGTTAGCATACTCTAATAATATTTGGTGAAATAGTCCATTTATGTCAGGCGCCAATAGCCTCGTGTGGCCTCATATATGTCGCCGACATGTAGCGCCGTTCAGTGTTGGGGAATGTTACTTTTAAAAGTAATGCATTACAATATTGCGTTACTCCCTAAAAAAAAGTAACTAATTGTGTTAAGCCTCAGGCTGAAGGAAATGCATATTTACGCCTGTACAGTAGAGGGCGCAGCTCAAACAAACCTTTCAGCTGTGCTGCTATTCTGGATTAAAGAAGAACAGGATACAGGAGGAGGAAGTTCAACACTCTCATTTCTAAATCTAATCTAAAGTAATTTTTACTTATTATTATGGTTGAATTAGATCATTAAAGGTCAGCAGAAAAGACACTGGTTAATAAAGTGAGATTAAATACAATTATTGCAGGTTTTTAATCACTGTTTTTATTGAGGAATTTGAGGAATACTGAATATTTTTGCACTTTATTTCTCTCAACATGGGGACAGGAGAGCTGTCAGTCATTAAATGGGAAAAAGTAACTTAAATATTTTGTTGTAAATTGAAAAAGTAATGCATTACTTTACTAGTTACTTGAAATCTGATTAAATCTTAATCTGATTACATAACTCAAGTTACTTGCGTTATGCGATAATGCGTTATCCCCAACACTGACACCGTTGCACTTCGGGCGACCCGAGTTTGAGTCCCGGCTCGCGGTCCTTTCCCGATCCCGTCCCCCTTTCTCTCTCCCACTTCACTTCCTGTCTACACACTGTCCTATCACAATAAAAGCAAAAATGCCAAAAATAATAATAAAAAAGAAGCAGTCCATTTATATTGCAGTGCACTATGTTACTTATACTTTTCAGAACTGAATGGAATAGAATATAATTCAAATAGGATAATATAATTGAAATTTTGCTCACTTCTTCCGCCATCTTGGATTTATTTTTTTCTGTAGCTTGTTGCAGTCCATGACGAGATTCCTTTACCATGAAGCTTTCATACAATAATAAAATTAAGTATTTTTGTAGACAGCTTAATTGAGATGCCTACGTTTTGGAAGAGTTTTCACACCAGAATCACATCTCCATAGGCAGCTCATGAAGTTTTAAAATAGAGCATTTGTGTGTTGGTTCTGAGACCATGGCATGTGATGAGTGAGTTCTACTAGAAAAGCCGGAAGTTGAGAAAGTGTCTGGGTGAAATTCTGTGAAATGTTGATCAAATCCCAGAGTAGCCCTCTAGCCCGGAGAAGGGAAATAAGCAAGGTTTTTTGCCTTGAACAAGCCATCTCTTGAGTAATGACTCGGTCTTATTTGTAGCAGTGGTAAAAAGGATTCGCTGCAGGGCTCACGGTTAGCAGGGCAGAGGTTTTCAGTTGGGAATTTGTGCAAATGAATGTATATTATGATAATTCTTGAAGCTTTACTGTGTGCAGAGTTCTCACAGAAGGCTTGTCATTTGGAGGGATGATATCCAGCTGACTTCAATCGACTCTGTGTCAGCTTGCTGAATGTATTGTGAAAAATTTCAATAATCAATGTTTGCATGCTTTTTCTTGGTGATCTGCTCAACTTCCTGTTGAGTCATGGGCACAGAATGTATTTGAGGTAAGATTATTCTCATTTAATGTGGTCAGAACAGGTCAACTCAGGTCAGATGACCTCAAAAATACCAACCATAACCCTTTGCTATACTTGTGGGTTTCTATGACTACCCAAGTGAGCAAAGTGATTGACCTTTCTGGGGCTTTGATAAATTGCTAACCATTCTTTTCCAGGAAAACCAAAAAAACACCATCTGTTACAGGTAGGCTGCACAAAATCCTAAAATATGTGGACAGTTTCTTGGATATTAAAAACTACAGATTTACTTGATTTAAACCTTACTTTTTAGTAAGCACTCAAATATGTTGGAGGAGATATTAGATAGTTGGAGAGATATTAGATAAGCCAAGGGAGATTTTAGCATAGGAAAAATTATGAAAATTTAGTGGAATATTATTAGAAAAAAAAAACTCATAAATTTCTCATAAAGAGAGTTTAAGCTGCATATTGCATAAAATGATATGGTATATTGTATTATTAAAAAGTTTTCACAGTAAATACATGTCATGCATTGCAATTGTCAGGAAATACTTGAGACAGCGAAAGAGAGAATGCTTTGTCTGCCTCTTGCATAATGTATGACGTTTCTAATTCAGTTTAAGTGCACTTGGCTGAATTGGCTGCGTTTTCGGCTCAAATCCGCCATCTTCTCCTACTTGAATCTCTCACACCTTGACTGCAAGTGATTTTTATGACTTATGATTAAGATTTATGTGACCACTGAAGGGAGACGAGCCAATACCGAATCCAAAAAAAAGGTCAAGCCTTGCCAATCACACCAAGTTAAGCCAGAGGTTAGAGGTCTGTTTGCTCTCTTTTTTTTCAGTGCACTGACATCCATAATTTTCAGAACAGTTGCTTTAAATCACTTCATCCAACTTGAGGAATATTCTGTTTTCGTCGCTCCCATACATTATCTGGTTCTGTGCGTAAAGCTTTATCATGTCTACATGGTGGGTTGTTTGAAGTGAAAACACCTTGGAGAGAATTGTTTGTGATAACTCAGTGTTGAATAGATGTTTCCTTCAAGAATGATCTATTCACATGACCTCCTGCAGTGAGGTTTACTGATGGTTTATCAGGCTCGACTAGGAACACATCCAATGTCTTTGAATGCGGGAAGGGATACGCGACCACAACAATAAATAAACATGGACATAGTTTCAGACATTTATCTTGCTATGTTAGACTTCATTTCCTAAACTCCCCTCCACTTCTGCAAGAAATATTCTGGAATATTCTACAGTGTCTTTGTCAAAAATGAATGTGAACTTCAAGTAATCTTATCTTGGCTCTGAAGATTTCCGTCCAGTGTTTGCTTTTGCGAGGTGAGATTACTGAGTGTACTGGTTCCTTGAAATGCAAACCCGTTTAAACTTTGTATTTCAAAGATCTGGAGGGCAGATATCTTGCGGATCTGGGGTAAATATTCTGTTTCCAGTTACTGTGGCTTTGGACTAACAATATTTTTCCTCAGTGTTCACTCAACTGCACTGGCTTGAACAAAAAGAGTCATTTTACTTATAAATATGAATCAGTTGGCTTGTTTTTGTTAATGTCCTATGCTGATGTCATAACAATAGATTTTGCATATTTACAAAGACCACTGTTAAAGGATTAGTTCACTTTAAAATGAAAATGACCCCAAGCTTTTCTCACCCTCAGGCCATAGGTGTATATGACTTTCTTCTTTCTGATGAACACAATCTGAGTTATATTAATAAATATCCTGATGCGTCCAAGCTGTATAACGGCAGTGAACGGGATCAACGAGTATGAAGCTGAAGAAAGTACATCCATCCATTATAAACATACTCCATTCGGCTTCAGAGGGTTAATAAAGTCCTTCTGAAGCGAAGTGATGTGTTTGTGTAAGAAAAATATCCATATACACATCGAGCTTCTGCCAGACCGCCTTCCATATTCCACTTACGAAGAAAGCACAACTGACGTTGCGCAACAGTTACGCTTTTTTTGTAATTTGAATATGCAAGGCGTAGGACGTACCGTAAGTGTTTTGAACTGCGAGAGTTTTACACTTTCTTCGTAAGCTCAATACGGAAGCCAGTCCTGTGGAAGCTAGATATTTTTCTTCATAACTTGTTAAATATGGGTATTTTTCTTACATAAACGCATCGCTTTGCTCCAGAAGGACTTTATTAACCCCTCGGAGTCGTGTGGAGTACGTTTATAATGGATGGATCTACTTTCTTGAGCTTCATACTCGTTGATCCCCTTCACTGCCATTATAAAGCTTGGATGCGTCAGGATATTTATTAATAAAACTCCGATTGTGTTCATCAGAAAGAACAAAGTCATATACACCTAGGATGGCTTGAGGGTGAGTAAAACTTTTGGTCATTTTCATTTTAAAGTAAAACTAATCCTATGATTTATAGATAATGAGATAGTCTAACTCTTATTTGATGCAGTTTTTAGTTTGTTAAACTTAATGCATTAAGAATCATGAGCACACAATGATCAAACAATAAAATCAAATAAAGAATTTATTTGAAATAAACCCAAGGTAATGTCACACAATTTGCTACTGGAAGTCTCGCTCACATGGACGTACATTATCCTGTTACCATGGTTACACCAGGTCCTTATGTTCTCATGGCCATGGGATGCAATGCTCTTTGTGAATTCTGGTGGTCACTAGTTGACCAGCAGTGAGTTTAATCTAACAGCCCAAAGGAGCAGAGCTTGAACGTCATCAAAAACTCCTAACTCACCAGATGACAGCAATTGCCCTTCTGTGGCCTTTGCCAACATCGATTCCTGCGTAACTTTCTTTAGACAGGTTTTTATCACTCTGGCTTTGAGGCATGTTATCTCGCTTCTCTCCCACAAGCTGATCAATGCAGAGATATATATATATATATATATATTTTGGTTCAGTGAGGAAAAGACCTTGTGGCCACAAAGAATATGCCAGACAAAGTAATATCTGAATAAGAGCAATGTGCAGCTGCAGTTATTATAATTTTTTAAATCCCTGATTACACATTAATTACACATTATCATTACACATGTTTATTTTTTTGGTTGGAAATAAACAATTATTTCACTTCTTCATGATTCCATGACAACAAAAACAGCAGCACCTTTTTTTTATTTGAAAAAAGGGTGAGAACATTACAGGACATCTTTAGTAAAAATGTGAATGTGTGGGACACATCTGCATAAATATTTTTTCACTGTAGGTCAAGCAGTTATCTTAGTTTGAAGGAATGCGTGAGATGTTAAGCATTCAAAATGTAAATGACAGTTAATTTACATGAATTGTCCTTTTTCTTGTCTCTATTTGCTTAATGCATTATTAATGGTGTTTTTTCTGTTCCTTACATACACTATCATTCAAAAGTTTGGGGTCGGTAAGATTTTTGAATTCTTTTTTTAAAGTCTCTTATGCTCACCAACTCTACATTTAAAATATACTGTAGTAAAAACAGTAATATTGGGAAATATTATTACATTTTAAGTAATAAAATATTATTTCAGCATTTTAAAATGTAATTCATTCCTGTGATGGCAAAGCTGAATTTTCAACATCATTACTCCAGTCTTCAGTGTCACATGATCCATCAGAAATCATTCTAATAGGCTGATTTGCTGCTCAAGAAACATTTCTTATTCGTTATCATGGTTGAAAACAGTGTAAAAGTCATTACTGTTACTTTTGATCAATTTAATGCATCCTTGCTACATAAAACTGACCCCAAACTTTTGAATGCAGTGTATGTGCTGATTCTTAGCCGAGTCTCTGGGCCCTATCATACACCCGACGCAATGCAAGTGTTTTTTGCTAGTTTCAGCTCAACACTGTCATCATTTTCATGTCCAGTGCCATGTTGTTTAAATAGCAAATGCACTCGCACCCATCTGTTTGCCCATGGGCGTTCTGGTCTGAAAACGAGGTGTGTTCAGGTGCATTGTTGGCGTGTTGCTATTTTGAGGCAAATTTTTTTTTTTTTTTTTTTTTAGTAATATGCGCCTATATATTATATTTTATTAAAAATAAAAGGATTCCTCTCTGGAGAAGCGTTCAGTCTTTCCACTTGCAAATTCCACCATGTAAATAGCGAATCCGCCATGGTGCAAGCGCAAATGGCTTTTAAAGGGAACGGGAGATGAGACTCTGATTGGTTTGTTGCACATTAAGCCCAAAACACACTCATGACTCATTAAGAGACTAGGTACAACCCTTTTGGACCATGCGCTTGGCGCGCCGACCATTTTTTTTCATCGTTAAACTAGCAAAAGAGGATTCGGACACGCCCTAAGTACACCTGCGCCATGTGCTTCAGACCATGTGCTTAGATCGTTAAAATAGGACCCTCTGTGTGCTTTGCATGAGGACATCTGTTTGTGTGTAATTTGGAGTTGCAAACCTTTCTAGAGTCGATTTTAGTTAGGATGCTGTCTATGTAGGCAGCATGCAGCAAAATAGTGTTCCTTTGGAACAGAGCCATTGTCTTCATCAACTAGAGTTCTGCTCGTCACTTCGGATGAACTGTGTCAGCAAAATGCAAAACAAATAAATAAGGTACTGGTTCTCTGATGATAGACATGCTTATGTACATCATGATAGTGCCGAATTATGAATGTAGCCTATTACTTTTGTTCCTATATCATTTTAACAAACAAGTTTGTGTTTATTTCATATCTTCCAAACCAGATGAGTCTCCCAGGCACATTGTATGTGAGTCTCTAAGATTTATTAGCTAAGCTTCCATTAATTATCCTGTATCAAGCATTTTGTTTCTAACTCATCACAACAAACTCAGTGTTTGTAATTCAGAATAATATTTAAGAACCTTGGCGTATATTTGTATTTTAGTCTTAATTATGTGCTATTAGCCTCTCATCTGTATGACACAACATTAGAAATGTTCATCAAGAGAGTAACATTGTAATGCTGTATGTACATGCTAGCTACATTTTTTAAAGTGTTTATTGTTGTCGGAAAAACCAGCAGTAAGGGTCATTTTTAATTGGATGAACTACCACGAGAGACAGCAAAATATATCGCCATGTTTGACACAACATGCTCTAATTAATTAGAACTAATGGTAAATCTGTACATGTTGCCTCTCATTAGCAAATGCCACGCTAATGTCACGCTAATGTTTATGTCGATGAGATGTACTCAAACTCATCAGTGGAAGAATTTTACGTTCCACAGAAGCCTCGCTGAAGTGCTTGTCTAATCTCATGTATTAGAATATCCTGGAGATGTCCATGTATGGGAGGGTGTCCTCACAGTGTTTGGAATTAACATGCTTTACATACTGCAGAATTTCTTCTCAGTGTGGACCACCCAACCATTAGTATTAGCATTGTCCTGACAGATCATAAAAATATGGGCTGCGTCTGAAATCGCATACTCTCTTGAGTACTTATTTTTAATAAGTAATTACTTCATGACCGCTAAAAAAGTATGTTCTATATAGTATGAATGTGTATAGTATGAATGTAATCCGGACGTACTACATTTGCCATGTTGTCATCATCATGTGACCTATCAGCGTTAGTTGTGTCACTTCACTGCTTTTCACATTCTCTCCTGTTGCCTCATGGGATGTGTCCATCATATGCACACTTCAGAATCTCACCGGAAGAATTAGGTAATCCGGTTACTTTTTGTCTACTATTTTATGAATACTGTGAATTCGGACGTACCTCTTTTGTAGTGTAGTAGTATGCGATTTCGGGTGCAGCCAGGGTTCCTTCCTTAAAATATTTTAACACAGACTGAGTAGCATGGAGTAGAAGTTCTGATTCACTGTTGAGCCTATTTTTGCTTTGTAGGAAAATACATTTACACTATTGCTAAAAAGTTTTTTTTTTTTTTTTTTTTAAATAAGTATCTTATGCTCACCAAGGCAGCATTTATTTGATTAAAAATATAATATTATTAGAATTTAAAATATATATTTTCTATTTGAATATAAAGTTTATTTTTTCCTGTGATGGCAAAGCTGTGTCACATGATCCTTTAGAAATCATTCTAATATGCTGAATTGGTGCTAAAGAAACACTTTTTTAAAATTATTATTATCAATGTTAAAAATGAAATAATGAATTCTTTATTTAATGAATAGAAAGCTCAAAAGAACCACAGTTATTTGAAATCAAAATCTTTTGTAACATTATGAATGTCTTCACTGTCATTTTTGGTTAATTGAATGCGTTCTTGTTGAATAAAATTTTTTTTTATAAAAAAAAAAATGTAATGACCTCAAACTTTTGAACAGTAGTGTATATACAGTATATGCCTTTGTCAGATGAAAAATCAAATCTTGATTTTATATCTCATAATACAATGTGAATTTATTTATCGCAAGGCAACTTTCTAACAATTGTGACATTTTCACAACACACAACATGGTGACCAGCAACACTTTTTTTTTCCAGCTGGGAATATGTGTGTTGTGAAACAGGCCTTAAACATGTCAAGGTTTCTGCTCATCCTTGGATTGACAGAGTAGCTGTCAGAAGGCTGTATGAGCAGTAATCAAACAAACTGCAGCTCTAGCTTTATAATTCACAGCTTTTTACCATATCTCAATGCCACGCTGTCCTTCCCAACCATTAAACTGTGTGTGCCCTTAGGTAAAGAAGATATCAGCTCTTCTCCTCTGTAACATTCTCATAGTCTTCTGTCAAAAACACACGCACACACATGCAGAATCTTCACCCTCCTCCGCTCTCAGAGAGAGACGCTTGTTTACTGCGAGTTGCCAACTTGTCCGTGAAAGACTCTGTTGGGAGTTTGCTGTAAATATGGTGACAGGCAGGAAGTACTTCCCCAAGGAGAGGGTAAGAGGTTGCAGTGGGTGGGTGTGGACAGAAAGCTAAGTGAAACCTACCCTGATGAGATGTCGTTTTTAGGGGGTTCATGGAGTCTATCCTTGGATGTTTTGCTAAATATTGCAGTTTATTTATTTGTTTAGCATTTTATTTATGTTAAGGAAAGCATCATTATTAGTATATTGCTTAAGCTGAGGGTATCTTTGATGTTGGAACCAATAGCCTTGTGTAACCCCTCCTGTTCGAACCGGCCACTCTAAGCGGAACTCGAACCAAGTTCCGCCAGCATGGGAGTCGGGCGCTCTAACAAGGAGGCTAAAGACCACAGTCTCTAGAGCATCTTTTGAGATCAAGGGAGTGAAGTTTACACCCACAGCTCTTACCGGCCTATGTCCGTCACACTCAACCCCCTAAACCTCACTCCCATCCAGGTCATGGCACCAATGTAACCCCTTCTGTTTGAACCACCCGCTCTAAGCGGGACTCGAACCCGGGTCCCCTGGCATAGGAGTCGGGCACTCTAACAAGGAGGCTAAAGACCACAGCCTCTAGCTTGCCTCTTGAGTTAGGTGAGTGAGGTTTACATTCACAGCTCTTTCCGGCCTACGTCCGTCACACTCACCACCCTAAACCTCACTCCCATCCAGGTCATGGCACCAATGTCACGGCACCGCTCTGACAAGGAGACTACAGACAGCGGCCTACGTCCGTCACACTCGCAGTTGTGACCTGAATTCAAGTCCTGACTCGTGGTCCTTTCCCATCCCATCCCTTACTTTCTCTCTGTAACAATGTTCAAGGCTCTTGGAAGGAGGAGGCGGGAACTGGCAAATGTTCAACAAATTTTAATCACAAAATAAAATGAAAGTGAAGTCTGGTCTTCTCTCATCCTTCACTGTCGTCACTCCTTCTTTTATCCCTCTGGAGCTCCTCCGTGAGACTTGGTGTTGCGTGCAGGTGACGCTCATTAGCACTTGCGCCACCGGCCTCACTCCTTTCCCACGACTCTTGGCCCCACCCTGCTTGCCACACTCTCACACATGTACACACTAAATAAAGATGAAAAATGGCAAAACTAAATCATTCATATTAAACGATTCAATGCTATATATACACAATATATTATAGTAACGGAAGCTAGGGCTCAACTGTTAAACTGTCAACTTGAGATTTGAATCCATGGCGGAAGGAAGTAGTTCTGCACAAAAGAGGGTTTTTAAAGACACTCCGTTGTTGTTGTTGTTCTTATTTATTTACACACTTGTGCTGTCAAACTGTTGTATAAACACAATATAACACTAGCCTGTGATTCAGCCATAGGTAATCACAGCCTGCTGATATGCACAGCCATATCGCACGGCTACGAGTGTGATATTGCTCATATATACATGCTGAAAACAAGTATTTCATTGACAAGATTTACTTCTACCAACTGAAAAGCCTGGCAACCACACATAAAAACCTAGCATTGTTGTTTTGTATAAACAAGCCAAGAAACACTAACATTTTTTCTGTATGATTTCAAATTAAGTACATACCTGTTCTGTTCGTCTCTCATTACTGTAGCATTGGCAGTGCATGTCTAATGATTGAAGACAATGAATCAGACAACTGAATCGGTTTCACTGAGCACTGAAAACAAATCACAGCAGGTCTGGCTGGCAGCAGACACTGGTTTATGAAGAAATGTCTAAAATATGTTTGTGAAATATGCAGTCTCCTAGTGGCAATATTTCACTGACAGTGGATGAGACGGCAGGGAATGTTAATGGAATTTTCAATAGAGAATGGGCCATAGGAAATAGCGGAAAGACGAACACCTCATTGGGCAGGGTGCAAGACTGGGCTTTACAGCTAGATTCTTCATGTTTTATTTTAGCCTTTTGGTATCTTCATACTTAAGTATTTGCTCTGAAACTGTTTGATGCAAGGTGTAAAATACAGTAAAAATATAGTTTTAAAGAGTTAGTTCACCCAAAAATGAAAATTCTGTCATTAATTACTCACCCTCGTGTTGTTCCATACCCGTAAGACCTTCGTTCATCTTCAGAACACAAATGACGTAACAACGAAATACATATGACGTAACGAAGATGAACGAAGGTCTTACAGGTGTGGAACGACATGAGGGTGAGTAATTAATGACAGAATTTTCATTTTTGGGTGAACTAACCCTTTAAATACCCAAATGCATGTTTTTCATTACACCAACATATGAATTGATGAATCATTTAATTATATAGACCAATAAACTTTACAGAGAAATATATTTTACTAAAACATTTTAATGCACATTTGGAGTGGACAAATATGAATTGTTTATTCAAATGTGTTTTAAATTGATTCATTGAACTGATACTTGAAACTGAACCAAACCCACCCACTCTAAAGCCATTTTTACTACTTAAAGGGTTAGTTCACCCAAAAATGAAAATTCTGTCATTTATTACTCACCCTCATGCTGTTCCACACCCGTAAGACCTTCGTTAATCTTCGGAACACAAATTAAGATATTTTTGTTGAAATCCGATGGCTCAGTGTGGCCTCAGTGTGGCAGTGTTTTGAAATCAGCCATCACTATATAAGTCGTTATTTTGTTTTTTTTGCAGCACCAAAAATATTCTCGTCGCTTTATAATATTAATATTGAACCACTGTACTCACATGAACTGATTTAAATATGTTTTTAGTACATTAATGGATCTTGAGAGAGGAAATGTCATTGCTGGCTATGTAGGCCTCACTGAGCCATCGGATTTCAACAAAAATATCTTAATTTGTGTTCCGAAGATTAACGAAGGTCTTACGGGTGTGGAACGCCATGAGGGTGAGTAATAAATGACAGAATTTTCATTTTTGGGTGAACTAACCCTTTAAGCTGAAATCAAAGATGCTATTAAAAAGTTCTTTCTTAACATTCTATTGCGCAGGATTCTTTTTTTTTTTTTTTAACTTTAGTTTTAACTTAAATTGCAATGTTTACAGTGTTGTCAGTTATATCACTACCAAAATCAGCTCTAGAAGGACAAGGGAGCAGTTTCTGCTTTTTACTTATGTATGGTTGTACCCCTTTCTGGGAGGTATCCTGCAAACAAAATCACTTGGCCATAGGAAATCTTATATCTCGCACTGCTGTGTGACTTTATTGCCTCTCGAGTTCACTCATGCATCTTGGTCCACTCCTACATCTCCACAAGGTCTCCATGTCAGTTCAGGACTCATCATGGAATTTACGTTCCTCATTAAAGCCATTCTAAATAGAGATAAACATTAGCACAGTTCTTTTTAATATACATTTTCTGTATACATCACTCAACAACTTGGCATTTCTAAACACGTAGTTACCCAACAGTAGATTAGTAAACAAAGTTTTGCTTTCTGTTTGTTTACTTACTTGCAGTTTCAGCAAACTGTCTGTACTGACCTGTGTCTGATTACTGCACATTTCTACTCCACTAATTTGAAAAATAATGGCATTTTACAGCTCACACTGGGTACAGCTGATGAAATTCCAACCATATTATGTGATGTAATATGTAATAATTCCTAACAACCAAATACTGTTTCTTGGTAATTGTACATTCAACATCACATTATGTTTGTTATAATTATAATTATATACATATAATTGAGACTAAATATGTGCCTGAACATGATGCTTAATCAAGGTGATTCAATTTGCATTTCATCATGCGAGTTTGTGACAACACAACGCTGTCAGTTTTTTCCTCCAGCGCGGCAGATTGCGTTCAACCGGCTGTTGGCGGTCAGTGTTGCTCATTATATCAGACTAAGCAATAACTGTAATGGAGTGGTAAAAACAAACAATTGGCCCAAGCAAAATTTATGTTGGCAGAGAGCATAGCATCCAAATCCTGCGCAGCTATCATGTTAACTGCATCGCGCCAGACACTGAAAGCTCTGACTGGGCTCAAATTTTACATTTTCAATTTAAAACATCCCAAATGCATGCCATCAGTTTTATGGAACAAATCACCAACTATTTTGATCAACCAACCACTCCTCTTCCCATAAAACAACAACAATCGTCAGCAGGTCTGGTGTAGCTTTAAACTTTATATGCATCGGTGGACTGGTAAATGTAGAAATAGGCATCTTAATCACTTACATTATCAGTTATTAATTCTGCTAATTGAGCTAGATTGAGTTGAGGATATTTTATAGCCTGGTGCCCAAGGCCTGACTGCTGAATGTTTACCTCTGCTTTAATGTTAATGCATGATCCCTCGAGAGCTCCTCAGCTCTGCTTAGATTCATCACTCTGCAGGAGCACCACAGACCTGGAGTTGTTCCATGGAAACTCTGCGCTCCATCTACCATGCGCCGCGTCGGTTTTGAAGTCATTGCAGCAAACAAGGTATTTATGTAATTGTCTCAAATTATAGGCAATTTACCTGCCACCAACTTTCCCCTGTAAATTTCTCTGACTCTGCCTAGACCAGCACCAGATAGAGTTTATTAAAAGTTCTGACCCAGTCAGTAAAAGGAAAAATGCACTGCAGTGTTTAATTAAGTCTGTCGTTAAACGTTGAGCTCTTAACATAAATCACGGTCTTGTTTCATCAGGGCAAAATTCTTGCTTCCTCATGCTTACAGCTCATAAATTTAGGGGTCAAATCTCGAAAGTCTTCCTTTGCTTTTGTTTAAGCCAGAAATATTTCCCATCGTGCGTCATTAAACGTTGCTGAGTCGCTATAATTCTTGAATCACATAGCAGTTTAAACTTTGCATTAGTTTCATCATGACATGTTAAACAGCTTTCGGAATTGCATCAGATGTCGTGGGCAGATAAAATGGCTCATTAATCAGTCGATATAGGGAAGATGTAACATATGAAGCAATATGGAGGCCATGCAAACTCCGCTGATTGCTATCCAGCTGAGTCGCATTACAAAAACCCCTGCAGTCTTATTGCAACCTGTTATTAGTTTTAGATGGGGTTTCCCCATAGCCTCACATTGAAATGAAATGGAAAACCATCCAAATGTCTATCTGAAAGTGCTGAGGCTTCTTCTTTGTGTCCTTAAAGGTAAAGTGGGTCATTTTTTTCAGGCTATAGAGTTAATATGGATATACAGCAACAAAGAAACATTTGTAGGTCGATTTTCCTTGAAGGTTATAATCACTGTAACTTCTGTGGCACTATAAAAAAAAAATGTAACAAATAGTGTGAAAGGACTATCAAAGCTCTATTTGTTTTTTTTTTTGTGTTTTTTTTTTTCTTCTGTGGAACACAAAAAGGATACTTTGGAGAATCTTTGAACTGTTTTGGTCCATACAATGAAAGTCACTGGGTCCAATCTTGTTCTTCAGTGTATAGACAAAAACATTCTTCTGAATATCTTCATTGTGTGCCACAGATGCAGGTATCTTGAGAAATGTTAACCATGGTTACAATCCTCAACAGCAAAGCTAATAAACATTTGCTAATCTGCTAGTTAGTGTGTAATGTTGCTGTTAGAGCATGAACAATATTTGCAAAGTTATGACGCTCAAAGTTCAATGGGAAATTTTTTTTTAAAGACTTTGCTGTTTAAGGACTAGAACAAACGGCTGGTAGGGACTACAACAAGCTTCTTCCCAGGTTGGTGACATCACTAACCCTAAAATTTACATAAACCCTGCCCCCGAGAACATGCAAGAAAGGGGGTGAGGCCATGTTGGGCTACTTTAGAGAAGAGGAAGAGTTGTTGTAGTAGAGTGTTGTTGCCATGCCGTCATTTTACGCTGGACTGCTTCACAAACGAGGGTCAATTTGTACAAATCCAGCATTGAAAGATTAGCAAGACGGCACATGCTAGTCGATGAGTTGAATCAACTCCACAGCAACGACATAAATCTATCTAACTAACCATTCAGAAATGTCCAGTTGCATTCTAAAAGTTGTAACTTCTTCCTGAGTCTCTCCATCAGTGTCCGACTCCGGTTTGAACAAAGGCTGAACACTGTTACTGACAATCGTCATTTTGGCTGCGTGAGATTCTCCAGCTTTGTTGTTGTTGAACAACCGAAGCGTGAGCTGTTAAAGCTCCTCCTTCTTTTGGAAAGCGGGCAGGGAGCAGCAGCTCATTTGCATTTAAAGGGACACGCACAAAAACAGCGTGTTTTTGCTCACACCCAAATAGGGGCAAATTTGTCAAGCTATAATAAATGATCTGTGGGGTATTTTGAGCCGATGTTTACAGACACATTCTGGGGACACCAGAGACTTATATTACATCTTGTAAAAGGGGAATTATAGGTCCCCTTTAAAATGTTGTCAAACATGTCTTGGTTCACCTATTCGTTCTCTAAAACGAGGACGTCTGCGATGAATTCCTCTGAGTAACATAAGCAAACCGTGTAATAATTCATTCTGAAGCGACTGTATTGAAGAAGCCACACTTCACTGCTCTGTAGTTCTAGACTATGGAGGGGGTTCCCTGGTGTTCCTGGATGTGCTTCACGTTGAGGATGGGATTACACTCAAGTCTGATGAACGGGCCCACTGGGACCAGGAACTTGAGACATCTGGCGTCGGGGGTGGGGTGGTCGTGTGGAGTAGTCCCCCCCCCATCAGGCGCCCTGACAGCCCACTGACAGATAACAGCTGCTGGGAAAGCCTCCCACCGCTTCAAGCTACTGTTCCGTGAGTCTGCAGCTTGTGTCATTTCTTCAGCATCAAACTTCCTCTTTTTCAGAAAGCTCTGGAATCCTGATGCAAGAATAGTCTCTGTGCAAAAATATATTTGCTCATTTCTTTAGCATTGTAGTCATTATGTTAAAGGGTCACTAAAAACAATGCCACAGACTATTTTAAAATGGATTTTAATTTTTCAATGTGCATTCATTTTGTCATGGTTCTTTTAGCTGTTAGAGGAGGAAGGTGACTTGTTGGTGAGTTTATGATTTCATTTATATGTAGCATAACAGTACTGGAATGCCTCACTGTTTTTAACACTCTGCTTTTCTGTGTTTGCAGCTTTCCAGACCAAAGTATGTGATCAGTGAAGAGTGGACACAGTGCCAAGAATGTGACTTTGCCTTAAGTAAGGAGCGGGTTTTTTGGAAGTCAGAGTATCTGTGTTTTTTTTCCCCCTGCAGAGTTTCTCTTACCAGTGAAGATGGAGGAAATGGAAAACCTGAAGTGGATATTGAGCGATTACAGAGTGCTTTGAGTGGAGAGGTGAAATTGCTGTTAGTATATAAAAATATACAAACTAACTAGCCAATTTTTGTCAAATATGTACACTACTTCTCAAAAGTCATTTACATTTTTTTTTTTAAAGAAAATAATATTTTATTCAGTGAGGATGCATTAAAATTGATCAAAAGTGGCAGTAGACGTTTGATTTGATAAACATGATTTCTATTATAATAAATGCTGTTCTTTTGAGATTCCTGAAAAAGATACTGAAAAAGTTACTGAGATACTGAAAAATTGCCATGATTTCCACAAAAATATTAAGTAGCACAACGTTTTTTTTTTTTTGTTTGTTTTTTTTTTCAGCCTTGATGTTTCTTGAGCACCAACTCAGCACATTAGAATGATTTCTAAATTTTTTAATAAGTTTATAAGTTATTGGCCTGGTTTCACAGACAGGGCTTAGATTAAGCCAGGATTAAGCCTTAGTTCAATTAGGGCATCTAAGTAGCTTTTATGAATGTGCCCTAGAAGAAACATTACTGGTGTGCTTCTTGAGACAAAACAATGTCACTGACATATTTTAAGATATGTCAGGGCAAGTTACTTTTAGTGAAAACTGCTAGGCTAGGACTAGCTTAAGCCTTGTCTGTGAAACCGGAGGATTGTTTAATAAGTTTATTTAACTGTGGTGTAAGACTGTTGTATAGTAAAAGCAAAATCATACCCTCAACTGGGCTGTTGTACTTAATAATAGTGCAGCTGTTATTCAGGTGCAAGCTCAAGGCTGCAGGCCGAGTGCTGCAGGTAATCGCAGGTGTACTGATAATAAAGCTCTCTTTCCTGCATGATCACTGATACTGCTTAAATATCTCTCTTATTATTCTATTCTAGGCCTATCTGGTTATGGGTGTAGTGCCTTTGGAGATACTGGAGCCTCTGGAGATAGAAACCATAGCTGCCAGCTGTCTGTTTCTGCTTTGTAACAAGTGAATTTTGTTGAATGTGTAGCTAAAATCAACTCTGAAACCACTAAACTGGAAGAACAAAACATTCCCCCAAAAAACTCCAAAACCTGAAACATTAATGCAATATAGAGCTGGAAAATCTAACCAGGAAAAGGGCTGTACATAGTGAGTACGCAGTATCAACGGTAGAGTTCATATCCAGTTTCGAATATATTCTGATAATATATTTTTCTGAGATAAAGGTCAAACTCATATCTGTCAGGATCCTCAAACTTTAATTTCCTGCATAGCGAGAGCAATGAACTAGAGCCTAGACTAAACCAGCCCCCTAAAGTTAATTTATGGATTATGTAAAACATCCTCTCAGCTCCTCCTTAAATTCACTTTAAAGTCTCTGATTTATTCATGTCGTACCCACAGAATGCCACTCGTGTGCTATGGCCGTTGTCCCTCACCATCCATCTCCAGAGGAAGTTCATTCATTACCTCTGATGATTTGATGTCTTCCACAATAAAACCAGCATTTGGATTTACGCAGAGGTGTCTGCTGGAAGTGAAGAGTGTTTTCGCCATACTTGTGCTGTGAACGGCTGTAAAAAGTACTCTAATTCTACTTTATTTACCGTTTATGGTCATTATAAGTAAATGAGACTGTTTCCCATGTGAGTTCTTCATAACTCTAGACTATGAAATCTGTTACTGTGCTCTGACAGATTATAAAGACCTCCATTTTTTCAGTGAGACAGGGGCGCTTTCATCAGCGATCGGACATTTAATAAGCATGCCATTCATATTATTTCAGTTAGCTTAACAAGAGGCACAATCATCTGTAGCCTTTTGTTGGACCCGGCGGATGTCCACAGAAGCACAGCTTTATAGGAAGCCCAAACTTGTGAACCAGAGTATTATCCCGCAAAGCCAAACACAGTTCACTACGCCGAGCGGAAAATTTCAATGCTCAGTTGTACCAGATTACAACAAAACAGACGCCACCAGCCATTCAAGACACAGATAAATGCATTCATAATTACCGAAGTGACATACAAATGCCACGACGCTCAAGTGTGAGGATTACGGGGCAGAATCCCTGGCAGAGCGCGCTGGGATACAGAACATTAGTGACAGAAAGGAATCGATGGGTACGGAGTAGACATTCTGCAGACTGGGAATGCAGTCAGATGGCTCTGATTTCACAGCCCAGTGAACAGGTTCCCAACAAACACACACAAAGTCGGTGTAAGCAGGCTGAGAGAAACTGCTGTCCCCCCATAATTCATTCTAATTACCACCCTGTCAGGGATGGTTACTTATCAGTACAGTGAAAGCTTATTATTGCCTTTCTCTTTTATCTATTTCCCACTGGCATACTGATATTCTCTAGAACATTTCTAGGAGTTTAGAAGCCTCGCTGGCTAACACCCTCTGCTGATTTCTGTGTGACAGGTAATTAGTATATAAAGCGGTTTATTTGAGGGACTGGGTTGTGCTGCATTTTTCATTTTAAATGGGTGTTAATTGGGAAAATTGCCAATGGTCGATTTAAGGCCTGATTAACAGGCTCTTGGTCTAATAGAACGTTTAGCTGAGCTTATGGTGAGTCAGGCCAAGTTGCACCAATATAGGCTGCATTGTGTTTTTGCATTGCTTATAACATGTCTGCGGGTACGATAACAAATAATTAACTGATTTGGACCCATGAGAGAAAATATAGTTATTGATTTTGTAAGAGTTGCTTTTGGATGGTTTTGTAAGAGTTGCTTTTGGATAGATGGATGGATGGATGTATGTATGGATGGATGGATGGTTCAAGTTCACCAATAGTCAATAGTTCCTCTGCACATTTTGGATGAACTGAAATAGATGTGAATTATGCATATTGGACAAGAGAGAATGTGCAAGACACACAGGTGTGAAAACAGCTCAATCCAAACTTTTTCCTTCAGCCATTTTAACCTTGACTAGTTTTGGGGAAATGCCCAGCTAAATTGCACAAGACAGATCAGGGTTAATATTTTATACCACTACAATGGATTTTAGTCATTTTGAAGAGGTGCATGCATGCACGATATATGGGTCCTTGAGCATTTATTTTACTTTTTTTTTTTTTTTTTGTAGTTGCTGAAAAGTTGTTAGTGACTTGCAAGTATAATGATGTTGTTACATGCTGTATCTTCACATGCTAGTGTTAGACTCTAAAGTAGATTCACTTCTGTATGACGAACAAAATAACAAAAACAAAACAAATGAGATGAGCTCATTGTTTTATGGACTGTGATGTGTGATGTTACACATGGATTTAAGAATATGCATAAACTAGGCATTAAAATAGTTAGGAGAGTTTTTTTCTTGTAAATAGTTTGTATTTTGTACAACCCGAATTCCAGAAAAGTTGGGACGTTTTTAAATTAAAAAAAAAAAAGAAAACTAAAAGACTTTCAAATCACATGAGCCAATATTTCATTCACAATAGAACATAGAAAAAATAACAAATGTTTAAACTGAGAAATTTTACAATTTTATGCACAAAATGAGCTCATTTCAAATTTGATGCCTGCTACAGGTCTCAAAAAAGTTGGCACGGGGGTAACAAATGGCTGAAAAAGCAAGAAATTTTGAAAAGATTTAGCTGGGAGAACATCTAGCAACTAATTAAGTTAATTGATATCAGGTCTGTAACATGATTAGCTATCAAATTGATGTCTTAGAGAGGCAGAGTCTTTCAGAAGTAAAGATGGGCAGAGCTGTGAAAGAGTGCGTAAAAAGATTGTGGAATACTTTAAAAACAATGTTCCTTAATGTCAAATTGCAAAGTCTTTGCAAATCTCATCATCTACAGTGCATAACATCATCAAAAGATTCAGAGAAACTGGAGAAATCTCTGTGCGCAAGGGACAAGGCCAAAGACCTTTATTGGATGCCAGTGGTCTTCGGGCCCTCAGATGACATGGCATCACTCATCGGCATGATTGTGTCAATGACATTACTAAATGGGCCCAGGAATACTTCCAGAAACCACTGTCGGTAAACACAATCCGCCGTGCCATCTGCAGATGCCAACTAAAGCTCTATTGTGCAAAAAGGAAGCCATATGTGAACATGATCCAGAAGCGCCGTCGTGTCCTGTGGGCCAAGGCTCATTTAAAATGTTTCAAAACATTCTATGGTGTTCTATGGTCAGACAGGTCCAAATTTTACATTCTTGTTGAAAACTTTCGGCGTGTTATCAGCGTTCAGTTCAAAAGCCAGCATCTCTGATGGTATGGGGGTGCATAAGTGCATGCGGTATGGGCAGTTTGCATGTTTTGGAAGGCACTATAAATGCTGAAAGGTATAGAAAGGTTTTAGAGGAACATTAAATGAAAAATTCATCAAAGATGACCACAAACTCTTCACCAGCTGGAAACCTATATCTGGCAAGAATGGGACCAACACCAAAACTACATGTAGCAGGCATCAAATTTGAAATGAGCTCATTTTGTGCATAAAATTGTCAAATTTCTCAGTTTAAACATTTGTTATGTTATCTATGTCCTATTGTGAATAAAATATTGGCTCATGTGATTTGAAAGTCATTTAGTTTTTATTTTATTCAAATTTAAAAAACATCCCAACTTTTCCGGAATTCGGGTTGTAAACCTACTTAATACTTTTTTGACTTTGGGTTAAATTACATGTACAGTTAAATTGTGTATATAGCATTCTCAATTCAATTCTGCAATAAGCATAGCTTTAATAAGAATACATTTCTTACTTGAATGCTGTTCTTAATTGCTCTGGCTTGGAAATAAACATGGCCGACTGTGTACAGCTCACTCAGGGTGGAGTCCGTCAGCAGTCGTGTACAGGGACCAATCTGACGTCACATTGCAAAGAAACTGCAAACGGCTTATTCTGAGTCCCTGCTTATGATTTATGGGGATTAAAATAAAAAAGGAGAGGGTGGATTTTCACCATTATTGGGTGATTGTATACACACACTGCCAACACACATTTATGTTCAAACACCATGTAAAAGTGAATTTACTTGCATAATAGGTCCCCTTTAAATGATCTATAAAGCTACATTTAAGTTCTTAGTGTCACAAAAACAAAGCTGTGTTTGCTCGGTGCCATTTGGCACAGCTCAAGCATTTTAACATCAAGCATTTATGATCATATAGGGACTTAGAGCTCATGCCACAATGGTTTAGCGCATTATTACATGTGTAATTTTGCAGTTCAGAGTAATTAGATGAGCCAGAATATAATGCCTTACCCCCATCTGCTCAACAGCCTGATAACTTCAGTGCTTAACTCATTTGTCTAGGAGTTGGAACTGTGGTATACATATGTTTTCAAGAGCACTAAAATTTGTTACCAGCAACTTTCTGCACAATGATGATGTTAACAAGGACTTTTGTTTATGAATAAATGCATGCTCTTTTTATTGACATGAATGAGAATTAGATGGAAGGCATGTTTAGAAAATCATTTGTTGTGAGACAGGCTATACTGTATAAGGCTAAACTCTGATTATGTTCAAGTCTTTTCAGCTGGTGGGGCCATTGTACTTAAAGAGATAGTTCACACAAAAATGAAAATTACCCCATGATTTATTCACCCTCAAGCCATCCTAGGTATATATGACTATCTTCTTTTAGACGCGCACAATCTGAGATATATTTAAAAATATCCTGGCTCTTCCTAGCTTTATAATGGTAGAAAATGCCGCTTATGATTTTGAAGCCCAAAAAAGTGCATCCATCCATCATAAAAGTAATCCATATTGCTCCAGGGGGTCAATAAAGGCCTTCTGAAGCGAAGCGATGGGTTTTTGTAAGAAAAATATCCATTTAAAACTTTATAAACTATAATAACTAGCTTCCGGCAAACAGCCGTATGCATCGAGTCATGGCAGAAGTGTAACCTTTGACTATCCCTTTTAAGTCTCTTGGCCTTGTTAGCTCTGAGAGACGAGCAAAGATTGTGAGAAACAAAAGAGGGGGCCATCATTCATTACCAGCCCCTCAGTAGCTCTCTACTGCTGGCTCTCATCCTGAAACGTCCCCTGCAGGCTGTGCCTTCAAACACCATGTGCCTTGTTTATTGAGAAAGGGACAAGTTTGAAATGACAAACAGAGGGGAACAAATAGGATCTCAGTGAAGCACAGAGATTAATCTTTACATCTGTGTTAGAGCACAAAATAAATTGAGCAATGACTTGACGGAGGGAGGCACAAGGAAGTGCATCTGTCAGTCATCTGTCCTGAGCACAGTGGAATCAGTCTTGGGATTAAACGTGCTATTAAAAGATATTGTGAATACTCAGACAGTTTTATTGCCTGTGTTTACACTGACTATTAGCTATAAATAAGCAGTATACATAGTTCATGGCCTCTTTTAGTGAATGAGATTTAAGGTTAATGAGATTTTCCTTGGGTAGTGGTTTGTTGAATGTCACGTTATATAAGGAATAAGTCACACACATTTATGCATACAGTTTTTGTTCTTTATTTCAGTATCATAATTTAAATATAATAAGTAAAACAAGATAAATGAGAATGAAAATAAAATGAGTAACTGGGATGAAGTGAGATGGTTATTCAACAGAAATTACATCTATCCAATCCATCCATCCATCTATCCATCTCCAATCCAATCATCCATCCATCCATCCATCCATCCATCCAAATCCAATCCCAATCCCAATCCCATCCATCCATCCATCCATCCATCCATCCATCCAAATCCAATCCCATCCATCCATCCATCCATCCAAATCCAATCCAATCATCCATCCATCCATCCAAATCCAGTCCGTCCGTCCGCCGTCCATCCATCCATCCAAATCTAGTCCGTCCGTCCGCCGTCCATCCATCCATCCATCCAAATCCAGTCCCATCCATCCATCCATCTATCCAAATCCAATCCAATCATCCATCCATCCATCCATCCATCCAAATCCAGTCCATCCATCCATCCATCCAAATCCAGTCCATCCATCCATCCATCCATCCATCCAAATCCACTCCAATCATCCATCCATCCATACATAAAAATCCAATCATCCATTATCCAAATCCAAATCCCATCCATCCATCCATCCATCCATCCAAATCCAATCCTATCCAATCCAATCATTCATCATAAATGTTTAAATAACAAATCAATAATATATTTAAAGTTTTTGAAGTCTTTTATTCTTACCAAGGCTACTTTTATTTGATCAAATATACAGTAAGAACCATGTGAACTATTAATATGATTTTGAATTTTACATTTTTAAAAATGTAATTTATTTCTGTAATGGCAAAGCTTTATTTTCAGCATTACTCCAGTCTTCAGTGTCACAGGATCGTCAAAAATCATTTGAATATGCTAAATTGCCTTCACCTCGCTGGGTAGTGTTCTGAAGATGCTCATTCCCCATCATTTACATAGATGAGCTGTACATCACACTGAAGCACACAGTATGTTTATTTTCTTAAAAACTGCCCTTAATAAGATGTTCTGAAGATTAAAACATAAACAAACTTTTTCACTGAAGAGCTGTAAACCCAGGCTGCCGTTTTCCTACCCATCACTCTCTGTGATGAAAGAGACTAACTATGTCTGCATTTTTCTCTCTTCTCTAGCATGCAGAGGGCCAATTTAAGTTCTCAATCCTTAAAAGGCTCATTCCAAATAGTGTATGTCGATCCACCATAGCAGTGTGTGGAAGAATTTGCAATGCTTTCTCCTCGCTGTAGAATTCTGATTGAAAACGGAGATGGAGGAGCCCTCTCCTCTCTAACCTCTAACAGTTCATGGAATGCAGTTTCACACTCGGCTACAAATTACTGAGATAAGTCTGAAGCAATGCTCTCCTCATGCAACTCCTGTCTTGTCTGTAGGGAGTTATTGTTATTGACCTTTTCATGGGACAAAACCAGGACATTGGCAAATCACAAACCATCTATCTTTACTTTCACCTCTATCACCAAAAAGAGATCTGAAGGGTCTTTAGATTTAAAATGGTCAATGTGACTACAGTGGGTCAACCTTAACATTATGAAGAGAATACTTTTTGTGCACAAAAACAAAACAAAAATAACAACTTTTTCCAACAAATTTGTCATTCTCATACGCTAATTGCATTGCAGCGCTTACA
The DNA here is from genome assembly GCF_019924925.1 of Ctenopharyngodon idella. Classification (NCBI taxonomy): domain Eukaryota; kingdom Metazoa; phylum Chordata; class Actinopteri; order Cypriniformes; family Xenocyprididae; genus Ctenopharyngodon; species Ctenopharyngodon idella. Next base: position 14,766,305 of record NC_067240.1, on the reverse strand, counting down.
GGTTTTACACTACTGCATCAGCATCACACGTATGCGTCGTGCTGCTCATGTGACCAGAGCCAGCCAATACTGAGCCGGCGTTCAGACGTAAACACGGAAGCTCTGAAACATAAATAGTGTACGAGAATGACAGGGGAGAGACGAATTTATTGAATCAAGTCGTTATTTTTGTTTTGTTTTTGCGCACAAAAAGTATTCTTTTCACTTCATAACATTAAGGTTGAACCACTGTAGTCACATTGACTATTTTAACGATGTTTTTACTACTTTTCTGGACCTTGAATAACGGTAATTTCATTGCTTTCAATGGAGGATATACCATTTTTGAAATTTCATTTTTGGGTGAACTAACCCTTTAAGATTCTACTGCCCAGACTATTTAGATTTTTTTTTCTTCTAAATATTTTCTTATATGTTTCACAGAAAAAAAGAAAGAAAGAAAGAAAGAAAGAAAGTCATATGGCTAACTACATGAGAATGAGTAAATGATGACAATTTTCTTTCTTAACTTTTTGGTGAATCATCTGTATACAGTATTTTCACAATCAGCATTTTATAAAGTTTAAGCACCTGTTTAAAAGCACCTGCAGACAATTTGTTAAACTTTCATTTTGTAGCCTATATTCTACCAGGGAGCTAAAAACGGATTTCTATTATTATTTTTAAAACAAAAATGAAGTAGTGTTAATTAAATCCATTTTAAAAGCGAAGTATGTTTCTTTTTTTTCTTCTTGCAGTTGCTTAAAGGACGCTTAATAGGTGAAAGTACTGTGGTTAAAAATAGTACTGCCATACAGCACCACAGATCGGCTTTATACTCGTTATATGACTCTGGCGAGACGAAACAAAGCCCGCCTTTGAATACCGGTAACCATTGTCAAGTTTATTAGAATTCCTAATCCAAATAACCCCGGCAGTCCATGACGAGATTTTCCGAGCGCACCATCTGCTGTTTGTGATTTGCAGCGGCACCACACTGAATGAAGTTCGCGCACTATTTTATGCCCGTGTATCCAGCGCACTCAATATACTCTCGCGCCGGCGGATGAATTCGTGTATTGCGTGCTGCGGCTCTTGTCACTCATTCTCTGTGCTGCTCGGAGCGCATTCTGTGTCAACGGCTGAGGACCAATTCATGATATCACAGCAACCTGAAATAGGGACAAAGCATCGTAGTCATTTAGATAATTACTGAACCAACTCTCCCTATCTATTCTACACGGAGCCTACCTTTGGAAGAGATTGCAATGCTTCAGATAAGGGATCTCATTTGGACATTGCTTTTCTTTGGTTATGCAGGTAAGATGCACTTGTATCAGTTGCACTGTTAGACTGTATCCTTTCGCATCCTTGTTTTCCCCGCTGTCCTGGTACGTTGTCTCTACAGCACATGAACAGATATAGTGCGCGTAAGGATGAGGATGCGATGTAGTTCGCGCTGGTTCATTCAGTGGTGAAACTGCCTCGGTTTATATCTAGCTATATCCGTTTAAAAAAAAAAAAAAAAAAACTCTGTTATTATCATCCCTGCCAAACTGGTACACGTTGCCAAACTGGCGCCAGTTACGTGGGGTATGAAGTCTCGCATCTCTGTGTAAAAAGAATAGTACTTTTAAGAGGCTATTCTTGACATTCTAAGTGCGCGAAATTGTGTTGTTTGTATGGTTGTGTGGACATTACTGCGCATCGGCTCCTTTGAGATTTGTGTTGGGAGACAGAAAAAACAACCAGCTGGTGTGTTGTGTAAACATATCACCATCTACGCCGTCACAATAACCGGCCAAAGTTGATTTTTCGGTGTTTTTAATGTGTGTTTGTGTTTTCATCCCTATGTTCATATTTGGGATGGTCGCGGTGGTGCTGATGCGCAGCTGAGAGCGCTCGTGTTGACTTGAGCGGCGTGAACATCTCTGCGTTACCCTTGGATGAGTTTATCCCTGTGTTTATTAGAGTAATAGTTCAATAAAAAAACTGAAAATAGTGTTACTGATTCACCCTCAAGTTGTTCCAAACCTGCCTGACTTACTTTCTTCAATGAAACCATAAGGAGACGTGAGGCAGAGTCACAGACTCAGTCACTATTCAGTCTTATTGTATGGAAAAAGATGCAATGTAAGTGAACGGTGACTAAAGCTGTCAGTTCCTAACATTTTGCCTAACATCTCCTTTTGTATCCTGCTGCATAAAGTAAGTAGCCTAAACGGGTTTGTAATAACATAAGGGTGAGTAAATAGGTGAACTGTCCCTTTAAAGCCTGTAGTTACACTTCTCATGCATGTATAATGAATATCCAGGCTGTTTATAAGCAGGCCAGACAACCAATTAGAAAACCAAGTGAAAGTATAATTTATGAGTGCATACATAAATAAGAAAGATAAATGGAACCGTTCCAAAATGTTTCATTTGATTATTCTGTAAATGATTTGAATGCATGGATGATCATTTCCAGCCAATCAGACACTAAGGCTTGGGCGGGAATGAATTATATTCTGACACCCCCCTCCCCCTTCCCTCCTCCCCCAACCCCCCACCCCCTCCTTCTCTCTCTCTTTTCAAAACAGAAGCTTTACATTGCCAAAGGATTGACATAATGCACATACATATTTGCACACATATACACAGCATTTAAAGATGCAATACAATCGCAATAAATAACAATGCAGCAGTCATTTATCTCATACTATTTGCTCAGGTGTTTACAGACATTTCATTAGAACAAATCACATTTGTAGTCACAACAACATTTAGATATGGAATACAGATTTTGCAACATTTATAACTATAATAGAATGTACAATGTGAGTCCATTATATATTTTGTCAAGTGCATGGTGAAGTGGAATGGGGTTGTACAGTGATATCCGTTAGTGTTATGATTGTATGCATGATGCACAGGGAGGATGTTATTTTACAGTCGGTGGTCCTGTCCCACTGGTTGCCCTTTTGTAGTGGCAGGACTTCACAAACCTCGCAGCAGGTTTGAGGTTCCTCCTAGCAGCTGTGGGACTAGTGTGTCTTAGTGTGTTTGGCCAGTTATGGAAAGTGTCCTTAATTTGTGTGTAATTAGGGCAGGATGTTAAAAAGTTCAGTTCTGTGAGTCTGTACATGGTGGTACTCTCCTTTTCTAAACCTGTGTCCTAATTTAAGAATGATCGAGTTTATGAATTTATCATTAATGTCTAGTGTTTTACTTTTATTTACAGTACAGTTATAGTGTTGGGCGCATGTGTGGGTTTAAGCAATGCTGTTTTGAGGTGTAACAGTACTGAACACCTGCATCTGTCATATTCTTTTTCTCTCCCTCTCCGCCACTCCTTATCTTTATATCAGTAAGTGATTGTTGTAGTGTAGAGGAACATACTTCTGTATGGTGCTGACATGTTGATGTTGACAGAGAGCTGTTTGTGTGTGCTGAATAAAGATAAATACCCATATGCCGACATCACAAAAAAAACTGTTTCTTCAGGCTGTGCTTCAACATATTAAAAGTCTAAAGAGCCAAATAGGGAGTCTTAAACATCAGCCTCTGAAGTACTTTAAAAAGAAAGAAATGAAGTTTGGTGAGCTTTAAATATTGTACATGTCCGTGACCTCAAAAGGAAAGGCAAAGTAGAAGATTAGTTAACACTTGAAGGAAAATAAAGAAACAATTGCAAGATGGTGAACATCTGGAAATCCTCCTTCTGTGGCGAGTTCAAAGCTAGTATGAAAGTACTGGGAGAGATTAAAATGACTCCGCTCTCCACTTTCCATCTTTTGGCTGAGTTACAGTTAAAGAGAAGAAGGGGGAAAAAACAAACAATATATATGAAACATTTTCAGCTGGTTAAACTTAGAAATGAAAGTTCACCTGCTGCCTTAAAAATGTGAGTTAACTCAACTTATAAAAACTCAAAAATAGTCAAGACAACGCATTACTTTAAGTTAAAAATTTAAACTTAAAGTAATGCATTGTCTTGGCTATTTGTAAGTTAAAACAAAGGTTATCTTCAAGTTGAGTTAACTTATGTTTAGTTGAGTTAACTCACATTTTTAAGGTAGCAGGTGAACTTTCATTTCTAAATTTAACCAGCTGAAAATGTTTTAGAGATATACCACAAAACCAGTCATAGAACCATTTTCTTTTATGTCAAAAATCATTAGGATATTAAGTAAAGATCATGTTCAATGAAGATATTTTGTACATTTCCTACCATAATTATATCAAAAATGTATTTTTGTGAGTGTATATGCGTTGCTAAGGACTTCATTTGGACAAATTTAAAGGTGATTTTCTCATTATTTTGATTTTTTTTTTGTACCCTCAGATTCCAGATTTTCAAATAGTGGTATCTCGACCAAATATTGTCCTATCCTAACAAACCATACATCAATGGAAAGCTTATTTATACAGCTTTCAGATTATTTATAAATAGTACAATTGACCAAACGTTTGATCCTTATGACTGGTTTTGTGGTCCAAGGTCACATTTATATTGTGGGTCACATGCATGCCATAATTAAATAAACTGATTTCAATTCATGGACATGTCTTCTTTATTGCACATGAATGATAGACTCTACATTTTTTATTTAAATATTTCCCAGAGAATGTATGCCTGCTGAATGATGATTTGTTATAATAGAATTAATTTATCACTACTCTTAAAAGTCTCATTAAAACTGACTAGATATTTTATCTCTGTGGGTAAGTGGTCCACCTCTGAACCTCTCCTCTCAGAAAAAAAGATTCAGAGTCCTTCTGTATGGGCATTACAGGGTGAGTTTTATAGTGGTATTGCTTTACTAAGACTAAGGCCAATGAAAACATAAGCGTCAAATCAGAGCTGAAAGGAATCGTGATCTGGTAAAGCGATTTGCCCCCACGCTGTAGGATCTCTGGATGTTTCTTCAGATAAAAAAACATTTAATGCTTTCATTCTGTACTGTTCACACTGTGACTTCTTATTGTAAAATGTATTAATTTTATTTTGCGAAAGCTGACTGAAATCCAATCACCCCAAATGTTCTCCAGTTGTTTTCCATTTTGTGCTGTTTGATAAAGATGGGCTGTCTATGCATATTAATCACTCTATGAAAGGGGCTCAGACTGATTTGCATTGTGTAAGCTCCGAAGGCGTCCTGTAGAGTGTTGGAGGGAAAAAAAAGAAAAAAAAAAAAGGGAGGGAAATGGGTTTGGTTTTGTCATACTGAAAAGCCACCCCCTGATCCCTGCAGCCCATCTCTGAAAGGATTTCTCCTAATTCAAGTAGAAGGGCCTCCTAAAGTCGCGGGCTGAGAGGCAACTTTGAGGAGTGTAAACATTGTCTTACACCCCCCACATTTAAACCAGAAACACAACTCTTTGCCTCTCTTCCTTTCTACCTTGCTTGCTCTTGTTGACTTGTGGAAGTGTGTCGTTTCTGTACCGCTAATGGCACCCAACAGAATTGTAAAAATAATTACTGTTTTCACACAACTTACAAACACTCTGCCCATCTGCTATTTCACAAACAAATACATGCCCAAAACTCACTCCATTGGATGAATCAATAAGTACATTTAAATGCACATTGATCTAGATTTTTGCGTTGTTGAAACATGGTAGAATTTACAATTTGATTTTTTTTTTATTTATTATTATTAAATACATAACTAAAGTGCTCAGCCAGTGCTCATGAGCAAAGATGACAGATTTCAAAACACATACATCCAGGGGAGCCTGTGCTAGCTGGGAAACTGCCATTGAGATGAATGAGAATGCTAATGTATGGCTTTCTCCAAGTATTATAGACTTCCTTGGCTCAAACAAGCAGATTGCAGTACGGTTTGGTGTCTCCAGGGGCGCAGAAATTACACTCTTCACCTTTAAGGTGCAGCTTGAAAGTCCCTTAATCCCATTGAATGACTCATCTGTTATGATGTAATGCGTAGCAATGGCCATGACATCATCGAAAGGTGACTGGGTTATAATATAGACTACTGTATTTGAATGCACCACTGTTGGTTCTTCTGCATGATGCATTATTTTTGATTTCTAGAGTTTTAGTCTTGTAAAAATGATTTGTAATATAATACAAATCATGCGTTTTGCTGAACTTTAAACATTGGTCTAGCTATTCTGTAGGCTTTTGTAATGGTAATAACATTCAGATGTTGCAGTCCAGAGACATTCATATCCAAGATTCAGCTTCATTGTACCCCACTTCAAGGAATTTGGAGTAGATTTCCGGTTAAAACCACCAAAAACAAAGTCTGCGCATACTTTGAGTTCCTCACCACACTGTGTTCAAACAAGAGCAGCTCAAAGCACTTTCACAAGGTTATGGTTTCCCTCTATTTGCGGTAAAAGGAATAATTATAGGACTATTTTCACAGCTTTATCTATTCAGAGTCAACCACTTTAGTGAATGTCACAATGAGATGAGGTAAAAGTTTTGTTCTAATTTTGTTATACCAAATTAATGCAAAAAGCAAAGCTTCAAAAGGTGATATGTGATGGAACCCATTTGATTTAAGCTGTTAGCAGCTCAAAACATTACCTAAATGTGGCATAATATGATCATATTATGTTTCTACAATTTATTTCTTTTGCTAGAACGGCTGTGTTAGCTAAAAGCGCTTGTGTAATGATGTGATGATGCAGAAGCAAATGAAAACATGGTACCGTGGTGCGGTCAGATGTAGTACTGTATAGAACATGTGAGCACAGTGAAAAGAACCAGCACATTGAATACAGTCAAAACCTTGACATTAAATGAAATGAAACAGACTTTTAGTATGTGATGTCACTTTTCAGTCCATGTTCAAAAGTTACTACTCGGTAAGAAATGATGGCTTTTATTCAACAAGGACACATTCAACTGAACAAAAGTGACAGTAAATACATTCATGGGCTGCGTCCGAAAACTGGAAAATGCTGCCTTCGGAGGACACATTTCAAGGCAGGAAGGCATCAAGGCACGTCTGAATACCATGTTAGCTTCACTTCCTGTCTCCTGAGATACCTTCATCTGATCGATTTTTGAAGGCAGCATAGATGTATCCTTTACTGCCTTTGATATCCCACAATCCTGTGCTTTCCATTCTGTGACAGTTGAGCTAGAAAAATAAAGATGGTGTCCGAAAGTTGCGTTTGCTGGTCAGTTTGTGTGTAAATGTACGTTTTTGACCAATATTTTCCACTTTTGATGTCATTTCTAGCGAGAAATTACTATTGTAGTAATTAAATATTTGTTTAGTTCTCACCAAAGCTCGCGCTATTTTGCTGTAGATCATTAAACCGTTACGTTGCCTCAGAAGTCTGTCTGAAATCAGTTTCGTGAGGTGCCTTCATGCTCAAACACTGCCTTACAAGTCATTGACTGATAGGGCAGCAAGGCAACAAGTCCCTAGGTTTTCGGATGCAGCCATGATGTTACAAAAGATTTTCATTAAAGAATCTTGAAACCACGGTTTCCACAAAAATATTAAGTAGCACAACTGTTTTTAACATTATAATATTAAGAAATGTTTCTTGAGCACCAAATCAAATTATTAGAATGATTTCTGAAGGATCATGTGACACTGAAGACTGGGGTATTGGCTGCTGAAAATTCAGCTTTGCCATAACAGGAACAAATTGCATTTCAAAATATATTCAAATAGAAAAAGTTATTTTAAATTGTAATAACCAACCCCAAACTTTTGAACGGTAGTATTTTGATTACAATGCAAGAGAATATTATGACGTAGTGCTCGCTTCCAGTGTAGAGTTGGCATTACAATATTTAAAGGGTTAGTTCACCCAAAAATGAAAAAAATTCTGTCATTTACTGTCATTACTGTCATTTCTGTCATTACTCACCCTCATGTTGTTCCACACTCGTAAGACCTTCGTTCATCTTCGGAACACAAATTAAGATATTTTTGATCAAATCCGATGGCTCAGTGAGGCCTCCATTGACAACAAGATAATTAACACTTTCAGATGCCCAGAAAGCTGCTAAAAACATATTTAAAACAGTTCATGTGACTACAGTGGTCCAACCTTAATGTTATGAAGCGACGAGAATACTTTTTGTGTGCCAAAAAAACAAAATAACGACTTTATTCAACAATATCTAGTGATGGGCGATTTCAAAACACTGCTTCATGAAGCTTCGAAGCTTTATGAATCTTTTGTTTCGAATCAGTGGTTTGGAGCGTGTATCAAACTGCCAAAGTCACGCCCCCCAGTGGTGAACCATTGAAATTTCAAAACACTTATGACGTAACAAAGCCTCGTTTACTGAAATCACGTGACTTTGGCAGTTTGATACACGCTCCGAACCACTAATTCGAAACAAAACTGCTACTTTGCTACTGCTAAATGGAACTCTTTAAGTGTTCTTAGTGGGAGTTATGACTCAAAGATGTTTCTAAATCACAACATTTAACTGATGTTAATAATGAATTGCTTGCCTGTGGAAGACCCATGGTCCTTTTAGTTGGGAGCCTGTGAGTTCATGTTCAAAAAGAACATTCTGTAAACCCTGCAAGCACTGGCCTAAATTTGAAGAATAATAACCTCAGAAGAGACAAAAGAGTGAGTGCAGGGGGGTTGGAGGACCAAAGTACAAGAACAAATACAAAGACAGTAGCTTTAAATTAGAATTATGGCTTGAAGTCCAAATAAAGCATTTTGATATGAATATTTTTAGCACATTTCATTCTTAATTTTCAATTGAAATCTAAAAATATCATCTCACTGTGTTTCTTGTCTGGTTGAGTGCTTTAGGTTGGACAAGGCTGCTTGTATGTCTCCCACTGCTTATCAAACGCAGTATTACATCTGATTCTGCCACAGGCGTGCTGATGTAATCAGATCAGACAAACCTGATTCTAATTTAAACTGCAGAGATTTTACAGCCTTCAGGCGTGTGCTTTATTCACAGACCACCATTCATTGCAAATGCATATGGCATTGTAGTACTACTGCAACCGCTCTCATTACTAACTGAGCTCTAAACTACATGCATCCACATCTTTTCTCTCATAGGCATCAACACAGTAAATGTGATGGCATAACTGATGAATCCACATGGAAAAGAGCATTCTGGTCTCCTGGGCATGTTGCAAGAAAGTACCATATTTCAAGCACGAATACTTTCCGCCAAGATGCTTTTTTGAGAGTTGTGGTCAGTTTATTGGCAAGCTTGATCCATTGCATTGTTGCCCATGTAGCATGCCAGTTTTCTCGAGGGGGGATGAATCTGTGTTCTCTCAGCTGTTTTGAAAACCTCTGTGCTTTGACTGAATTCTCAAAGCTTTGATTTGCATGTTTGTATCCATAAATCTATTCCCAGGTTGCAAATGTAGTAATACATGGCCTTGACATTTTATTTGCTACTTGTATGAAATCGTAGAAAGAGACTTGGGGCATTCAGAGTGGTTCCAGTGTGTGGTAATTCATTTCCCGCCAACAGTTTCTCAGCACAAAGCCATGTGGCTGTTGACATAATCAATTGCTCCCATAGTAGGCAATTCAGTTGAATATGGAGAGTCTGATGTCGCCACTGTGATTGCCTTCTCACCTTTGATTGCTTTTCCTGTGCTTTCGTTGTTCTCATCATCCATCTTTCCTTTCACCTGAATCACAGCCAGACCAAAGTGTTCCTGCTTCAATACCATTTTTGAGGAAGCTGCTTTGAAACTGTAGTTCGCCAAACTATAAGCTACACATTATTTAAACTGAGTGTCTATTTACACTAAGTGCAAATAGCGTCCTTTGTTGGCAAATGGTATTTACACTAGCTCCTCTCACCAATGTCTAGTAGGGCCACTCAAGTTTTAAAAAAGACGCTCCAAATTCAACATCTTCAGTGGCGCAGTAGTAGCAAGTAAGGCTCGCAGACCTGGCTTTTAACGCGATAAAAATGAAAATAATGTTCTAAAAGTGGAAATAAACTGCCTAACGAGTGTTTAGTAATATTAAAAGTGTTTATTGGGTAGGGTTAGGGGAAGGTGTAGGGAAGGTTTTTACTCTCCCAATAAGGCAGCATCTATTTAATAATTTTAATAAATATAATCATTTACACTCTTCTGTGATATTATTGCATCCTGTTAATGTACAAAAATATTGAGGTGCAAATAGTATCTGCCAATATAAAGTATAGATAATATCGAATTACTATTTACTCTTATTGCAAAGAACTGATACTTTTAAATGGTGTAAATAGAATCTATCGCAGTTTTCACCTAGTGTAAATAGCATATCGCTAAGAAAATGCTGCTATTGTCACTTAGTGTAAACAGAATATATTACTATTTTCACTTAGGGTACGTTTACACGACAACGATATGGTTAAAATGGAGAAGTTTTTCCCTTCACCATTGCCAAAATGATCTACATTTATATGAATTCGTTAAAATGACTAAAAGCGCTGTATTCTGCTGGCAGGCCATTAGATGGCAATGAAACACTATAGACTGAACATGTAATGCGCATGTGCATGACGTCATCGTTTTCATAGATTCACGTTTTTGTTGATTACATGGAGACTGTTTTCAAAAACTTGCACTTTGAAACCCGTTTTCAAAAGTTTGCGTTTTCAGGCCACCAAAACGCCATTGTTATGTAAATGAATGGCCAAAACGCATAAAAAGTTTATCGTTTTCAATTGAAAAAGGTGTTGTGTAAACGGACCCTTCGTTTAAATAGAATATATTGCTATTTTCACTTAGTTTAAATATAATATTTTTATTGCTATTTTGACTTAGTGTAAATAGCATCTACAGCTATTTGCACTTAGTGTAAATAGCATCTATCACTAAGAAAATGTTATTTTCACTTAGTGCAAATAGCCGCTGCCTTTATTTAAAATAGTTACACTGCAGTCAAGCCACCCTTTTAGAAAAGTAGATAACTATACTAATTGTTAATATATAAAAAAGTAGCTCAGTATATAGAAGGCAATATTTAAATTCTTTTAGACATGAACTGGTCCAGTAAACAAATCACAGACTTTGAATCCTTGCACAGCAGTCCAGCATTATATGTGCATACCAAAATATTGTGACATGTGGCATGTGGCCAAGTATGGTGTCCCATACTCGTAATTTGTGCTCTGCATTTCACCCATCCAAGTGCACATACACAGCAGTAAATATTGAACACACACCCGGAGCAGTGGGCAGCCTTGCACAAGGGCACCTCAGTTGTGGGTGATGAGTGGAAGAGAGCGCTGTTCGTGCAAGCTGGTACTGAGACCCATGAACCCACAACCTTCGGGTTTGACTATCTAACCATTAGGCCACAAAATAAATCCTATAATGTGATCCATTTAAATGTATATTTAATATATAAATAAAAACTTTGATTTATTGAACTAAATCATAAATATAGTGATGAAAGTAGTATTTAGTATACATTAGCTACATTATGGGCTCAAATTAATCTGTGATTCATGTATTAAACCAGTTCATTTCTGAACAAATCAATGAATTGCAATGAATTGGGCTTTCCAACGTGACATGAAGTGAGAGAGGACCATTCAAAAGAGTTTTTATTGACTGTATTTGCTTTTGATAGAGCAGTGACTAATTAAATGTGCAGTGTTTCACATTAGTTGTTGAAAAAGTATTTTGTTACTGGCAAAACTGCTGCTTTTTTTCTTTGAAGTAACTGAGTTATTGTTATACTACTAAAAAATGTATTTGCTTTGCTGCTTTTTAGTCAGTTACTCCCCATCAATATAAAATGTATAGGATTCAGTGTTAGTGAAAGAGGCAAGTTCAATCTAACAGTAGTTGCTGTTTTTGAAAAAAAAAAGTGGTCGATAGTTTGTTTCTTTGATTACAAGGCCACTGAGGGATAGTCTTGATGCGTGCTGCCATACATCCATAATATTTACCCTATTAATCTTGGCCTTGGGCTAAAAACAAGCAAGGTGATTTATTCATCCATCCTTTCATCCTGTCTTCTTGTTTTGATAGGATGCAGGAATGGGGCCTGCTGAGAGACTAACTCCTGTAAAAGTCACTGTCTTTTCCAAGGAGTTTAGAGGTTTTAGGTGATAAAGAACAAAAATAGTCTTCTCTTCCTTTGACTCGGCTGGATCGTAGTGCTCTGAGCAACAAAGGTTAAAGGTTTAAGCAAAAAAGAAAAAGAGTGTCTGCTTTCTCAACACGGTCATTTTTCTTACTCCCCTTGATCATGGATGTATGAAATTACCTTCGCTGTGTATGGAAACATTACTGTGGATTATGTATTCTGAAAAGATGTTTTCATAACAAGGGTTTACATTCTTGCATGTATCCTGTGGGTTACAGTAGCTGAAGGGGCATCTGTAAGATCACTGGCGCAAACTCCTGGGTTTGAACATCTGTTTAGGTTTTAAGAACAAAGGAAAGAGAAGCCAGAGATAACCGATATATGTTCTCAGTTCTGGCAGCAATGCATACCTCTTCTGAAGCCAGCATTCTTAAGGAGCCAGAAATAGGGTCTAGGATTTCTTTCACTCTATTTTTTAAAAGGGATAGTTCACTCAAAAATGAAAATTCTGTTGTTATTTACTCCCTCATCCGGGTCACGGCACCAATGTAACCCCTCCAGTTCTACTCGCACCACTCTGAGCAGCGTTTCTGGTTTGAAAATTATATATTATTTATTTATTTTGGATAGGCATAAGGTAAGAACATATGTCCTCTAACCATTTCTGACTTTTAAAATTGCATTTTTCTATTTTGTTTTTTTTACATTTCAGTCTGAAATGTCAGATGCCAGTAGGTCCTTACTTCAGGACTAACGTGATATTTAAAAAATATACTGTACTTTAAAAACTACTTTTCAGCTATAAAAGATGTGTCCTATCTTAGTTTGACAGCACAGAAGGCAGGTGGTCTTAGAGTGTATTGAGCAGATTATTTTTAAACTTGGTCCAGGTGGGGAAAATCTATGACGATTGAAAACCATTTAGTGCAACATCAATGGATGTGCAGCAGATTGCTGAAAAGGCTGAAGGAGGTGATTGTTGATCTTTGTAGCTAGGGGGCCTCCTCATTTGTTTGTCTGTCTCTGGCTGGGACAGATGGTGTGGAGTGGCTGCAATGTAGAGTCGTGTCAGTAGAGTAACAACTGTGAGTTTAGTGCTATTCACCTCATCTCTGAAGCATGCTGTTGAGAGGAAGGCACAGAGCAACATTCGTTTTAACCTTCCCATGGTGCATAAACAAGGCCGTCAAACAGGTGCTCTGGTCTGAAATGTATTGCCCATTCAAATTTTTTCACTTCTGCACCTGGTGTATCACCATACAGACAGAATTCGAAAGGAATAGTTCAAACAAAAACTACTATTCTGTCATTATTTACTCACCAAACTTTTTTTGATTTTTTTTTAAATGTATTTTTTTGGTGGAATGCAAAAGGAACAACATGAGAATGAGGTAATAATGACAGTTTTATAAATAAAATAAAATGAACTATTTATTTATTTATTTATAATATTCAGTCACTATTTACTTACCAAATTTTGTTGATGATATTGAGTGAGTAAATAATTAGTTTTGTAAATAAAATAAAATAAACTATTTATTTATTTATTTTCTGTCACTATTTACTCACCTAAATTTTTTATGATTTTTTTTTTTTTTTTTTTGGAGGAATACTCTGTGCCTTTTGTATTCCTCCAAAAAATAAACAAAATGAAAAAACAAACAAACAAAAAAAATTAAAAATATTTGTTGAGTAAATAGTGACAATAACTAACTAACTAAATAAATAGTTTATTTTATTTACAAAACTGTGATTATTTACTCACTCTCATGTTGCTTTTGTATTAAAAAAAATCATCAAAATTGTTTGGTGAGTAAATAGTGACAGAATATAAATGGATGAATAAATAAAGAGTTTATTTTATTTACAAAACTGTGATTATTTACTCTCATATTGTTCCATTTGTGAGTAAATAATAACAGTTTGTAAATAAAATAAACTATTTGTTTGTTTATTTATTTAGTTGTTCTTGTTAAATATTTTTAATTTTGGGTAAAACTATTTCTTTCATGACCCAAATATTTTTTTCCACTTTTAGTTGCCTTACCTGCTACAATTATTGTAATATGAAATAGTCTAAAGAAAGCATCTCTGTTTTGTCTCTTAGATGTGCAACAATTATCACTGCCCTATCACTGAAACCCTAGCTTGGTTTGAGACGGCTGTAATCTCTGTTTTACACAATCTCCACATCCAGAAGCCATGAAACCTTCCTTATTTATTCTATTAGAACTGCAAATTACAACCAGAATGAACAGTAAACATCATAGAAAAATTATAGCATCTTTAGGAAGTAAGCGAAGTGAGTTTCTCAAAGAGCTTCCGCTGGGTTCATCACACCCGCCATAGCCGGTGAGAATCCAACGTTTGTCGGGTGTGGCGGCAGATGCGGCATGGCCGGCTTCCCATGGGCAGGCAGTTTTGACGGCCTCTCATTAGAAGAGCTGCTCCTATTGTTTATGGATCCTAATGAGCATCACAGCGAGCAGCCAGGGAAACAAAGAGGAGAGGCATGGAAAACACAGACCTCGCCGTCAGAACAGAGCATGTCTACTCTTCCAGAGGACCGAGTACACAGCTTCACCCTGGCTTTTGTGAGAATGAAGGCTCCTCATGGCTCCCTAGATCTCACCGTCTCATTACTGTTATTGGGAAAGACAGTCTCCAGACAGTATTTTTGCCCAAGATGTGGAAAAGCCTTAATTAGTTCCCTTTCTAACGTGCTTATGCACCTCGGTGATGTCCAACAGCGACTTGAAAACCGTGTCTGATATACACAAATATAGTCAGGAGGCGGACACAGTTCCTGCAGTAATTAGTTTGTTTTAAACCCAACAAACAAGCACTCTTTTTAAGCTGAAATAAATGTTTAATGTCTTTTGTTCTTCTCTGGAGACAGATTTGGGGAGGCAGTGAGATTATGGGGACAAGCAAAGACCGATTCAATAAGATAGAATGCAAGTAATTTGGAGAAGTGACTTTTTGACAGCGATGTTAGAGGTTTGGGTGAGTTTTGTTACTGCAGCTTAATTGAGAACGCATAAAACACTGACCAAGGCAGTCAGCCGTAGTGCGTGACTGATTAATGCTATCAAATATTCTGCAGCCTCTAAGGGAACAACTGGTATTACAAGAATTGGAGAGTAGGAAATATATTCACAATGATTTTTTTAAATAACAAACAACATTATGAATATTGTGAGGATTTTAATGCCATACATTTCCTAAAGAGTGTTTTATTAGATTTGTTTTGTGATCCGTCCTCATCTTGACAAAAACAGTGTTGATAAGTTTGATCATACAAGATCATACAAAATGCATGTTTTTTTTTATTTTTTTTTTTTTTATTTAGTACTGTCCTGAGTAAGATATTTTACATAAAAGATGTTTACATATAATTCACAAGACAAAAAAAAAGCTGAATTTATTAAAATAACCCTGTTCAAAAGTTATTAATACTGTGTGGTTACCTGGATGATTTATGACTGTTTTTTTGTTTTGTGATGGTTGTTCATGAGTCCCTTGTTTGTCCTGAGCAGGTAAACTGAGCTCTGTTCTTCAGAAAAATCCTCCACGTCCTGCAGATTCTTCAGTTTTCCAGCATCTTTTGCATATTTGAACCCTTTCCAGCAGTGACTGTATGATTTTGAGATCCATCTTTTCACACTGAGGACGACTGAGGGACTCAAACATTAAGAGCTGGGAGGTGAAAACTTTTGAAGTCCAAATTTTTCTTATTTTGTTTTCATTTAGTACTGCCCTTCGGAAGCAACAGAAGATACTTACATGTTTCCCAGAAGACAGATTAAGTACAATTTACCTTGATCTTCGAATTAAAAAAGTTTTTCCCCCCCGGCTTTTAATGCATCGTGTTTCCTTCTGGAGCATCAGTGAATGTTTGAACCTTTTTTAATAGTTGTGTTTGAGTCCCTCAGTCGTCCTCAGTGTGAAAAGATGGATCTCAAAATACAGTCACTGCTGGAAAGGGTTCAAATATGCAAAAAAATGCTTGAAAACTGAAGAATCTGCAGGACCTGGAGGATTTTATTGGGCAGTTTAACAAGGAACAAACAAGGGACTCATGAACAACCATCACAAAACAAAAAAACAGTCGTAGATCATCCAGGTAACCACACACAGTATTAAGAATTAATGGTTCACAAACTTTTGAACAGGGTCATTTTAATAAATTCAGCTATTTTTTTGTCTTGTGAATTACATATAAACATCTTTTATGTAAAATATCCTACTCAGGACAATACTAAATAAAAAATGACATGCATTTTGTATGATCTCTCTTATTTTGTTAAAGTTTTTCACATTTTCACAGATTCTGCAAGGGGTTCACAAACTTTCAAGCGGCACTATATATATATATAAATTGTTTTTTAAATGTGCTATATTAAAAAATATGACCAAAGACTATAGAATAACATAAGATACGTCACTCGTATTGTTTTGAATGGGAGAAAGTGCAACATGCAATATGGCGGAATAAGTCCCGCCTTCAAAATAAGAGCCAGTCGCCGATTGGTAAAGTCATCGTGTTACTGCAGCGGCCGTTAGAATCTCCGGTTCCTATAGAAACAGTCAGATGCGCACTTCCTATAGAGACACACACTTAGGACTGCGCATAAACATTAGCTTGAGCCAGTCTGAAAAATACAGTTTTTTTGTCATGATTCGAGCGTTTAGAAACCAAATTTATGAGACAGTTGTCAGATTTCATTGGTGATTTCAATTATGAAACTTAATCGAAGGCTTTGCAAACAGCTTTGGGAATTTGATGTTTCCCCATTCAAAGAGATAGGAGCTGCACTTGCATACCCGAGAGGCGTTTCAGAGATGGCTGCCGAGTGAAATGACTTGTCTTAAAGGGACTTTGTATATACTGATACTGATATCTATATCACCCAGCTGGAGAGCCTGTTTTGTATTAGGTTTCAGTGTGATTCATGATATGATCATCATTATTCTATTATTCATTACAGCATTTCATCCATAAGCCCTTTAAGGTGCCAAATGAAATTTAGCCACTAACAAAATTGTTGATTTGGCCGTCTGGCTGCAGTGTGTCTGAGAAATCTGTCTTGTACACAGACCAGATGACCTCATGGTCAGAACTGCCCATCTACTGAGAGATTGAAAAGCGTCTGTGTAGGTATTAGGTTTCTGGGCAACAGAGTGATAGACAGCTGTGCATTTCTTTGTAATGGAGGGTATGCAGATAAAAGGCAAATGTCCAGGGGCGGGTGAGAGAGGGACCAAGGGCTCAGGATATGGATGCAGCTGTGTTTGAACACTCACATTACTGTTTCATCACTGAGAAGACTCCACCAGAAGAAAAGTTCACTTTCCTCAGTGCATTGTTCTTGGGCTCATTTGAAATGCATTGTGAAGTTTTCTAGGAATCTTGATATTGGATTTTGAAGAGACCGATCACTAAGGTGAAAAAAAAAGATGTTTTCTACAAAATGACTTATTTACAATTGTTATTATTATTATGGTTTTGTTTTTACAGATTGTCCACCATATTGGAGATGTGCTGATGGGACTATTTTTCATATATCTCCATTATTTAATCCAGCGGTGCCCAAACCTGTATTTGGAAGTCCACCATTTCATTGAGTTTATCTTCAACTTGCTTCTAAAGACCTGGACTGTGTTGGAAGGGATGCAGATTTTACATAGTTTGTGTTTGCCTTGCCGTTTAATAATCATTTGAAACTTAGCAAACTGGCAGCTCCAGTAGTAAGATGAAAAGATTTATCTTGAACTCTGTCATGGAAACTATGTATAAACCTTAATTAAACAATTTAATAATCAATTAAAAAGAAATTTAAACCCGTAAGTTATTACGCTGTAGTCGCAGGGGGTTGGAAAATGGTGGATGGATGATTCACCTGCTGGAGCCATCTTCTGGTCAGACGTGGGAATTCATTTGACGTGCGACTCTCAAGCCCATGTATACTTTTCGTTTTTTTACGCGCTAGCGTACGAGCACAGTCGAACGCACAGCTTTGCAAAACATACTTCATTTGATTTGTACGCATACACGGGTGTTCAACGCATTTTGAGCAATCTCTCACCACGAGTTACCCATGTAAAATATCTTTGTATTCTTTCATGCTAGAATTGTACAACTGAGGGTGTATTTTTGAATCTCTTCGCACAATCTCTCATCTAGGCCTCCATTGTCACTGTAACTTGCATGCGTTCAGCTCTGGTCTGTTTATGCAGTATTTCTTCGACTACCTTGTGAATTGACGCCCCCTGGGCATGGTTGGCACCTTGTGGATAAACTAATTACTGCAAAAGAAAATTAAATGTGCATGTATGACCTGCGGTGTGCGTACTTTGGGCTTAACAGTGCATTCTCTAGCCGTTGAGCGTGCACCGGTTGTACACTCGTTATTGCGTTGCATTGTAAGATTGAATGAGTGTACTCGATAACGTCCACTATGGTTTCGGACACCACTACAAATGGCTGTCCCCTCAAATAGTGCCTTATTTAAAGGGTACAGGGAGCGATTTCGGACACAGCCCTTGATTACCTGGTTCAGGTGTGTGTAATGTTTGATGCTGAACTCTTTTGGCCCCCCAGATTGTGCGCTCATGATTTAATGAAAATAACAAAATATGCATTAAAGTGAGGATAAAAATGAATATATTGTTAGTCATTATTTAGACACTACAAACCCTTGGCAGGAAGCTAGAACTCTGCAGCGCCTCCCATGGCAAAACAAATAAGTGTGTTATTTTTTTTCCTGTTATTTGCTCCGATTAATTGGGCAAAAAAAAAAAAAAGATGTCTTCTAATATATTCATTCATATTGTCTTGCAGTGGCTCCAGTGTAACTGCTAGTTTGGACTGGTTGTTTAAGGTGGCAAATAATCTCTATGGAGCTCTCCCATGATTGATCACAGGGCTCTTTGTCAATGATACAGCGCATTGACAGCTCACATTTCATATAAATGGACAGCATTCCCATTTCAGAGTGATAATAGATAGCTAGGAGATTAAGAATGACTGTCTTGTGCACCTAAGCTTATTACTTTTTCTTTGAAAACAAACTGCGTCGTTTGTCAGTAATCTGTCATTAGAGCAGTCCGTCTCTAATGGACTTGGAGAGGGTTGGACTGCAGAGCACACAGGCCTCTCACCACAAATAACCTCATTAATCGTTGACCCTCGATTTATACCACTGGCAGGGGTCTTTAAAGCTTCTCTAGGAGACTCCACGATTGTCCTTCATTCAACTGTGTCATTAGGCATATTTGCTCTCCTGGTTTCTAATCAGTATCCAGTGATGCCCATTATCTGTTTGCCACTTTACTGTTTGTGTGTAGGTGTGGCTAAGTGTGGGAGTGTAGATGCTGCTGTGTAGGTGTGACTCTAGGTAACTATAGTAACCATGTGGGCTTGCTGGCTCCATTGGCTTATGACATCATTCTTAAAGCAGGAGATGCTGATATTAATGTCACAAAATGACATTAGTTTTTTGTTCAGCATTGAGTTTGAAAGACAACATAAAACTCTTTGCAAAGCATGTAGGTTCTGTAATGCGACGTTTTTATCCTTTGGGATTTAAGTCGCTTTGGTTTTATATATCAGTGGCGTGCAGTGGTGTTCTGAAATGAAGTCCTCACAGTTTTTTTTTATGTTTTATATATCAATCAACTGTAAATTTATGTCCTAGTTACACTTAATGTGGTCATTTTCCTGGTTAAATAGACAGTACTTTACATAACATTTAAAAGCAAAAAAGCAAATACAATTCTATTTTGTATTTTTACATTAAAGGGGACCTATTATGCCCATTTTACAAGATGTAATATAAGTCACAGGTGTCCCCAGAATGTGTATGTGAATTTTCAGCTCAAAATACCCTACAGATAATTATACCATTTTTGAGTGGAAGCAAAAACATGCTGTTTTCGTGCATGTCTTTAAATGCAGATGAGGCTGAGCTGCTGCTCCCCGCCCCCATCCAGATGCTGTAATCTCCATAAACTGTTTATTACTAGTATTAAAGTACTCTAGAATGTGATTTTTTTTTTTTTTTTTTTGTAACTACTAGAAGCTGCATGTCTTTTTATTTTTTTTTAAATTCTGATACAACATTACATAAACTTTTACAATATGCCCTAAATCAGGCATACATGCAATATACTCTCAAATCAGGCTTCAGTGAACACCAGTCATTTTTTTTTCGAAACAAATGATTTATAAAATACAAATCAGCATTTGCCGATTTAAACTGCGATGATTAATAGTTGATAATTTAATGGAGATGAAATGTCTGTTTGTCTCTACAATGCAAAAGAAAATGGGAATCTAACTTTCATATACCAATAGACATACAGTAAATGGAGGATAAAGGTAATTAATCACATGGTTTAGACAGTTTTCTGAAGTGATTCAATTTGGTCTGATATTTTGATACCAGATGAACTGACTGGTGACTTTGATTAATCGTACCTATGTTCTTTTTGGAGCTTGAAGGTTTGGTCCCCATTGGTCTTCAATTGTATGGGCAAACATTTCTTAATTACAATATCTTCATTTGTCTTCCAAGAGAAAGTCCTAGGAGTTTGAAACAGCATAAGGTTGAGAAAAATATGAGTTAACTACCATTTTTAGGTGAATGATTACTATGCAGGTGTCTGTATGAACAAACGATAGGCAAACTTACATTTTTTTAAAGAATGAGACCTTTGCTTCTCTTCAAAGTCAGCCAGTTCAGTAGTTGAACTACAAGGACAAGGAAAACATAATGTAAAGAATGGATAGCTTCTCTAGTTAACTAATTACAGAGCCCCCCCACCCTCAAAAAAATAAAATAAATAAATAAATAAAATAAAAATAATATAAAGTCTCAAAAATAAAAATCATCTGTCATGCCGCTATTTCTGCAATCACGCTAGCAACGGTTTGCACGTTCACAGTAACTTATCACAGAAGAATTATGAATTTATCTTATCTGCTCTGCAAGATGTCGGCATTAGCCATCAAAAAAAAAAAAAAAAAAAATCAATATTGATCGATCACTAGTCTCAGGTAGTCCATATAGAAATCGGTTCAAAGAAACATCTGGTAAAATACAGATCTTTCTAGATCGACACACTCCTTCCAACTGCAACTTCAAAAACGTTCATTGTTTTCATTGCGATGAATGACACAGCTGTTACACCCTTGTCACAGTCAATCTAAAAAGGAAGCAAATCAATATATTCTTCTTTAAATCCCTGTTGCACTGGAGATAAAAATACATCATGAATATATAAAATGTGTGATTGGAGAATTCAGCTGTACAAGCACCGGCAGAGCTTAATCTACCTGCTTACATTTAAACAAAAACATGTATCACTGTTGACATTTTGCTGGAAAACATTGCACAGTATGAAATATTGTAGACACAGAACACATTAGGAAAAATAAGCAGAGTAATACCACTTCCCTCAAGGATCAGGTTGCTGGCGCCAACTAACCTGCACGGTACGCAGAGGTGCTTCTCGGCCATCGCCTGGAGAGAACACAGACTTATGTGAGGATGAATAATTAACTGTGTTTTTTTCAAACCATCGACTGGGATGGCGTACAGACAGGGAGTCCTGCTGGGTCTGGGTGTGGCTTTGGGTACAGGAAGGAACAGCCCTGTGGTTATGATAGTGGCAGGTGAGACTGTGGCATATGGCCTGGCGCCAGACTAGCGGGTGAGATTTACTCTCGGAGAGAATTGCTTCAACTGCTCCGCAGGGAGCTAGTGCAGACTGCTAGACCCGAGTCATGACCCCATAGGGCCGACAGGCTTTCACCAAACCTCACCTGCGACACACACTGTCTGTTTGGCACAGTTTGATAGGGCAGGGGTGAGATGAGCAAAACATTGAACTTTGAGAGCAATAATGCATGAACATGCAAACTGTTTCAGTTTTTTATTTTAAAAACAAACAAAAGATTGAAGAAAAGCATGAAATCCAAATGGACAGTATTTACTTTATTAAAAACTATATTAAAATAATACACTATTACTGGTCTTTTTATGCATGAAGTGAAGGTTTCTGTATTGTAACAATAGAATATAAACTTCACTTAAAACATAATAATACTAATATTAATAATCATCATCTTCAAATTACAAATCACTTTAAAATTACAAATAATCATAGCCAAAATAATCATTGTAATAACCATCATAATTTTATTAAATATGATGATGATGATATAATTTTTATTATATAGTCTTAGTTTTGTCAGCATTTCAGAACTGAAGCAATTATAATAATAATAATAATAATAATCAGTTTATTAATGATATTAATTAATTTAATTAATATTAATTTAAACTATTAAATATTATTATTAATAGTCACAATCATCATCATCATCATAGTCATATATTACAAATAATAATATTAATAATCATAACAATTATCATAATGCTATATATTATTATGATGGTATCATTTTTATTATATATTTGCATTTATTATTAGGCTTAGTTTTGTGCAAAATTAATAGTAATAATAATAAAAAAATGTATTAATGTGACTATTTATATACCATTACAATAATAATAATAATAATAGTAAAAACAACAACAATAATAATAATAATAATAATAATTATTATTATTATCCAGTAATTTTCTCCTCTGAAATGCTGACAAAACTAAGACTGTGCAGGTTGGGGAAAATATTATAGCTTGATTTTTGCAGTCCATTCAAACCCCAAGCTTAAGTCCTATCCTACATTATTTTCTTTAATATTCTTTTTTTTTTTTTCATTATAAAATATGGCATATAACGGCTGTTAAATGCGTCTTAAATGGTGTTTTATTTTGTCTTTAACTTTATGTATGATTGATTCCCCTCATCCAAGATGGCTGGCTTTTGGGAGCACCTATGGGGAGCGAGAAAGCTGAGTGGCGGCACAGAGGCTGCCTGGCGCGGGCTCCACATTCTGAGTGTGCATGGAGTTGTCTCATAGGGACAGCACACTCTCTCGGGCATTGCTCAGTGGGCTTGTTTGCCCTGGCTTCTCACGCTACCTGTTATTAGAAGATACAATCAGCCCTCAGACTCCAGCTTTATCTCTCTCTCTTAAGTCCACTTCAGAGTGGCAACCTTTCCAGCTTTCTCTACTAAAGGCTGGAAAAAATAAGAACAAAACAAAAGATTTGGGGCAGAAAGCAAGAGAGAAAGTCAAAAGGAGAGAAATTGAGTTGTTGTTGGATCAGGGTCATAGAAATGATTTTTAAGGCAATGTAGAAATATCATTTTAGGACATATGAAAATGTTTGCTGTTATGATTGTTACAGCCCTGTGCTGGATACATGGTAAGACGGTTATTGAATCAACGCTGTGCCTGGCATCTCTTAGCGTGGAGATCTGGGGGTCTGAATCACCGTCTTATCTAATATGAGGTTGATGAGCGGTTTATCCACAAACACTCAATGCGATCTGTGTCTAGACTAATTAAGTTGTCTGGCTTAATCAAATGTTTTGCCAATTTTGTGTCCTGTATGGCAGATCAGGGTCTACCAGGAAAGCTGAGCACATTAACAATGCTGATAAATCAGATGTACAGCTGAGATACAGTTGTACAAGTACTTATTTTACTGAAAAACCTACTCAGCGGGTCACTGTTTACCTTTTTAAAAAATGACTCACAATATGCCGTGCAGCATCAGCAGTCTTTTCTGTTTGGAGAGAATGTTGAGATGACTGAGAGAATATCCGCATGGCTAAGAATTTCTCCTTTCACATATTTATACTGCTTGCATTGTCATGAACGATGCAAAAATATATTTTAGAGACTTGTGTCTTGCTTATAGTTTCCCTCAGCCTGTTGTACATTACCATTCAAAAGTTTGGGGTCAGTGAGATTTTTTTAAAGTACCCCTATTATCCTTTTTTCGAAACTGTGTAATATAGCTGTTTGTGAATCTAAAATGTCAGCAAAGTTATTGTCTTATTGTCTCCTAAAAGAAAGAATCGATTCTGAAGTGCTGAAATGAGTCGTCAGCAATTCCAGTCTCACTTCCTGTTACATATCTATGTATCAATGTAACAAATTAGCATAATGCCAGCCTATTGGCTGCCAGTGAACAACATGTATTTGACCCTACCTCAAATCCTGTAGCTGTATCTGAGTTTGGTTTGTGTTGTCGACATGTCGAGAATATGCTGCAAATCCACTTTGCATTCATACAGGATGAGGACTCACTCTGGAATTGATAAAAATAAAAATTTGCTCCTATCACTGTGTATTAAGCGCTCCAGAGCTGAAATTCAGATATGGTAATAGGTGTTTCATTTCTGACATGTGGTGTAAGCAGTCGACTAATCTCAACAGACTGTTCAGTCTGACCAATCAGAGCCGAGTAGGCTCTCAGAAAGGAGAGACTGAATCTTCAAGCGAACAGTTTTCAGACTCTTTTAGAAATGAGGTGATGTGCATTGTATATTATGTGAAAATTAAAGTGTTTATTGACCTTGAATGCATGTAAACATATTGTAGGAGACCTCTAAAACAATATTAGAAGCCTTTAAATTAGCATAATAGGGATCACTTTAAAATGTTTTTGAAAAAAGTCTCCTATACTCACGAAACCTGCTTGAAAAACACAGTAAAAAAACAGTTATATTATGAAATATCATTACAATTTAAAATAACTTTTTCGTATTTTAAAATATTTTAAATTGTAATGTATTTTTGTGATGGCAAAGCCATCATTTTTTTTTTTTTTTTTTTTTTTTGCGGACATTTCTCACCATTGTCACATGATCCTTCAGAAATCGTTCTATTATGCTGATTTGATGTTCAAGAAAACTGTATTATTATCAGTGTTGAAAAAAATGTGCTACTAATTCTTTTTTGAGGAGACTGTGATGCATCTTTTTAGGATTCTTTGGTGAATAGAAAGTTGAAAAACAGCATTAATTTCAAATAGATTTTTTTGGAACATTATAAATGTCTGCTGTCAATTTAATACATCCTTTCTGAATAAAAGTATTAATTTCTTAAAATAATAATAATAAAAAAAATTAAAAGACCCAAATGTTTGAATGGTGGGGCATATGGGCTCTTTAATTCAAGAATGTCCAATCTTGCTCATGGAGGGCTGCTTTCCTGCAGGGTTTAGCTTCAACCCTTATTAAACACACCTCAACGAACCAATCAAGGTCTTCAGGATTACTAAAATCTCCCAGGCAGGTGTGTCGGAGCAGGTTGGATCTGAACTCTGCAGAAAAGTGGCCCTCAAGTGAGCTCAGACCATCTCCGATGTTTAATTATGCATGTTCATTTTCCCTACTTTTACATTTAGATTACCTTTGCCATCATCTAACACTTGCTTAAAGTTAATCTTTAAAAACTCTAACACTTTAATGACACTGTTACATAATCTTTAGCAAATCCCAAAATGAATATCCATTTTTCACACTGTACATTATAATATTGTAATGCCTAAATTCACTTGTAGTTGTTTTATTTTGGAGCATGAAAATAATTATCTCTAGAATTTTTATATTTGTTACATCCCTGAAGTCATGTGATCCATAACTAGTTGGCACAAACCCAGCATAGCAGAACTAATCTAGTTGGTGCAACCCCCTAGGATGTGATAGAGTAGGTGTGGCTCTGTTCTCTATTTTCTTTCCCTCCTTTTTTCATCTTTCCCAGGAGTGTTGTACTGCATCAGGTTCTGTCCTAGCTTCTCGCTCCACTCCTAAAATAGCGACAAGGAGAAAACAGGAAAATGTGTCAAGGTTAGAGTGAAAAAGCTCACCCCCTCCCCTGCGAGATTAGCTAACGTGACTCTACTCCACTTTTAGAGGAAGTGATGAAGCATTCACAGCAGAAACAGAGCAGAGAAATTAAACGCTGGAGCTCCAGATGAGATTTAACCTGGTTTCTGAGGAATTAAAAAAAGGAAAGGAAGTGTGAGTCATCAGCACTCAGTGTCTTCTTGTCAAGCGGGATAAACAGTATTAGCAAAGCATTCAGGTGGTTAGCAAGGTCCAGATAGGCCCTGCTGGTGTTGTAGATGTAGATACATTGTTATGGCACAAATAACACCTTGCAAATATTCTCTGTGAGAAGAATAGATTATATTTTGCTCAAGGTGTGCCGATAATGGAGTCCACATACGTGTGATACTCGCTCCTTGTGTGGTCTTTAGGCTCAAATTCCCGCCACAAGTGTTTTGCTTTGGAAAGCGAGCCAAGGGAGTGTATATTCCTGCGGCCAGTCTGTTTGGAATGTGTGGAAAAGTTACAACTGTCTGCCAGATTTATTTTTAATTTGGGCTTTTGTGTTGGTCTCGGGAATTACTAGCTGTTTTTGCTTCAATCGCAGCTACTTTTTTTTAGCTTGACAACGCTTTGTTTTTGAGAGGTGACATTTATTCTCTATTAGAAAATATACAAAGAATCTAGTGAAGTCTGATTTCCCCATGGTTTCCCTATGTCTGTTTTTCCCTGATCTCTCTTGTTCTTTCGCTGACTCCCACTTTTGTGTTTGTGTGCCAATGTTAACCGTCTTCTCCCTCTGGAAATGGCAGCCCATTGGTCCTCCTGGGTCACAGTAGGTTGCCTGCACCCGTAATGACATTTTCATGGCTGTTGTTCTTTTATGACCAGATGTATTTGGAGTTCTGGTGCTTTGGGATTTGAACTTATCCAGCAGATGATAGTCGACAATAGTCTCTGTTATACTGCTCTGAAAAGAACTCTACTATTTAACTTTTCATGCTCAGAGAACAAGAATAAACATTATTTATTTATTCAGTGAATGGGATAAAACTCACAGACATTTTTAACCATGTACATAAGGAGACAGTGTGCTGTGTGCATAAGCAACAGAGGCTTACAGTAATGACTTTCTTCTGAACTGCTTTCATGTGTAGCGAATGGGGTTGGCTAGATATCAAAATTTTGGCTTTGGTGCAATACCAGTCCCTAGAATCTTGGTAACAATAATAAATTGACACAATTGATTAATTATGATAGATTTGCATATCATTCAGAGGAAATTTTATTCTATTTATTTATTTATTTATTTATATAGTTTCATATATATATATATATATATATATAAGCAATAAGGTACGAGAGGCTGTGCTGTATCGTGAATAAATCACGGCTGAAGGGCGTTGTTAGGCACGACGCGAAGCAAAGTGCCTATAAACGCCCTTCAGCTGTGACTTATTCACAATACAGCACTAGCCTCGAGCACCTTATTGCTTTTATAAAACAGTTACCTTACTCAGTAGCGAAGTTACCTACAGTTATCTTACTCAGTAGCGAAGATATTATATTGAAAAGACTGAATTGTTGTGAACACGGAACAAGACGCAACTGACAAATGCTTTGACTAGCGCTGTCAGTCACGGGAAAACCTCTTAACTGTTAAAAGGACAAGATATTAGGGCAGACATTTAAACATATTTTTATGAACATAGGACTGACCTGAAGGAAAATGCTACTCGTTCAATTGATCTCTTTCTCACAATACTTTTCTACAGTTTTATACTTCTAATACAGTAAGCTTCAATGAACAATATAAATAAAGAACAAACAGTTTACTTTGGAAAGAGTGGTTGCTAAGAGTGTTGTGTAGTGATACACAGAACCGTTGGGTGAAGCGGTCATAGCCTTGTTTTACCGTGAATAAAACACAGTTATTGACCAATCAGAATCAAGGACAGGAACTAACCGTTTTCTAAATAATAATAATAATAATAATAATAATAATACATTTTAATAATGTATTAGTACATGTTGAAATTAACATTAACAAAGATTATTAAATGCTGTATAAGTGCAGTTCATTATTAGTTCATGTTAACTAAAGTAGTTAACCAATGTTATCTAATGAACCTTATTGAACCTTATTGTAAAATGTTACCATATATATATATATATATATACACTGAACAAAATTATAAATGCAACAGTTTTGTTTTTGCCCCCATTTTTCATGAGCTGAACTCAAAGATCTAAGACTTTTTCTATGTACACAAAAGGCCTATTTCTATTCCTATTTCACAAATCTGTCTAAATCTGTGTTAGTGAGCACTTCTTTGCCGAGATAATCCATCCACCTCACAGGTGTAGCATATCAGGATGCTGATTAGACAGCATGATTATTGCACAGGTGTGCCTTAGGCTGGCCACAATAAAAGGCTACTCTAAAATGTGCAATTTTATCACACAGCACAATGCCACAGATGTCGCAAGTTTTGAGGGAGCGTGCAGTTGGCATGCTTACTTCAGGAATGTCCACCAGAGCTGTTGCCTGTGAATTGAATGTTCATTTCTCTACCATAAGCCGTCTCCAAAGGTGTTTCAGAGAATTTGGCAGTACATCCAACCGGCCTCACAACCGCAGACCACGTGTAACCACACCAGCCCAGGACCCTAACAACCAGCATCTTCACCTCCAAGATCGTCTGAGACCAGCCACCCGGACTGCTGCTGCAACAATCGGTTTGCATAACCAAAGAATTTCTGCACAAACTGTCAGAAACCGTCTCAGGGAAGCTCATCTGCATGCTCGTCGTCCTCATCGGGGTCTCAGCCTGACTGCAGTTCGTTGTCGTAACTGACTTGAGTGGGCAAATGCTCACATTCGATGGTGTCTGGCACTTTGGAGAGGTGTTCTCTTCACGAATGAATCCCGGTTTTCACTGTACAGGGCAGATGGCAGACAGCGTGTATGGCGTCGTGTGGGTGAGCGGTTTGCTCATGTCAACATTGTGGATCGAGTGGCCTGTGGTGGCGGTGGGGTTATGGTATGGGCAGGCGTATGTTATGGACAACGAACACAGGTGCATTTTATTGATGGCATTTTGAATGCACAGAGATACCGTAACGAGATCCTGAGGCCCATTGTTGTGCCATTCATCCACGACCATCACCTCATGTTGCAGCATGATAATGCACGGCCCCATGTTGCAAGGATCTGTACACAATTCCTGGAAATTGAAAACATCCCAGCTCTTGCATGGCCAGCATACTCACCGGACATGTCACCCATTGAGCATGTTTGGGATGCTCTGGATCGACGTATACAACAGCGTGTTCCAGTTCCTGCCAATATTCAGCAACTTCGCACAGCCATTGAAGAGGAGTGGACCGAACATTCCACAGGCCACAATCAACAGTCTGATCAGCTCTATGTGAAGGAAGATGTGTTGCACTGCATGAGGCAAATGGTGGTCACACCAGATACTGACTGGTTTTCGGACCCCCCCCAATACAGTAAAACTGCACATTTTAGAGTGGCCTTTTATTGTGGCCAGCTTAAGGCACACCTGTGTAATAATCATGCTGTATAATCAGCATCTTGATATGCCACACCTGTGAGGTGGATGGATTATCTTGGCAAAGGAGAAGTGCTCACTAACTCACGTTCACGTGCTCAACAGATATGTCTGTGATCGGCTACAAAGCTCAACACTGCAAAAACATGTTGTAAATAGAAACCTTTGATGCTATTCACTGAGCACTCACACAAACGTTTTAAAGCAGCTGGCTATCAGGTACCGGTACTGCAGAACGGCAGGTATCATCATATTAAATGATCAAGTAAATCTTTTTAGTGTGACAATGATTAATTTGGGTGGCTGCCAAAATATTTTCAATACAGGAAAAACACTGCATTGTAATGAGATTTTCTTGATTTACTAGCAACCTTACTACAGTCTCATCTCACATTAGTACCACACTTTTCTGGGTTTCTTTCCCTTCTAATTCATACTAGTTTTCATTATCCTTGAACTCTAATAAAGCACTTTTATTGATTCTAGGCATCTTTAAGCAATCATATATTTTAGACTGCTTAACTGGAGTCAGTCTACACGCAAATTACTTCCCTGAGGCGTCAATAAAGTTGCCGGGTCAGAGTTACTCACCCAGTTGAATGGGATGGCTTATTTGTCTAGACTTGTGTATGCAGAGTCCATATTCTAAAGACGTCACTTAGCAACATTAGTTTGGTGAGATTGTATGACTAGAATGCGAGGATAGTTCAGGAACTGATTCTCGGCATGTGTTTATGGTCCCTGTGAATATATACGGGGAGGGCTGTGCTCAAACAGTTGCGATGGAGGGGATTAAATTGCTTTTTGGAATGTTTTGGAAAGATTTTGGATTATTTGCGCAGCACGTTCGGATAGCTAGTTTAAACACTTTGTATCTATTTGTGTTACTTTTTTTTGCACAGATTTAATTTCCCCAATGGCAGAGGAATTAGCTGCATGTATACTTGTGTTTTATGAACACTGTTCATGCACATATACAAAGGTGGGATTTTGCTTACCGTGCAAAAATTGCTGCCAAATGCAATATATAGAAAATGAGGAAAAAATATGTCGATGTCCACTATCATTGCGTTATTTTATAGTTTCTTACATATATTTCAGAGCAGCCACGGCAGACAGCGACTTTGCGGGAATGGTAATGTCAAATTCTTTTGCGGTCAATGTAATGGTCTGCTTATCTGTCTTTACCATGCTTACACAATTTAAATGCATTGCGTAAAAGCACTAGTGATATACTAAACCCATTCTCAAATGTCTGTCCGCTCCCTCAGCAGTTGTTGTGCTGCTAGAACAGTACATAAGGATGCCTTTGAGGGCCTGGACAACAAGACGACTATTGAAAAGCAAGTGGAAAGGACAGTCTTCATGCAGCTGTTGGCGAGACTGCTGGTGGTTGTCAGTGGCAGGCCTTGAACATGCCTCCCCTTGTGTGCACATTTTACCCGTTTTAGCTTTTCATTTCTGTTCCTTGACATGGCTGTCACAATACTGTCACACATTGTCCATTAACAGTCTCACTGGAAATCACAAAGGTACCTAAGGTCTCAGAAAGACACAATGGCTAAACTTTAAGTGAATGTTCTTTTTCTTTTTCTTTTTTGTGTACTGGAGTGAAACTAGTTAGGATTTAATCCCCTCAGACTCGGCCAATAGTAAGTGCTCATTAAGCAAAATCTATGGAAAAGAGTAATCACAAATACGATCTTTTTAATATTGCAAAACATGTTTTCAGAGAGATGTAAGATTAAGTTGAGAGCAAATCGAGTCTTAAGTTCCTAGATTTTCCTCAGTAATCTTGCATGTCTCTCCTATGGAGATTGTGTGTGTCTATGTGTTATACATACTGTATTATCACAAGTTCTATTTCATGTTAACTTTAAATGCCATGTAACTGAATGCTCCTGCATTGACCTTTGAGGAGTAATAAACTTTTCCTGTAGGTCAATATTCAGAATTGCAGTATTAGCAAGTTTTCTGTTTGCTGCATCTGTCATTTTTTTTCCAGATTGTTTTTGCTTTGCATTGCATTGCATTGCTTTACATTTACGCTCAGTGAATTTTAGTGTTGTTAGAACAATAATTTATCATTTCCCCAGTCAGACAGGGCAGCTTTTTCATTTGCCAGAATTGTTATCTTCTATCTGATTTTCTCCCAGTGATGGATGGAAAGCCAATGCATACATTTGTTTTTGTATACTGTATATTTTTTAAATGCTTGAGGAGTTTTTATTTTTTTGTATATTATAGTGCCAATACAAGA
The DNA here is from genome assembly GCF_019924925.1 of Ctenopharyngodon idella. Lineage (NCBI taxonomy): Eukaryota > Metazoa > Chordata > Actinopteri > Cypriniformes > Xenocyprididae > Ctenopharyngodon > Ctenopharyngodon idella. The sequence goes on along the minus strand of NC_067240.1, from coordinate 14,734,721 downwards.
CGTAAAGCTCACTGATGATGTTGAGAGCTCTATTCAGCTTGCAGGAATTATCTGCTCTTTCTAACGGAGTCAAAAGTTTAGGTTGGCTCTGGGTTTCAAGGTTTCTGGGGCTATAAAAAAATAGACCTGATACTCCAGTTCCTGCTGCGTAACCCAAAAGATGGTCAGAGTTGATCTATACTTTCCAAGGTGCAGGTGAGATTGATGGCATCCTCTTGCTTTGTCTCAGTTTTCAGGCTTGTGTCTCAGTAAGAATTCATTTATAAAGGCATCTGAACTTTCTTTGCACCACTGTTAATCAGCATGACTTCAGTCTGATAGGATATATGTGCAGCACTGTCTGGATGCTAGTGCTCTGCTCTCCACAGGAAACTCAGTGTGAAAGGTGTTATGTAACCTTGCGGCCACAAAGGGTCACATTAGCAGAAATCTTTGCACGATAGGTCATTTATTGCCGTAGATTTAGGCACAGCTCTTCTTACAGGATGAAACTGGCACTGGTACTGGAACCAAAAATTCCAGTTTCTTTCATTTAACATGCGCAACATTTTTCACAGTGCACTGGAGAACTGTGATAGATGCTGTAGAAGTCCTGGAGTTTAATCAGCACTTTAGAACCCCAGGGGCTGATCTGAGTCACTGGACCCCTGTCAGCCTTTTGCACCAGACCTTCTGTTAAAATGTACTTTGTGCTTCAGTGTGGTGTTCTGAGCCAGAATTGACCCATAAAGGTCCTGAGGGACGCCTCAGGAGCACATCATGAGTGCCACACATGAGGTCTATGAACCGGATAGTGAAGTGACACTGAGGTCCAGGGGATTCAAAGGCTTACTGCTTACTCTTTCCCATTGCTGAGTGTGCTACGGTCATGCTATGAGAAAAGGAGAAGAGTATGAGGATTCCTTTATGGGTGACTGAAGAGGTAGTTACTTCTTTGGCCTTCTCTTAAATACTGGTTCATTTTTGATGGACTCAGCTCTTCTGCGCATCCTGCAAGCCACAGTCAGCACTTTTCAAGGACAAGATCTGTAGAGTTATACTGGTCTGTTTAGATGACAGGGGTCAAAGACCTCATTTGACAGCGGTTTTCAAAGACTTTTCTGTCTAAAGATGTGTCAGCCTCAGTATCCTCAGCATCACTGTTTTCAATTAAGTTTTCCCAGACACTCCCCTGTCTGTCATTGGTCAGGTAAACAGACTCCCGTCCCAAACTCACACCATTGTCAAACTGTATATTATACAGTACTGTGCAAAAGTCTTAGGCACATTAATATTTTCACCTAAAAATGGTTTTAAGCCAGGTTTTTTTTATATATTTTGCTGTAGCGTGTCAGTAGAAAATATCAGTTTACATTTCCAAACATTCTCCATTGAGATTTTTGTATGCACAAGGAGTCTGACAACAGCCGGTATGCTATATATATGTATATATAGGTTTCTTCAAGCATCTTGGTGATGTTTCCGCAGTTGTTCTGGATTTAGTCTGTCTCAGTTTTTTTTTTGTTTCTTTACGTAATCCCAGATGGACTGGATAATGGTGAGATCAGATCTCCATGTGGAGCATACCAACTGTTGTGAGACTCCTTGTGCATACAAAAAATCTAACTGGATTATTGCAATTAATGGCAAAAGGAATGTTTTGAAATGTAAACTGATATTTCCTACTGACACACTATAGCAAAAGATATAAAAAACTGGCTTAAAATTATTTTTTGGTGAAAATACTAACATGCCTAAGACTTTTGAACAGTACTGTATATTTACAGTGTGTGTGTGTGTCTGTCTGTCTACAAATATAAATATATTTTTTATATTTATACATTGAGAAAACCTCATTGGTTGAGTCAAACTAACCATGTATTTTTATTATATTTATACAAATACAATTATTTTTATGTTTATAAATGCAAGTAAAGTTTGCATTTTTTATATATGTATGAATATACCTTTATTTATTTAGTTATTTTTGCCTTTTTTTTTTATAAATTTATTGAAGCTAAAATAAGAAAATGGGCAGAAGGGACAAGAACAGTATTTGAACCTGTTTTCCCCTACACGAGTCCCATTGCTCAGTGTGTCTGGAGCATGTGTGCTAACCACTAGTTTTGACCCCATGCATTTTTAAAAGATGAATTGCAATAATTGACTGTTTTTGCACAGTTCCACAGTTTGAGCTTTTCACAAAGTGCAGCGTTGATCTATTATTTCTGGCAATCCTCAAACTCTTAATAGCACTCGACATGTGGACTGGCCTGCTCAGACAACAACAGAGATCATCCAATTATGTAAAACAACGAAAGCTTTATTATATAGCTCCTCAATTTGATTGAGTCCAGTTGCCATCTCACGCATAGTAATCGGTTAGGAAGCATTACTCCTAGTAGCTGTAAGTCAATAGGTCCAGTGAACTACAGCTTTTGCTGCCGCCCTCCTGGTGTTGCGAATGACAGTGAAGTGTTCTAGCTCATGCTAATCAGTAGTATATTGCTGTGCTTTGCTGTGTGACATGACTGCCCTTGTGTCACCCTTCCTCTCCTCCCTCTCTACACCTCTCCAAGACTCTAGTTAGCATTTGCAGAGTGATTAATGGCAAAAATTTTCATCCACTCAGGGGTGCCTCATTTTCCAGCGAGGACAGGAAAAAAGCCACTAACATGAATAAGTAGTTTTCAGTTAGTTAGTCTAATTATTCCATAAAACCTCTGAGGTTTCAGGGTTGCGTATTAAAGAGAGACGCTCGGAACTTATTAAAAATTTAAGCTTACTTATCTCAACAGGAGTGACTTGAGCGGAGTGCTTAATTTGCAGGCCTTAATGAGGAAATGATTCGACTCTTGTCACTTAAAGTGCCTGTCAGCCTTCTTAATGGCCTTGTTTTCCGGAGGGCTTGAAGAGGACTCAAATTAAATGGGACCATCATGGTTCTTTACCTTTTAATAAAATGGTGGTGGGTTGCTTTGCATAGCCAGCTTGCATTCAGGGATTTACGTTCATGGTAAAAACATGCGCTTGTTGTATTTAAGTAGTATCACATGAGCAAAAGTGCTAATTCTGATTCAGTCTTAAAGGTTGTTTGCTGGTGTGTTATTAATATCAAGTAACTTTTTAGATGAGGTTTGGCTAATTTTGTTTTTTGTTTAATGAAAATTTCTTTGAAAAGACACAAAAGCATCATTGTGTCCTTGAGAGTCCTTAAAAGAATTTTGTCACCTTCATGTCATTCCAAATCTGTATGGCTTTCTTTCTTTCCAAAAAAAAAAAAAAAAAAAAAATTATTCTCCATACAAAGTCTACTGAGTTTAAAGTTGTTTTGGACCCCACTGACTTTCATTGTATAAACAAAAAAGATTTGATATTCTTCTTTTATTTTCCACAGAAAAAAAAAAAAAGTCAGCCGTAGGTTTAGAATGACCTGAGGGAAGACAGATTCTAATTTTTATGTGAACTGTCCCTTTAACTCTATCAAATTTTCTACCAAATAAATTGTATTATGGCTGCTAAATCAACATTTTGGCCTGTTCTGCACTGCATGGCCAGGTTTGTCCCTTTGTACCATCCTGCTTGGTTATTATTAGTCCGAAACTCGTACCATGCCAGCTCCCCTGTAATGAAATATACCAGGCAAACACAAAAGGATATTAACTTGTATTGAAATTTTTATTTGCGGTCTGGAGTTCCCCCCACCGATGCTGCCTCAGATTTGACTGACTGACCTCAACATCTGGAAGCTTTTATAAATCTATGTTTTCCATTCATTTATTTGTTATTTAGAAATTTCCTTAACTGTACAAGTGTAAAATATATGGAATATCTGAATCGATGGCATTCTCCAGTGGTTTGCTGTAAAGCTGGTTGCATGTGCAGAATCAAATGCAGTATTTTCGCCGTAGTCTCTTGCGTCTCAGAGGATATCGTAGGATCAGTAGTCTGTGTTTAGGTTTTACTGGCTTCTGCTCTGCAGGCTCTCATATTTATTCTCAGAGTGGATCAGAGGAAAAAACATCTGTGAGTCATTGAGACAAAAACGAGAGAGCCCTTTAAGTCCTTCAGACATTACACACACCATAGCTTCTGCTTTACTGCAGGAGCATGAATTTAAATATAGGCTAGTTTGTCCCAAGCTGATGCTAATGACCCTTATATTTTTCAAAGACTACAACCCTTGTGGCATCAAAATTATTACTCTATTTTTCACAGATGATTTCTTATTTCTGAAACCAGAGTTTGTTGACAGGTGCTATTTAAGGGACGTTTGGAGGAATCCTAGAGGAAGTGCATTGACTTTTGTTGGGTTGTGTTGGCTAGGTAAGCAGCAATTTTCACCAAAAAATGAAAATTGTCATTATTCACTCATCCTCATGTCATTTCAAACCTGAATGACATTCTGTCTTTGGTGAAAACATACATTTTTCAATACGATCAAGCTCAAAAAATGGCAAAAAAGTATCATGAAAGTCATCCATTTGAGTTGTACGCTATATTTCAAGTCTTCTTAAGCCATGCCAGTAGCTTGAATAGTGATGAACAGACTCAAATATAAGCCATTATTTCTAAAAATCTTCCTCTGTGCTGCATGTTGGTTACAAAAGCCAATGATATTAGACGCTGATTGTGTCAAATGGCACCTGTGCATCATGTGTGTTGTTCATACAACTTTTGTTACCAATGTCAAACCTTCAGAGAGGAAGGTAATCAATGAATAATGTAGAAACCTAATTTATTGCTGGCTGTTTGGTCATGGTCAACCACATTTATAATGCTTTTTTGTCATTTTGGAGCTTAATAGACCCACTCCTCATTTAATTTCATAATACTAAAAAGAGCTAGGATATTCCTTGGAATATCCACAAAACAGAGCGAGTCATTCAGGTTTGGAACAAGCGAGTGAGTGAATTGATGTTGAGAATGTGCAGTGTGAGCTTATTTGGTGTTGAATCATGTCTCAGCAGAAATTACTGTCCTACGAGTGACCTTACTGTACTAAAGATTTCACAGATACGCTAGCAGAGGATAATAGACAACAGGAAATCTAAAGTTTGTGTGGTTTGCAAAAACAGGGTCTTTTGGGTATCTAGGCACTTTTTATCCTCTATTTTGGCTGAGGGTCAACTGTGCCATTTGGGAGCACAAGTTTCAGCCCCAGTGTCCCTTTATAGACTTTAAAATGAGTTTCCTAAAACTGCGACAGCTGTCTATTTTAAAACCTGTTTTGAAAAGGACCAAACATGATGACATTTCCCTTAAAAGAGTGACTGGTTACCAAAAAGATAATAACTTTCACTCCATTGTTTCACAGCAAATATTGGTCATCTTCAGGTCCATTTTCTTTTTATACTACACAATGTTTTTCACAGAAGCGCTATTAGGACACAGAAACTTTCTCTTTTAGGCAGTTTAAGGCTAAATGTGACAAGAGCCAAGGATGTTATCACATGAAATCCCTGAACACCATTCTATAATACATGACAGCTGTCTGATGGCAATCACAGGCAACACAAGCGGGTGTGTTCCAGTTCATTTTTCTTTATATGATAGAACACAATCATGCTCATGCTTAGTGTAGAAAGTTGATAAAAGCCCTCCGAATGCCGTTTTTGCCACCATGCTCACCAATGGCCAATTAACTTCCATAAGTCTTAGTCTCCAACGGATTTCTGACAGTGAAATTTGAACTGTCGGCCTTGGCTTTTATCCAAGATCTCACTGGGATCATATCATGCAATATGTTAAGCAACAGTCTTAAAAGGCAGAAAAAAATCACACAGTGTACACCCGGCTAAAGTCGGCATGAACTCCCTCCTGTAGGCTAGCAGCGGGGAGTTGTTCATGTTTGTTCCATCCCTTTGTAATACAGTCTTCTCTCTTTCTGTTGACTTAAGTTGCATCAGTGTACACCAAGTTCTTCAACTAAATAAACTTTAGAAGAGCGGTGAGCGTGTTCACTTTCATCCACCGAAGAAACAAACGTGTCATTTCGCTCCCTCCAAAATATTTAGCAAATTTAAAACGGCTGTTATTTGTGTTCTCAAGTTATACAATTCTTGCACATGAGGGTTGATATGCTGACCACATGAGGTACAGTATATTTTTATATTTTGAAGAATGTTTAACTGTTTTTGTCAATACAGTTTAAGTCAGTTGGGTCCAAAACCAAACCCCAAAGACCTTCATTGTATGGACAAAAAAACAACATTTTTCAAAATATCCTCTTTTGTGTTCCACAGAAGAAACAAAAGCCACTTTTCCGCCTTTGGGCCAAACCATTCTCTTTGCTTAACCGTTCCATTCCGTGCCGATTCGGCCAAGCCGGTACGGATATGGTTTTATTTTCCACTGTGTGGCTGATAACGGAGCTCTTTGGAATGTAATACAAATGAGTCAGTCATTGCCTTGGTAATGCAGTGGTTTACTGATTATATGAAATGTAAATAGCGACCGCGTAATGGAGGATGATCAGATATTTCTTTTAATTTTAATAATACTTTGTGTTTACATCACTCAAATAGCGTGATTAGTCAGCTACAGAGAAAATGGTAGCCAGGCAAAAGACAAGTGACCAATTCTGAGTTGCGACGCCACTACCAGCACAGTCCGGGCTGAGAACGGTTTGTAATCGTGCCAGGCTCAAAAGGAAACATAACTGGAACCTTTCCTTACCATTCTTAGAACCGTTCTGCCCGACGGTGGAAAAGCGGCTAAAGTCATACAGGTTTGGAACAACTTTAAGTAAATGATGACAGATTTTTTCCTTTTTAGATGAACTATTAATTTACATATGAGCATTATCAGCACAAGTAAGAATTAATAATGTAGAATGACACTTTAAGGCCCTGTTTACATTAGTGTGTTTTTGTTTTAAAATGTATACGTTTTGCTTCGATTACTCCTGTCGTTTACACTACGCTGGCATTTTCGAACCTCGAAAACGGAGACTTTTGAAAATGCTGTAGACCCCGTTTTAGTTTGAAAACCCCGGGGTTGCATTTCAGTATTAACAGACCAAAACGGAGACTTCTGTTTCTTACACTTGTACACGCATGCCCAGTGTGCTTTAACGGTCATGTGACATGCGTTTTCGGTCGTGTAGTGTAGACGGAGATTGTTTCTGAAATGCTGTGGAAACGCTAGTGTAGACGAGGATCGTTTTAATTTTAAAACGAAAACGCACTAATGTAAAGGGGGCCTAAAAATATAAAATAACCTTGTAAGTTTGATTGGCCTTCAGTAAGTTAGATCGATTGTCTGTTTTGGGTGCTTGATGTTGTGGTAGATAACTTTTTCAAGGATCATTGACCTCATATACAGTATATATCAATTGCAAAGTGACCAGATCTGCTCATGTCTGCATAATACAAAGATAAACATTTATTATAACTGGGATATTGGAGTGTGAGAAGGATTTTAACTAAGATAAGTAAGACAGAGTGTGTCCATTAGGCCGTTGGCATTCAGTTGAATATATTGTTTTGGGTAAGTGACTTGAAGAATTAAATTCATCGGCACCAGCCTGTTTAAAGAACCTCCATTACCCTTATCAGAGAGGAATGATTGCAGTGTCTTTTCAAATGATTTAATAGAGTGATTCTTATTGGCTGGCACAGAGAGATTATGATTAAAAGTTTACGATTATGAATTAAAGAAATCTCTTTAATTAACTTAATCAAAAAAAAAAAAAGGATAGCATGCCTCTGTAAAGTTTGTCTTCAAACAACCGTTAATTTTCACTGCCCGAGGGCATTTTTGTGTTAATAGTGCTCATATTTTAGAAAATTATTTATTTTCGCTTTGGCATTCATGCACTTTTTATTTTGGCACTCAGAGTTCATTAATTATTGAGATGCTGGAGCACCAGCATGGCACAGTTCTATCAAAAGCACTCTGGACTGAAATCAGAAGAGCACCACCGATATCTTGCCGTTCCTTTCCCCTGTTCATTTACAAAGCTGATTATTAATCGTGATAACTAATTAGCGGCTCTCTCCCGTCTCGTTTCTCTGAAATCTGGCTTCTTGTGTGGTGTCAGACCTACAAATGAGGTCGGCTAAAGCAGACGGGCTTGTTTAGCTCTTTATTGACCGCTGATTTAAAAGAACAAGATTATCCACTATCGAGATTTGACTGCGTCGACAGCGGACCCCATGAAATCCAGGGAAAGTTTATCATGGCGAGAGGTTGGAGTCAAAAGAACATGGCCTGCTTGTTCTTACAATATGGAGTCAAGAATAATTGGATAATTAGAAATAATTCTAAGTGCAAAATGTAGCTGTTTTGTGCGTCTGGTCATTGTTACAGCTGGCACCACTTCAAAACAGCGTCTGATACAAACAGAGAGGAAGTTTACCCAGTTTGGTGCGCGGGTACAGATCGCTTTTGTTGACATCAAAAACATTGTGTTTTATTCCAGATTTACAGGCCGCATGTTCACAGAGCTCTCATAAAACACTACCTCTGCGGTTTTCATTGTTTGCTGTTTCAATAAACCTCCTGGTACTGTGTGATACGAGCGTTGTGGTATTACTATGGCAAAGCAGCTATTCTGTTTATTTCTTGTAGGTTGACTAAAATGGCATTAACGGTATATTTTATTGTGGTGTAAAACCCTTCCCCCTAGCTTTGGAGTCTAGCGGCTTTGAATCATATTTTTCATCCATTTTCATCGCTACACCTGTGAAGTATTTGTCTTCCTCCCTACTTAGGTTTTTCTGCCAAAATCTCCCATTTTCCCAGGCTCTTTTTCTCAGAGACAAATAATCATCCAGACTCCTGACGTCCACGATGATTCAGACCCCAGTGTTGGAGAAGCTACACTGAAACTGTGGTTTGCCAAGCTAGAAGCTACTCATAATTCACAGGTGCTCTTTAAAAAAGTCATTTACTACACTATAAGCAGGGGTGCACATAAGTGGTACGCATGCTTGACCGCTCATTTGCATACCAACATAGTCGACAGCTGTTAATGCACAATCACCATTTTAGATCGACTAACTGTAATACTGTATAAGATTTCCTTTTGAACTAATGCATAATAAATTTGAATGTAATAAAAACATTCACTGACGAGCTTCACTCTGCAGAGCTAAAACCGGCAGTGCATATACTTCCTGGCAACCCGCCAAAATAAAATCTTGCTGATTTTAGGTTTGAAAATGTTGAAAATTCATATAAAAAAAAAAAAATGAAAATATTAATATTAGCATTGTGTTTTTACGTGTATTATAAAATAATTGTATTTTTATTTAATACTCATTTTTAATGTTAAAATATAATAGTATTGTCGCACTTTATTTATTTTTTCTTTATTATTTAAAAAAATAAATAAAGTAATACTATTATTAATTATGTAAGTTTTATTTATTAATTACATTTAATGTGTCTCACTATGTGCCAGAGGTGGGAGTAAGTCACACATGTGCAAGTCACAAGTAAGTCTCAAGTCATAACCTTCAAGTCTCAAGCAAGTCCAAGTCAATTTTTGTGAGAATCAAGCAAGTCACTGGCAAGTCATACAAATGTTTAATGAATTAACTGAATTTATATTAAAATAAGTTAAAACAGTAGTTATGAACTGTGGGAGTTTTATTTGCAACAAAAAATTGCAATATGCATTTCTACTCAAAAGGTGTCCACATACAGCTGAGTTGTTAAAACAATAAAAATCTAAAAATAAAAAATAAATGAATGAATTTGTGTGCGTGTGTATGAGTGAAAAGTGTATTGTTTGCATGTGCATGGTTGTGTTTGCAGATTTGATTGTTTTTTTCTTTTTATTTGTGTGTGTGTGTGTGTGTGTGTGTGTGTGTGTGTGTGTGTGTGAGAGAGAGAGAGAGAGAGAGAGAGAGAGAGAGAGAGAGAGAGAGAGAGAGAGAGAGAGAGAGAGAGAGAGAGAGAGAGAGATTGATTGAGTGTGATTCATTAATATTTGTGAGTAAATGTGTGTGCGTGTGTATGAGTGAAAAGTGTATTGTTTGTTTGCATGTGCATGGTTGTGCTTGCAATTTTTTTTTTTTTTTGTGTGTGTATGCATGGTTGGGTTCACAAGTCTATATGATTTTTTTCTTTGTGTGTGTGTGTATATATGTATACAATATGTTTATGTGCATCCCCATAAACTATCCATAGGCTTTTCACTCAGTCTAACACTGAAAACATTTAGACACTGTACACATATACTAAGTGCTATTGCAAAAAAAAAAAAAAGCTGACATTTCCTTATAAACAGTAATTAACCATTTACAATACATTGCACTTGCAAAAAAATTAATGTGATAATTTTCTCTGTTACCTTTGTCTTTGATTATCTTCAATGACAGACAGCATTGGTTGCTGTCACTTTAAGAGCTGCCGCACATGACGCGGATCTCACGCGCGTCCCACTTTCTCACAACTCTTTACTTTCGTTTAAGACTTGATTTAACTCATTCAAGGCTGCTCTAATGAGGATACTTGACAAAATGGACATTTCTGGCATTATTGTGTGTGTTATTGTTCGTTCAAGTGTGACATTCTGGTGCGCGTCTTTCTGTGCGTCGTGTGTGTGACAGGACATTCACAGACAGCGCGTTCTCTTTTCCTCTTTTGGCGCGCTTAAATGGTTTAAAAATATTTTTCATGAATAAGAGCGTGATCATCAAAACTAATTCAAAGTCAACTCTTAACATGTCCAAAACGTTATTTTTTTTACTTAATTATTCTTGGCGTAGCGCCTTCAATGTTAAGTCACGACTGTCCATGCTCTTACGTTAGCTCTCTCTGCTTGCCTGCTGCATCACGTAGTTAGGTTGCGGAACGTTCAAAAACAGATATTTATTAAACAAAAGTTATTTCGAGTCATTTAACTCAAGTCTGAGTCAAGTCTCAAGTCATGAATGTCAAGTCAAAGTCAAGTCAAGTCTTTTAATAATATTTGTCAAGCAAGTCTCAAGTCCTAAAATTTGCCACTTAAGTCTGACTCGAGTCAAGTCATGTGACTCGAGTCCCCCACCTCTGCTATGTGCAGTGTGAACTGAATGCGTAATAAATCAAAAACATATTAGTATGGAAGCCCATTTACACAGCAAAGTAACAAAAAAGTAATTTTGATTCTCAAATTTGACTCTTTATTTTCCATAATTGCATCTTTATATCTCCCAACATGACGTCATATCTCATAATTGCAACTTGATTTCTGTTTTCCTTGAATCTGAAGTGTCTAATTATTATAAAAGATGATGTAATTGGCACACAGAAAGTCAAATCAGTTTTTTTTTTTTTTTTCTTCTGTACAAGCTGATTTCCTAGAGCGCAAGTACATAGTAGTTAAGGACGCCTAATATAAAGTGGGCCTACAATTCCTAATCCCAGCTATCACACTCCAGTTTGGTCTCAACATACGGTGGCTTATTTTTAGAAAAAAATTCTAACAGGCAACACGGATGGATACTTGTGGTCCAAGTCACGGCTGTGCAGCTGTCACAATGAACTATTAGAATTAAGCACATCTTGTGTCTCGACCAGTGGCACTACGGCACATGGGGCATCTGCATCCGCTCCATGAGGTCGCACAGTGCCTGAGTATGCACAAAGAGCCAGGGATAGAGATGCTTGAGGACACTTTTCATCGTGATTCAGTGTCCTCATCTCGCTCTTCTTTTGAATGGAGAGTTTCTCTTAGCTCCGGTGGGGCCACGCTCCTGAATTACAATTGAAATCTCTTAAAGCGCTGGATTTTTTTGAAAAGACCCTTTATCTGCATACACCAGCACTTTTTAAAATGAAGAAAGACATGAATAACAAAAGCGGAAAGTGCTATTTATTTTTTCAGCGTCCTTTCTGAGTAGACTGTTGAGTTGGTTCTCCATATGTCATGACACACGACAGGAAATTCTGCATATCAAATACAATGGTTAATTGAAGTGCTTTGCTGACTTTTCCACGTTTGCAGATTATGTTGTGTAATTTTTCTAAATCTCTAACCTCTTCTAACCGTACCAGCACATTTCCCTGATAAAGTTCCTGTTATGAACATTGCTTTGAGTATGTTAACATTGTGTATTAGACTGGTACAAAACATCATTGGAACCAATCATTTGCACATTTCTGTATCTAAAGGCAATCAGATTTCTATTCAACACACTTCGCCAGTTTAAAAAGGTTAATTAGGGGCATTAAAACATGCACCAATGCTTAATTTGAGAATAAAAATGTAATGCTATATAGTATATATTAATAGTATTCATTTATTTAATTAATGTATTTCATGAATTTAATTTATTATGTAACTAATTATTTAATTTATTTGATGAATATTTTGATCTACTGTATAATGAATTACTTAATTTACCCTTTCTATTTATAGATCCGTCTCAGATTTTTGCAACAGATTCTGAGCATGTGAGACTGAAAAAGGTTAAGGAAGCTCTTTTTGAGCTCAGTATTTATATTCACATGTTTGAGCAACATATTTTAATTGTTATTTTCCTGTTCATTAATGATGTTTATGTTCGGGAATTTTTGGAGAATTTATTTGGAAATGCCTTGTGTGGTATTTTTTTTAACTTGTATATGCCATTAGACGGTTAGTTGTTGTTACTTTTTAACTGAAAGATGGGTTATATCTGTCTGTACATGACCGATTTTGTGCATATTTCACTTATTAGTTAGGTAAATGTTCCTGTTACAAGTTATGCACAATTATTATGCGTATTTGGTCAGACTATTATCTGTGTGTATTAAAGTGTCAATTTAGTTTCAGTACCAAGGTGTCAATGCATTTTTATATATATGTGACCCGTGCTGGCAAAATGAGTCGGAATACGCACAGGCTAATTTCGAGCTACAGGCAAAACAAGTGAAAAATGTCAGTTTTGGTCGAAATTGAGGTTTTCACAAAAATTTGTTCATTAAGCTCTCATCTAGTGATCGCAATGCTTTAAATAGCAATTAAACATCTAAAAGTATCTTTATTTGTATGTTTTCTGAGAGGAGTACCTTTCCTTTGTCCATGAAAAATGCTGTTTTTCTCTTCTCGCTTCTGAACGACTGGTGCTTCCTCTTAGCACAAGTTTGGTATCGTTTTAAAGCGCAGCATTCCAACTTTGTGAATATTCATAGTGAATTCTCGATGGCATAAGTCTGAACCAATGAAATGTGATTTTCAAACTCATGCTGATGTAAACAAATCGATCTTACTCGCGCTGAATGACACATCCGAAGCGCGTGCACAAAGACGCCTCAGACAGCACGCGATCCCAATATATACAGAATTACAAAAAAAAATCAGTCTTGGCGAGTATTCACGCAAACATTATCTGTTATGTCTTAAGTGAACGTTTGGTTAACTGTTGGGGAAAAACATCTGATGTCTAACATTATATTAGATCCGTGTGATACAGTAGGTCTATAGGCTATCTATTTAATTGATGTTAATCAAACAATTGTGGAATCATGGAAAAAAGTTGAATATATTTATTTTTCCTATACATATTGGTTTTGACTTGGTTTGTGCCAAATTTGGTGGTATTACCAGGGATTTTAAGGTATTGTTGCTAGATGATTTTGTTTTTGAACCTTCAGAAAACTTTAACTCGATTTTTCTCAAAATTGACTTTGCTGACACTATCGACTTCAAACAGGTGTAGCTCAGTCATTTTTGTCGGATTCCAACAAATCATACATCATTTTGAAGGTTTTTTAATAGAGAATGTGAGAATAACAATAAGTCATTGTTGAAAATTTGCTCATTGCCGACTCATTTTGCCAGCACGGGTCACATATATAATGGTGCTTTTCCACAGCATAGGACGGCTTGGTAAGGAACGGTACAGCTCGCTTAAATAGTACCACCTTGGTGGAGGTTCCAAGCATGCTGTACCGATACCAAATGTGACGTGTAAACACTGCAGATCACTACCAGCGTTATTGGATTTTAAACACGAGACACCAAACCCATTGGTTTTAAATAGTCAGTAACAGCCACCACAGTATAATTTGTTTGCGAAACGACTAGCTTTAAACGACTGTTGCATGCAACTTGAAAAAAGAAATGGCTATATCATGGTCAGTAGACGAGGTGCAGACTCGTTGGTAGCCGAGGAGCGGATCCACGGCGGTAGAGGCGGCGCAACTATAGCGATCAATCTATAATCCCACCCACTTTTAGCAGTACTAACTGCAGTGGAAAAGCAAACCGAAAGTAAAAGCAAGCTGAACCGTGCCGAACCAAACTGAGCTGAGTGGTTCCACACAGTGGAAAAGCGCCATAAATGGCAACATGTATTGTCCGAAACTCTTTCAGAGCACGTTTTTCCCATACAGGCCTCTTTATGTGAACTTTCTCCCCTGCCCTTTTGCACTGCACATATTCACCATTGCTGTACTAATTACAGCTTGTGCACTGGGTCACATGCATGACATTCTCACACGGACCTGTTCACCCCTCACATTTATTATGACCTGCTGCTCTGAAAATGTCCCTTGATGGACTAGCTGTGCTTTCTTTCCCCCCTTCTGTTTTCTGCCTGGTTACCCCCATCGCTCCTCCATTCATTCTGACTTCATTAGATGAATGAGGAAGTGTTTTGTGTGGTTGTCGGTTGGAATTCTCTGTGTGGTCTGTGATTGGTTTTAGGACTTTGGATTCTTGTGGCCTCCTCAACATGTACTCAGACGATTGTTTTCGATTGTTCAGCACACAATATGTCCAGCCGAAGGAACTGGTTTGGTAAAATATCATAGCAGAAATATCAGAGACTTGCAGGGGACAGTATGGTCACAACAACGAACACAAAGAGTTTCATCTATTTCTGGGCTTATGATAATTGTGTGACCTTTGTGCGGAAAGGTTGAGATGTAAGCTGAGATAGTGGTAATCTTTTAAGCCAACGCAAATTTAATTACTGACTGGCAAATAGCCTGGTTCTTCTCCTGACGTGGTTCTGAACGCCCACTGACAATAAAACCATAACAATACCCTTGAAACTTTTTAAAAAGACTTCACTTTTATTCTGTCTGTCATGGTTGATCAGGCCATCCTTTTCATCAGGATGGCGATGAATGTGATTATATGATTACTTTGCTTGAAAGCCGTGTGTCTTGTTTTCACTTCTGTTCTCGTTGAGAGTGATTTATTGCCATGGATTATACATGAAAGATATCTCCTTGGGGTACCTCTGAGTGCAAGATCAAGACAACTGTTTAATTTCCTGCGGGCTAAGGTTTTGTGTAGAGTCATTTCTGGTTACATGTGAGGATTATGGAACATACCATGTTATTTTCACTGTATAATATTTCATGTGGTGGCATATCAATTAATGTTTTCGTTCTTTCTTTTTCTCTTTCTTTTTCCGGCCTGGCCTCCCCCTGTGAAACACTTCTTCGGTGACTTCCCTCTTTTAAGGTAAGGTATTATATTTCTCAATAATTGTACAAAAGCTAAGTTATCACCACATTGCTGTTTCTAATGGATAAAATATATGTATTAATTTTTAAATGCATCTAAAAAATATTCAGGTCTCATATGGCCCCACAATCAAAATAAATTAAATAAATTAAATTTTGCAAGAGGAATATAAAGCCTGTTTTAGGACCATTTTATTATTATTATTATTATTATTTATTTATTTTTATTTATTGCATGATGGCATTTTAGAACAGCATATTTCCCCCGGATTCTCATGGTAGTTGCCTCCAGACTTTTTCCTTTTTCATAAAAACACTATGTAAAGTGATGGTTTTGACAGTTAGACAGTTTGTATATCTTTACTAATATAATTTTTTGGCGTTATAGTAAAGAAAAGTTAATTTTTTGGATTGCTATAATGGAATGAGACTTTTTTAATTGCTATTGTTTATTTGTTTATTTTTGCACTACACTAATGTGATTATTTTTTAGCTAATCAATTTAATTTTAATATATACTTTTTTGCATTAGAGGTAATGCAAATCGGGGGGGGGGAAATGGGCTTAATTGTTATGAAACTCACAGTAAAAAAAAAAAAAAGCTTTGTTAGTCTTAAAAATGCTAAAAATTCAAATAAAATTTGACATTTTGGGATGAAATGTGACCTTGTGAGATTCAATGTGAGATTCACTTGTGTGCCACACTTTTTTTTTTTCTTTCAGTGCACATGACATGGATCTATTTTATTTATTTAATTATTTATTTATTTTATTTTTAAATGGAACTAAACATCACAATGGCCAAGAGAGACACATTCTCTCACACACCACACAGACAAACAGAGACAGACAGATCCGAGTAGCATAAAGTTTACGAACTAACAGAGTTTGGTTTCTGTTTTAATGCTGCAAATCTGGTTGTGATTAACCAGCTCAGTGAGTCTCTTTGGATGCTGTCCATTAGCTGCCTGTCTTTCTAAACACAAGCATCTGCAAGTTGCACGGCCAGGGCCCTACTCCCCTAGAGAGCAAGAGCAGAGGCCCACCATGCTGTCTGCTGACCGGGGTCAAGGCCAGGCCTGGAAAACAGTGGCAGCTACCTGTCATCCCCCTGATATGTCACATTAGGCAAGAGCTGATGCATTAGAGTGAAGAAGCAGGCCTAATGAGAGAGAAACATGACTTTTATCTCACTCCCTTTACTCTGGAGGTTTCGAAGGGGAGTTAGTGTCTTTTTTCAGTATTGTATGCCTTAAGGGAAATGCTAATTTGCGGTTGAAACCATTAATTTCTTGGTATGATTTCAAAACATTAGTTAAAACATTAGTTAAAAAACATAAAGTAGACAAATAGGTGAATATATTCCTGTAAACCCTGTAAGCTAGTTCCTGTCAGCGAAGACATGATTACATATTATGACAGTAATTAATGCTCTTTGATGGAGGATTGATTATTTCTCTTATTTCCAAGCACTCAGGTAGTTGTGCCCATACCTACCTCATTTCCACTACCCCCACTCCCCATCTCTCTTTGCTGAACATCCTTTCCAGACTGTGATAAATACTAATATTATTTATTTTGCTAGAATTTAAGTGATTGAGCCAAATATTTATGTTGAAAATCTTATCAATCTTACCTGTCTATCTATCTACAGTATCTATAATAATATTTTTCTTAATTTATAAATGATAATATTACTTATTTCTTTATAATTTAAGTGGTGTCAATTATGTATATTCTATTTTTTATTTATTTGTTTATTTATTAATAATGTATTATTAATTATTATTAATATATGTATTTAAATATACACATGACATCTCCACCTAAATTATAGAAAAAGCTATTTATTTATTTATTTTGTTTAATATAGTGGTACTTGTTTAAGGTGTTAGTTCACTCAAAAATGAAATATCTGTCATTAATTACTCACCCTCATGTGGTTACAAACCCGTAAGACCTTCGTTCATCTTCAGAACACATATTAAGATATTTTTAATGAAATCCAAGAGCTTTCTGACCTCCCTATACGCAGCAACATCATAACCAATTTCAAGGCCAAGAAAGGCAGTAAAGATATCGTTAAAATAGTCCATGTGACTACAGCGGTTCAACCCTTAATGTTATGAAGTGACAAGAGTACTTTCTGTGTGCAAAGCAAAACAAAAATCTATAGCTCTCTGATGTAGAACCCGGAAGCACTGCACTGTGTGTTATTATGTCAACAGTGTAGGAGAATGACAGGAAAGAGAAGAAATTGTTGAATAAAGTCATTATTTTTGTTTTGTTTTGTGCACAAAAAACTATTCTCGTCGCTTTAAACCACTGCTGTAGTCACATGGACTTTTTTAACGATGTCTTTATTACCTTTCTGGGCCTTAATTTTTGGGTGAACTAACCCTTTAATAAATAATAAATATATATTTAATATTTATATCTGGGTCAATGACGTGACAGGTAATTTTTTTGTCCAAAGGCCTTAATAATAATAAAAGATATGACATCCAAATTATGTAAGGTAGTACAACTAGATCTCTTTAATTGAATCCAAAAGGTTTTAATTAAAATCTTCTACATATAAAGATATTTTAAAGATTTGCCAAATTGTCATTCGGTTTAACCGTCCAAAGGCCAATACAGCCATTTCATTTGTGATTAAAATATCTTAAAATGTAATAAATGTATATATTTTTTTATTCTGGCATGATTTTATAACATCATATATCAACAAAATGGTATTAAAATTATGTGTAGAAGTCGTTGATTTGTTATGAGAAAGAATGTCCGGAAAAATTAATTTCATTGATGTCATTCGGAGTAACCAAAATAAAGGGACCATGTTGGATCAAGTCATGCGGTCAGTATCATGTGACAGGATGTGACATCATTCAGACACCTACAAAGGACCACATGGTTGTGAAGTAAAATAACTAACTCTCTTTTAACTATTTGAAAAAATCATGTTTTCACTTGCTCCCGAAACATCAGGTCATTCGGTACAACCACTATAAAACATGGAATATGTTGTAATATTTTGTACTAAATATAAAATGTTTGATTGTCCTTTTGCTAGCTAGCTAGATATCAGCCTGTTAGCATTGTTTGAAAATATCGTCATTCGGTATAACCAAAAGTATCGTTCGGTAAAACCGACATTTTAGTTTAAACCGAATGACTTTTTTGGTGACAAACTGTCCCATCTTGTTAAAAATGACAAAAGCAGTGTTAATTGATTATAAAAACCACATAATCTCATTGTTGACACTTAATAAAACTATTATATCTCTATTATGTTTTTTCGTATTCGTCAATGACCCATATGTTTATGTAGTATATATATTTAATTTGTTATAATTGAAGTAATGGAACCAAAAAAGATACTGTATGCATTTCTCTCTCTGTCTTTGTTAATAATTCCTATTCAGACTGTGCTGCCCAGATCGCTCTGTAGCATCCTACTCAGTGTTAGACAGTAATGGATAGGTTGGACTAGAGCTTTATATGTTGGACCTGTTCCAGAGCTGTAGAGGTGCTTGTTTTCGATAGTGTTTTTTACCATAGGTTGAAGCACAGTGTCAGAGTTGTCTGAGTATAAGATGCCACCTGGAAACGGCCGCCAAGATCAGGAACAAACAACTGCACTAACGGCACTGAGCCAGGCGAGCACTGATTTGTCATCAACACACGCCTGTCAACGAGCCACGCAGCCTGATGCTGGCTCTGCTGTATGTCACATTTGATAAAAATGCATTTTAAACCGCTTGCCATCAGCTGCCACTTGCAGCTACAGTACTATCGAACCCTTGTTTTTGAACTGTATCAGTATTCATTCAAATGCACCTAAAAAGTACTAGAACATTGAGTGGCCCATGTAAAAGCTCTCTAAGCTGCATGAATTTATTTAATGATACCTGATAACTGGCAAATCCTGGCTGCCAGCTGTTATTATTGTAGGCCAAAATGAGGAAAACATAAAGTAAGGCTACACTGGAAATGCAATAGCGTTTCTCATCTTATCCTGTTTGCTGAAATGAAAGTCATTTGCTAAAAGTAAAAAAAAAAAAAAAAAAAAAACCTAGCATTTGAATTGTGTGTTTTTGTAGACCAAATGCTTAGTGGTTGTGACATATTGATCTCACGTTTTCAGAAGCTCACAGACACATTTCCCTGTGGCAGATGCCTGTGGGTGTCTGGCAGCCATGTTATCAAGCTCTTTCAGTAGCAAGAACTCTCTAATTGGTATAGACATTTTAATTTGGCTTGTGACAAAAATGTGAAGGCTATGGCATGGTCATTGGAGTTGTCACTATTCGTACTGTGGTCTCTGTCAGTGATGCACTTGTGTACCACATAATATCCCAAACCAGTTAAAGGGATAGTTCACCCAAAAATGTTCACCCTTATGTTGTTCCAGTTTCTTTCTTCTGTTGAAGACAAAAGAAGATATTTTAAAATTCCCCTGAAATCAAAATTTAAGTTTTTTTAGCTTTTACTATGTTAGCCTTAAGGTTATGAATAAGCTGGTGTGTTCCAAAACAATGACAAAATTCGCATTTAGGAGATATAAGCGTTCAAAACGTACAGTCTCTCACTTCCACTAAAATGGATCACGGATTTTCATGACATCACCGCGGACTTCAGCTTCTCGTCAAATCTTCTGTCCAATCAAATGCTCTCTAGAATCTGAAGCCCCACCCCTCCTACACTATAAACAGACGCTGAAGCTGCTGCTGAAATCTGTCAATTGTTCACACATTTACTAGTTTCTATATGGTGAATGGCTCATAGTGCACCATATAGAGGATAGGGAACAATTCAGACAGTGTAAATATGCTTTCCATTGACGCAAATGAAGTCCGTCTTCATGTTAGTGTCACTTGAACCTGCCGCAGCGTGAGCACAGTCTGCTCCGGTCCAGAGACACGAGAGCACAGAGCAGATCATACGCGCAAGTCGGCACAGACCACAAATGTTCAAACACATTTGAATTCTACAAACAATGCTAAATTTTAAAGCAATATGGAAGAGAAACAGTTAGAGATTATGAGGAAAATTGGGTTTTACGAGCTCAATGGCTCTGGCCGAGCTGTGATCTAGGTGAAACGCTATTGGCTATTTTGAAAAAAGGGGAGGGGCTTCTAGATATATCCCGCCCTGTCTACCTGTTTCATTGGAAATTACGTCACAGTGAATAAAGCTGCATGTTCCAAGCCATTTTAGTGGGCCTTTAAAGAATGTAGGTAACCAGACAGTTGACGGCGCCCATTGACTACCATAGTAGGAAAAAAAGTACTATGGTAGTCAATGGGGGGCGAGATCTGCTTGGTTGCAAACATTCTTCCAAATATCTTCCTTTGTGTACAGAAGAACAAAGAAATTTATACAGGTTTGGAGCAACTTGAGGGTGAGTAAATGATGACAGAATTTTTGTTTTTGGGTATCCCATTGATGCTTTAATTATCAATACATTATTACAAGTAAACACATGAACCCCCTAAGAATTGCATCCAGCAAGGTAAACCCAAACCAGCTTCATTGGTTTTAGTCTACTAGTTCTTCAGACAGCACAGCAACTAGTTGATTTTAAAAAATATGGATATTGTTTTGCACATCACTGGTCCATTCCTTACACTTTCCATCTTGACAAGGCTCAGAAATGAGAGGTCCTCTGGGCGGTTGACATATGCCGTAGCCTACACTCTTTGCTACTGATGACTATTATTTCACACTGTCCTCTGTGGAACTACCAAATTGTCTCACTGAATACAAATTTCAGAGAGTTACAAATAGTTGACTTAAGTGTCAGCGCTACGCGGTTGTCTAATTTGGCGTGTCAAAAGGATTGCGGTTGGTTGTGTAGAACATCAGAGAGAGAGAGTAGGATGAGAATATTTAACGACTCTGTCTTCTCATAGAAGGATCCACAGCACTGACATCCATCTATTTTTACAAGCTGTCCTCCAATTGGCCGCTGGGGGCTCGGTATCGGCTGGTTGGGACTTGTGCTAGAGTATGCCATATGTCGGGCAATTTTTGAAAGCAGGGTGACCTCTTTATTGCGAGCAGAGCTAATGACTCTTCTCCCTTACGGCTTGACACTTTCAGACATTTATCATGGCCCTTTCATACCCTGCCCTAGCTCAGCTGCTATTGAGAGCCCTGAGATGGAGGTCAGACATGTAAAGAGTCTGTAGTGTCCGCAAAACACAGCTTCACTAACATATATAAGCAGAGCTTTGGTTCAAAGACAACCACACTCGTGTTCCCAAAAACAAGAACCATATAGTCCTACCCTCGAAATTACACAACAGCCCACAATTACAACCCTGAGAAAGCTTGAGTTTTAAAAAGAATTATGGGCGGAGTACTGCGTGAGGGAAGGAGTCCAGTAAAATCTGCTTGAGTCACGGATTTCACTAGCTTCGATTTGGCTTTCATCTCCATGCCATTTTTAGATCATGTTATTACTGGTGCAGTTCATAAGTTGCGCTCGCAGAAGACTGGCTTGAAGAAAATTAATATTCACCACAAGGTTTTATTGTATTTTATCGCACCGAAATAAAAACAGCTCGCGCCTTTTCCGTACGGCTGCCATTGGTGTCTCAGAAATCAAATTAATTATAATAAAGATGTGATTTATCGGACCATTTGATGTTGTGACATCTATTTCATGTGGAACAGGATTCCTAAGTACAGAATGTGATTAAGTGGTGGGGGGGGATAAAACGTAATTGTTTTACACATGGAGTATTAATATCTCGGCTTTAGCTCCGCCAGTGTTTTAATCTTCTTGCCGTTATAATATACTTAATGTAAGCCTGTGCACTGTACATTATAGCATGGCTTATGATAGGCCAGCATCCGGTACCCCCTTTATATTTGCATTAGCATATGTTTTCGGATTATAATCGGATAACATTTGCTCATGTTAGAAGCCAGATGTAAATGCACCATAGACACATTGTGATTGGCTCACTGAAACCACATTCGATGAAAGTATAAATGCTAATGCATTGTCATTATCTGCATACAACTAGGCAATATGTAATACAGAGAATATACTGTGCTGCAAATAACTATTATCTGTGACTTTGATGCAATGGATAGTAAGTTTGGGCTCTGTTTCTATGCATAAAAAATATTGTAACTAAAGACTACAGACATCCATACACATTTCCCTCCTGGTTTAAAAACATTATTTTTCCTCTTTTTCTGTATTTCTAATCTCTATTAGCATTATTTACTGTGGGAATATTCCTAAATTAGGTACTGTAGACACAATACACTAGATACCTTCCTTCTGTCTTACTTTCATCATTACTTGAAGAAGGCAGTTCTGTCGAATAAGCATTGATATTTTGTTTTTTTTATGTTTTTGTCCTAATAAAATAATTGGTTTACAATATTAATACTTTGTACATGTTTTCCCGCCTTATTTTTTTGGTGTTGAGCTCCTCTCTTAAAGGGTTAGTTTACCCAAAAATGAAAATAATGTCATTTATTACTCACCCTCATGCCGTTCCACACCCGTAAGACCTTCGTTGGTGCACCAAAAATATTCTCATCGCTTTATAATATTAATATTGAAAGACTGTACTCACATGAACTGATTTAAATATGTTTTTAGTACATTAATGGATCTTGAGAGAGAAAATGTCATTGCTGGCTATGCAGGCCTCACTGAGCTTAATTTGTGTTCCGAAGATTAACGAAGGTCTTATGGGTGTGGAACGGCATGAGGGTGAGTAATAAATGACATTATTTTCATTTTTGGGTGAACTAACCCTTTAAAGCCGAGGAAGCAGTCTTCTATTTTCCCCTGACTTTTTTAAACCAGTATAGTTATTTGTTAATGTTTTTAAAATTTGGTAAATGAGATATTTACATTTCGCAGACACATTTAAGCGATATATTAGGTTAGTGTGTAGTCTCTATGTACAGCAAGTGCTGTTTTTCATTTTGCCTGAGTAAGTGTAATCAGATCTCTATCAAGTTTGACTGTTTGAGCCATTTATACCCTGACCAGAAACATTGAATTGTGTCTCTGCCTTTAAATAGCTGCGGTTCAGCCTATTCCCGGCGTGTCTGGAGCTATAAGTTTAAGCCTTTAGCAAGACCTGTTCAGCCTGCATTTATATTGTTGCAGCATGTCAAATTATTCGCTCTAAACTCTCCACACTTTTAGTTTTATAATACATGGTGTTTTTCTGCTGTTGTTATTTGTGGGAAATGTTTTCCTGGTTGCACACGTGGATATTTTTCATTTATAATGGGTTTTGCCTCTTTAAACACTGACAGCAGACTTGATGACAGCACAGCACAGATGACTGATTTCACCACTGCCGTTTTTTTCAGTATAATCATATATGCACATGTTTAATGTGTTTTTAACTAGAGGCCAGCTCGATATGAGAGGTGGAGAAAGTGGTTTCAAACATACGTGCTAGTGCACACCAAAGAGAGTGCAGCTTGGTTTAATTGCATCAAGGCTTTTATCGGACTAATAGAAAGCAGCTGCCTACAGGCTTGACAGGCAGAAAACTGTTTGACATTAACTGCTTGGTTGCCTGACATGGAAAGCTCAGACTGCTACGGGCTAGGTTATTCAGCACAGCGGTTTGTCATTGCTCAGGCAAAGAGCATTACTCCGGAAAGATCTCCAGAACAGCATCCAAAGAAAGCTGGAAGTCTTTAGTGCTTTATGTGTCACTGTGAAATTTTTCACTGTTAAAGTTTTTTTCTCCCATCCCAGTTTAAAGGGATTGAAGGGATTCTGTCATCATTTATTCACCCTCACGTTGTTTTAAACCTGTGCGACATTCTTTCTTGTGTGGAACACAAAAGAAGATAAAAGTAAAAGTAAGTGTGGTACATTGTTGTTTTGGACCCCAATGACATTCATTGTATGGACAAAAACAGTTCTTCAAAATATATTCTTTTATAATTTCCATTTTTTTGACTTAAAGGGTTAGTTCACCCAAAAATGAAATTTCTGTCATCAATTACTCACCCTCATGTCGTTCCACATCCGTAAGACCTTTGTTCATCACAAATTAAGTTATTTTTGATGAAATCCGAAAGGTTTTTTTTTATCCCCCATAGAAAGCAACATAATTACCACAGTCAAGGTCCTGAAATGTAGTAAAGACATCGTTAAAATAGTCAACGTGACTACAGTGGTTCAACCTTAATGTTATAAAGCGATGAAAATACTTTTTGTGTGCAAAAACCTCTCTGATTTCATCAAAAATATCTTAAAGGGATAGTTCACCCAAAAATGAAAATTTAATGTTTATCTGCTTACCCCCAGAGCATCCAAGATGTAGGTGACTTTGTTTCTTCAGTAGAACACAAATGATGATTTTTAACTCCAACCGTTGCGGTCTGTCAGTTATATAATGCTTGTCAATGGTAACTCCATCAGTAAGAGTCAAAAAACATGCACAGACAAATCCAAATTAAACCCTGCGGCTCGTGACGACACATTGATGTCCTAAGACATGAAACGATCGGTTTGTGCGAGAAACCGAACAGTATTTATATCATTTTTTACCTCGAAAACACCACTATGTCCAACTGTCTTGCGCATCCGGTTGGTGAGGTCTGAATGCGCTCTTACAACGGAAGTGATGTCTCGCACTCATTCAAGTATAAGTGCGAGACATCACTTCCGTCATCAGAACGCGTTTTCAGACCTCACCAACTTGTTTTTTTTGTGTTCTACTGAAGAAACAAAGTCACCTACATCTCGGATGCCCTGGGGGTAAACAGATAAACATCAAATTTTCATTTTTGGGTGAACTATCCCTTTGATTTGTGTTCCGAAGATGAACAAAGGTCTTACGGGTTTGGAACAACATGAGGGTGAGTACTTAATGACAGAAAATTTCATTTTTGGGTGAACTAACCCCATTACTATACTTATAAGTAAGCAGTTTGTACCTCAATTCCCCTGAAATCTGTGGACACTGAGCTTCTTAACTCACTTAAAGAACTTTGGTTACCCAGGTTTACCGGCTAAATTTTGCTTTCCAATGCATTTGCATGAGAATTTATGGTCTGAGCTTGTTTTTCAGCACCCTTCTTATAGGCAATTGCTAGTCTAGTTGATGGTTCATGTAAACATATGGTTCTTGACAGAGGTATCTGGGATCAGTCATCACAGATTAGCACTTTCAGTAATGCTCTGAGAGGCTTCCACTCCCCTCAAATCAAAATATGAGCTGTCAATGAATGGCTGGATGCCTCAGTGAACACTCAAATAAAGCTACACACATGGGTTAGACTGAAAGAGAAGGAGAAATCGAAGGAGAATGAGGTGGATTCTGGAGGTCCTGAGGGGTCTGCGGCCATATGGCTTGAGCTAGGTAATGGTAGAGATCAATGTGTTGAAGGAGAGTCTGTTGTGCCATTTTGCACAGTGCTGAGAGGAAGTGGGAGAGACCGCCTCATCCATCAAAGCTCTCCCCTCCGCACCTAATCAGATCCCCCCCATCCCAGTCCTGCTGAAACTCAATTACACTTCTGACAGAGGCTTTTACTGGTTCTCTCATACTCCCCTGCTCTGCTTTTGTCTGCTCCTGAAACACTATCCTTTACTGTAATGTTTATTCATGCATTTATTGTCAATACATTGATCCATTAAGCCTCGGATCTGCACCTTCACCCCCTCTTTTATGATATTGTCATAAACAGATTTGCCAATAGCACCTTACAGAGAGTACACTGAGAAAGATAGTGTTACACTATGTCCTAACTGCTAGATGTGAAGTGATAAACAGTGATAAAATCTAGTTCATTTATTCTAATATGTCGTTTTTGTCCTAACCAACTTATTTTTATGTCAGTTTCTGACATTTCTAAACATTCAGTTTGCATTAGTTGTCGATTTAGTTTTAGTAACAATAACAACATACACATATAGCTATTTAGCTGTTTTTCCACTGTTATCTCAATAAGCCTGGTGAAATGGCTCATTCGATAAACATTTAAGGACCGTTAACAGCATTACCGGATGTTCCTTACAAATAATGGCCATTTTTGTTCTGTCACAATTTAGCTTGCAATATTGAGCCACATTTATCTTCCTTTCAAAATGATTTTGTTTTATACGCCTTAAACCTCAGTGAATACATTGTTTAAAGGGACAAAGAAACAGAGGTTTGTGGTTACTGATTGTCAGAGTGACCGTGGCAAGCTATAAATTTTAATTTGAAGGCAAAACAAAATCGGAATTTAGCTTTTCATAGCCTCCCACCAACAAACCACAACATAAAACTGAAGTTTGCAGAATCAGTAAAGTCAAACAATGGAGAATAGGGAGTCAACACAACTGAACACGCAATGTAATAAAAGCAGTGTTGAGGACCAAGACTTTTTTGTATTTGTTAATGTTCAAGAGGATTACTAAGTATCTTTTTAGTGGCTAACATGGTGCCACTGTATTTCTCTGAGTGAATAACAATGCTTTTATGTGGAAATGGAGTTCTTCGATAAAGAAGTAAGAACAAGAAAAACTCCCACAAGTAGAAAATCATTCTCACTTTAATTTTCCCCCTACATCAAGTTGCCTTATTCTAATAGTCTCAATTAATCTCTTGAAAGGTAATCCACCAACGATTGTCAGCACTCGCCAAACCCGCTTATTCAAGAGGAACGTTTCGCATGACTTCCGTTGACTTTGTACCATTAATACTTACAGGGAGCAAATGCATTTTTAAAACAGCAGTTTATTTATTTCCAGTGCGATGAATAGAGCTGGAGCTCAGGATGGGAAGGCATTTGCATGGAGTGAGATTAGGTTAAGCCACAGAATTGTGTTCATGAAGAAAGACTGAAAGCTGTTCCACTACTGAGTGAGATTTCATTAGCATGATTCGCGCTCGCCATGTCACAGACTGAGAATGCAAGAAAATTGAGAACTTTCAGAGGTTCAAAATACAGGTTCTCAAATGAGATGCCTGCTAACATGTAATTAGACTTTCAGTTCTCAAAAGTACAGAGAATAAACCAGAAAAATATGTAACTTAGAACACCTTCCTTCCTTCAAACCTACAAGGAGAAAGCCTACAATAGACGATTACCTCATTCAGCTCTCTATGGTTTCAGTGAGAATTCGCTAATGTGTAATGCAGACCTGCAATAATGAAAGAATGACTATTTGAGGATGTATATTAGACATTTTTCATATGCATAGTACATCTCAGAGACATAGTTTTGGCAGGTGCAGTGATTTTAGCAGAAAATCGTGCGTATCGAGCATGTAGATAATTTAAAGCGCAAAACAGTAGAACATTCCTTCATCCTGAATCATTCTGCTCCTTGGAGAACACATGGATCACTTTCCTGGATGCGGCTCAACAAATACACATCAGCCTATTTTAGCATTGACGTTCCACTTACTGTGGTCATCTGCGTTGTGTTTTTTTTCCATCTGTGGTCTTGACCGTGGCACTGTGTCAGTTTTCCTACTCTTGAGCATGGTTGAAACATTCTAGTGCTCTTTTTTTATCGTCTTTTTTTTTTTTTTTTTGGCTAGGACAACAAAGTGCTGAAATCTCAGATTACGGACCTTGAGGTAACCCAAGCGGGTTTGTGTGTGTGTGTGTGTGTGTGTGTGTCTGAAGAAATTATACAAATACAAGGCAACCTTTTAATCAGGACAAATGTAAATTCTGTGGTAGACTGTGTGCTGTGTGCTGCATATATATATATATATATATATATATACAACTCGAATTCTGGAAATGTTGGGAGGTTTTTTAAATTTGAATAGAATGAAAACTAAAAGACTTTAAAATCACATGAGCCAATATTTTATTCACAATAGAACATAGATAACATAACAAATGTTTAAACAGAGAAATTTGAACTTTAATCCATTAAATGAGCTCATTTCAAATTTGATGCCTGCTACAGGTCTCAAAAAAGTTGGCACGGGGGCAACAAATGGCTGAAAAAGCAAGAAATTTTGAAAAGATTCAGCTGGGAGAATATCTAGCAACTAATTAAGTTAATTGATATCAGGTCTGTAACCTGATTAGCTATAAAAGGGATGTCTTAGAGAGGCCGAGACTCTCAGAAGTAAAGATGGGCAGAGCTGTGAAAGAGTGCGTAAAAAGATTACATCATCAAAAGATTCAGAGAAACTGGAGAAATCTCTGTGCATAAGGGCCAAGGCCGAAGACCTTTATTGGATGCCCGTGGTCTTTGGGCCCTTAGACAACACTGCATCACTCATCGGCATGATTGTGTCAATGACATTACTAAATGGGCCCAGGAATACTTCCAGAAACCACTGTCGGTAAACACAATCTGCCGTGCCATCTGCAGATGCCAACTAAAGCTCTATCATTCAAAAAGGAAGCCATATGTGAATATGGTCCAGAAGCGCCATCGTGTCCTCTGGGCCAAGGCTCATTTAAAATGGACTGTTTCAAAGTGGTAAAGTGTTCTATGGTCAGACGAGTCCAAATTTGACATTCTTGTTGGAAATCACGGACACCGTGTCCTCCCGGCTAAAGAGAATGGAGACCTTCCAGCGTGTTATCAGTGTTCAGTTCAAAAGCCAGCATCTCTGATGGTATGGGGATGCATAAGTGGATGCGATATGGGCAGCTTGCATGTTTTGGAAGGCACTATGAATGCTGAAAGGTATATAAAGGTTTTAGAGCAACATGCTCCCCTCCAGACGACGTCTCTTTCAGGGAAGGCCTTGTGTATTTCAGCAGGACAATGCAAAACCACATACTGCAGCTATTACAACAGCATGGCTTCGTCGTAGAAGAGTCTGGGTGCTGAATTGGCCTGCCTGCAGTCCAGATCTTTCACCTATAGAGAAAAATACGTCAAAGACGACCACAAACTCTTCAGCAGCTGGAAACCTATATCAGACAAGAATGGGACCAAATTTCAAACCAGAACTCCAGAAACCCATAACCTCGATGCCCAGACGTCTTCACACTGTTTTGAAAAGAAAAGGAGATGCTACACCATGGCTAACATGCCCCCGTCTCAACTATTTTGAGACCTGTAGCAGGCATCAAATTTGAAATGAGCTCATTTTGTGCATAAAATTGTAAAATTTTCTCAGTTTAAACATTTGCTATGTTATCTATGTTCTATTGTGAATATATATATGATTTAATATAACTTGACACCTTCGAAGCACCAAATGTAAGTGAAATTTGACTTAAAAAGCAAGAATGATAGTCTGACACTGTTTTTTTTATCTGATATAAGTAAATAAATCAATGAAGACATTTCCTACCAGCAGCTTGGAAGACGTTACCTCAGTTGGATCAGTCAATGACTTAAAACAGATTGGTGGGTTTTAGTGCAAGACTAATCTAATAAAATGTCATGTAAGTGCATTATTGACCCTTGACCATTTTACAGATTTCCATTGTCTCTGACCAGAACACCACGGCCAATCTAATTACAGAGGAAGCGTAATGGACTTGCATGCAGGGATTACTCTCTTAACACGATCAGCAGTATGGATTACCATTTCTACATCTGTGCATCCTTGAAACTTTATACAAAATGGAACTGGATCTACGAGCATTTCAATTACCATTGCAGAGCGTCAAGGCGTCCAGTCACTCTAATGTGAGCCATAGTTGTGGTGAAAAGGTCAATTCAATACTTAGTGGCTTGCCAGCTGTACAACGGTCCAGTCACTTTTCTGAATACAGCACGCATTGATCTGCTGTTGTGTGCTCTTCTTTTGAGTAATTGTTTTACGTTAGTTTGGTTTTAGTAGAGCGATCATTAAGCATGAGTACAAACTATTCTCTTGTCCTCATTTGCTA
The DNA here is from genome assembly GCF_019924925.1 of Ctenopharyngodon idella. Classification (NCBI taxonomy): domain Eukaryota; kingdom Metazoa; phylum Chordata; class Actinopteri; order Cypriniformes; family Xenocyprididae; genus Ctenopharyngodon; species Ctenopharyngodon idella. Next base: position 14,704,533 of record NC_067240.1, on the reverse strand, counting down.
TCCTCTCAGATGGGTCTCTCATATTTATTAACCTGGGAGGCTGAGCTGTAACCCCTAAATGCACATGCAACACCAATTAATCCCAGCCTCAGCTGTTTAGCTGCACTATAAAATACAGCCAAAGTCAGAATTACTCAGACTCATGGAGACTATCACCAAACTTCTATTTGTACTCCTCTTTTTACCCATAAATATCTAGGTTGAGAGCATCTATAGTGTCCACTTTTCCTCCATATGCCTCCCTCTCTTTTATTTCCCGCTTTTTTCTTCTGGTGTCCGGACAGCTGTATGCAGCTGGTCTCTTTGTGCTTTTGTTAAGCTCAAGACGTTAGTCTGCAGAGAGTCAGAGGGACACTCATATCCGACCAGCTGTCAGACACATTGCTCATGCTATTGTGGGGCATAAAGGCAGAATCTGAAGCCTTTGGAGAGTATAGAAGCCTCAGCGGCCTTATGACACTGAGTTTTTCAAAAACTGTGACTGTTGCAAATATATATATATACACACACAAATATATATATTCTAAGTTTTATATAATCACACATTATAGATTTAATATATTTAATCTTTCCCTACACTTTTTGACACAAAGACTGTTTTTTTTTTTTTTTTTTTTTTTTGCCCCTGTCATTTGATCTTCTTTTGAGCTTTTTTACAAAAATAGTATTTCATGCTTCATAGCTTTGATGATTCAATTCCACCCTTCATGAGTACAAATGACTTTATATTTGTTAAACTTTCCATTTGGATTTGATTTATAGACAAATTACAACATGAAACAGTTGTATTGTCAAATTCTGAAAATCTGTTAAATATATTTAATTGAATCTCACACATCAACACATTATGCTTCACATCACACTGCTTGAGCAGCAACCGAAATTTGCAAATCATTAAATTGTGCTGTGGTACTTTGTTAGTTCTGGTGTAATGCACAACATTTGAGTGATGTTAATGGTCGTTCATATATCCTTGTGTTGTAATTGACAAGACTAGATGCTCCTGAATGTTTGTGTAAAACATTTACGCTCTACAGCAACTAACATATATTTCATTTAGAAACATTTAGGGCTTGTCTAATAATTAGTGCTGTTTGTCTATTCTTTCTCCTTTAAATGCTTCCATCTTTTCAGAAGCACAAAGACACGTCTTTATTTATGGGTCCGGGTGGGCTGTTTAATTTGAGGCAGTCTAGAGGGGAGTTAACCATGACTATTTCTCCCACTGGTCACATGCTGTCTGCTTTCTACAATCTTGAGAGCTGCTGAGTGCCTGTTCAGCTCAGCATATAGCAGAGGAAGCCGTCTCAGATATTTTTTTTCCATCATTTATTTACAGCCCAGGAGATGTCAGATTACAAGTTAGGCCTTTGCATATTTCATGGCCTCACGGCTTTTTCTTGGTCAGATTCGAGATTGAATTGCCCTGTTTTTTTCTTCAGTTTATTACCAAAACAATGCAAAATGACAGGGAAGATATAAGTCGTAAGACCATTCCATTGTGCAGCTCATTGTCATGCTAATGTACAGCATTGTCCCGCTGTGACCCCAGTCATTTTGAGGCTTCCTTGGCAACAGGCTGGAATCCAAAAAAAAAAAAAAAAACCTTAGAGAGGATCATTGAAAATGCTGAATATGCACATTATGTGGCATCATTTAGTATTCCAGACTAAGTGTGGATTAGCATGAACTGCTTAACACATACAGTACATTATGTTGAAACTGAATGATCGTTACAGTCTTTGAATTGATAATGACTGTCTGTTTTTAAAGCGGAAGATATTTTCTCTCTCCCGCAGTGATTATGTTTGTAGAGAAACGTTTGAAACATTTGTTAATGTTAATACGTTAGAAAACAAAGTGCTTGTATTTTTTCTAAATATAAAATATAAAAATAATATAACCATTCACCCAAAATGAAACCCATTTCCCACTGCCGTAGCTCCTAAATTGTATTTGTTCTTGCATATATTACCACATGAAGACATGTTACACACTTTTCACATCTGTGATGCCACCAATGAATTGATCCTAACTGATTGTGATGCGTGGATTGAATATGTGGAACCGTGAGTGCTGTTTGAGATTTTATTGAATCATATTTTAGCCTGTTCTTTACACAAAGTTCATGTGTGGATTCAGAAGAATGTAGTGGAATATAGTGCATAAAATGTTATTTTATTTTATTTAATTTTATTATTTTATTTCATTTTATTTTATTTTGGAACAGCATGAAGGTAAGTATTTTTATTTTTTTTTTTTTTTGTCCCACTTTTGAAAATATACTGTATATGGAGGACAGCATTAGTTAGCCCAAAAGTATGACAAGATGTTCTGCAGTGATTCCAACTTTTCTGACTTTTTCCGAATGTGAAAATTTGCTACCTTAGATTTTCCTAGGTTCGACAGCTTCGCAGCCCAGACTGTACTTGGGAATGGGTTTGATTCGAGCCGTCTGCCAGCAGCAGACAGAATACTGAGACTGAGTCTATTTGATCTTTGACTGCGAGGATACTGTTGAGTTTTTTTATGAGTTTCCGCTGTCGTTTCAACTTTACAGCTGCATATAGTTACCAATTTCAGCGTCACCCAGATGTGGGTTATATCACGGAAGAATCCAACTGGAATAAATGTGTCAGGACTAGAGTAGCATGAGGATTTTAGCAGATGACACGTGGAAATAAAATATGTGTCTGCTGCTGTGGCTTGGGAAGTTGAAATGAGACGCTCCTAATCATTTCTCCAGCACATGAGTGGTCGCTCTGAGTGCTCACCCTATGGGAACCCAGGCATAGGAAAGAAGTGGCATAGACTGTAGGCTGGTAGTGAGGGCTCAGGGAGACAGGAAGTCATCCAAAGAGGCTTGAAAAACCAGAGTCTCTTAACATCTGTCTAGACAGCATTAAAATTCCTGGGTGCTAGCCTGATATAAGAGTGTCATCTGGAATACACACACACACACACACATACTTGTATATGTGGTTTACGGGGACTCTCCATAGACGTAATGGTTTTTATACTGTACAAACTGTACATTCTATCCCCCTACACTACCCCTACCCCTAAACCTACCCATCACAGACAACATTCTGCATTTTTACATTTTTAATAAAACATTGTTTAGTATGTTTTTAAAGCTATTTTAAATATGAAATGTCCTCATATTTCATGTTTACATCGTAATACCAGTGTAATACCCATGTCATTATACAAATTTGTGTCCTCATAAATCACAAAAATGCACACACAAGCACACGCACAGACTCTCTCTCTCTCTCTCTCTCTCTCTCTCTCTCTCTCTCTCTCTCTCTCACTCACTCTTCATCTAGTTTGGAATTTAGAGCTACTAGGTCTAGATATAAGTCATATTTACTGGATAAAACACAACAGTTCAGTTGAAAATGAAAATGATTTACTTACTCATGACGTTCCAAACCTGTATGACATTATTTTTGTTATGCAGAATACAAAAGGAGAAATTATGTTTTCCAAGCTCTATTCCATGCAGTTACAGTGAACTGGGACTTAAGCTTTCATTCTTAAAAAATGGGGCAAAAGCATAATAAAAGTGGCCCATATGACTTATGAAGTGATATGTTAGCTTTGTGTGAGGAACAGACTGAAGTTGAAGTAATTGAATAAAAAGTATTGTGTCGACTCTCCTAGGCAGAGTACATAGCAAGAAGTAACCATGTCTGATTTACAAACAAATCATTCTTTTGAGTCAGATCTTTTTTTAATGAGTCTATTTATCTGGTTGCCAAAAAAATCCATGTGATAAATGATTCATTCACAAATTGGATTGACTCTTTTGCAGGTGAACAGGGACTCGAGCATTCAAGCTTCAAAAATTGGGCAAAAGCTTCATAAAAGTGACCAGGAGTGATACAATAGCTTTGTGTGAGGAACAGACTAAAATTTAAATAATTAGCTAATGTCTAATTTATGAACAAATCATTGTTTTAAGTTGGATCTTTTCAATGATAAATGATTCATTCACAAAACATTGATCTGGTTCATTAGTTCAGCTCACTTTAAATGCTCAGTGATTTTTGTCAAACTTTTAGTCAAATTTTAGTCTGAAATTTATCGTATGACATTAGAAGACTTAGAATATAGTACATGAGTCATATTGACCTCTTTTATGGTGCTTTTACGGAGCTTTTTTGAAGCTTTGAAAGCTTTAATCCACATTCATTGTAACTGCATGGAAAAGAACAACCAGTTAAGTTTTCAGAATGTCCTTTTGTATTTTGAAAAGAAAAAAAAAAGAAAAGAAAAAGTAAATGATGAACAAATTATCGTTTTTGGGTGTACTGTCCTCTTAAAATGGTTCCTTTGCCTTGCATTCTGAACATTCTTTCTCTTGCTGCCTTCTAGTCTAGTCAGCTTGAATTTGGATCACATCCATGCAATGTGCGTTTTGTTGCTCTGCAGTTTGTCAGCTATGTTGCTTCGATAGTATCACCTGATGATTATTTACGGCATGAAAACAACGTGTCCTTCCTCTTCCACTGAAGGACTCAAAGTGCTTGATCCATAGACGGAAGAATAATTTACATATTTGCAACACACCTACAGTGTAGCACATTGTTCATTTTCTCAGAAGATAACAGCACATAGGACTTAGATCGTTACTTTTCTCGCCTTGAGTTGGAGGTGTCTCCTTCAGGAAGACTTTATGTACGATAACAAATAAAGAGGTCAGACAGATCCCAGAAGCACACAGCGTACAATTCTTGACCTTCAAGTCTAGCGTTTTGCCAGAGTGCTGTGTTAAATGAAAGTGTGTAGGGGTGAGTGTGTGTGTACGGCTGTGGGCGCTGCTTCTGCTCCTGGGCATTACTTTCTTTTGTCTGTGTGGTAGAGAAGGGGAATGTATCTTCAAAAGCTCTCAGAGAAGCCGTTAGCTGGGTCATCTAAGGGTCAATAAACCCAGGAACCAGTCTGAATAAGCCAGTCATACTTGAACTAGAAAAAAAAAGAGAGTAGTGACGGTAAAAACATCACGGCCATGAATTATTTTTGTGATTCAGTTTGTGATTCAGTTTTCACTTGCTGTTTTCATTGGCCTTGACTCAAGCGGTTGGAGTAAACTGTTTTCATTCTTGAGCAGAGATATCATACAACGTTCTTCCTGAATGGGCAATTTGGCATCATGAGGGTCTTTTGATTTTGAACTGCCATGCTTCCCGCAAAGGCTTTTGGAGCATGACGTGCTCAGATGTGGGATTATACAAACTGAATAAAAAGCCTCATGAATTGTTAGTGTAGTTTGCAGGCACCACATCACTGAACACACTGGGACCACAGTGTTGTTCGACTCTCGGCTCACATTGTCCAGTATGAAAAGCCCAAAGCCGGGGTATCTCAAATAGAATGACTCTAGATTGGAGTAAAGCATGTTTGATTTCAATTTGCTGCATGTCTGGTTACATATGTAGCCATGAAATCGTGGGTTCCTCTTTGGCTATTCCACAGGCATTGCCATTTTCTCTCTACGGTTGTTAAACCTAGAAAATCATTACAACTCATACAGACTGGCACATGTGAATACAGATTCTGTACAGCAGGGCCAGCTGACGAGTGCCTCAGAGCAGACACGAGACACAAAGTAGGCCAATTCTCTGTGGAAAAGCTCTGTCTCTATCTGAAGCCTCGCTGACCATTTCATCTGCGTTATGCCGACAAGAGTCTTGAAGTGTCCACTGCTAGCCCATAGGATTTCTGCTTGTTATTTCTGTTTTTAAAACCATTGTAATTTTTATTCCATCAGAAGTGAATTAAACTGTATTCACACTACTTAGGTAAAAAATTGTTTGGAAGGTACCTACTGTTTATATATGCGACCCGTGCTGTCAAAATGAGTCGGAATGCGCATGGGCTAGTTACGAGCTACAGGCAAAATAAGTGAAAAATGTCCATTTTGGTTGAATTTGAGGTTTTCACAAAAATGAGTTCATTAAGCCCTCGTCTAGCAATCCCAATGCTCCAAATAGCAATTAAACATTTAAAAGTATCTTTATTTGTACGTTTTCTGAGAGGAGTACCTTTCCTTTGTCCATGAAAAATTAAGTTTTTCTCTTCTCTCTTCTGGACGACTGGCACTTCTCTCAGCACAAGTTTGGTATTGTTGAAAAACACAGCATTCCAGTCTGAACCTATTAAATGTGATTTTCAAACTCATGCTGATGTAAACAAAATGATCTTACTCGCGCTGACTGACAGATCCGAAGCGCGTTCACAAAGACGCCTCAGACAGCGCACAATCCTGATATACATATATACACAGAATTACAGTATTTAAAAAAAATAAAAATCTGTCTTGGCAAGTATTCACGCAAACATTATCTGTTATGTCTTAAGTGAACATTTGGTTAACTGTTGGGGAAAAACATCTGATGTGTAACATTATAATAGATCCATGTGATACAGTAGGTCTTAATATTAATGTTTCATTAATGTTAACCCTCATATTTTCCTTATTTCCCCCCCTACACTTACTGTCTTTGGGGTCCGTTCGGACCCCACACATTTACAGAGCGATTAAAAAAAACTATACATTTTTTTAATACAAATGATTTTTTTTTTTTTTTTTGTTCACTTCTCAACTATACATTTTTGCTGTGTTTTGGGGATATATGGTACTTTTTTACCTATTTACCACAAAATAATTTAACTACACCATTAGTGTGCATATGAAATATTGAATTTTTTTCTGAAAAATGATGATCTAAAATGATGATCTAAATTAAATATGAGCTGTTTCTCGATATTGATCTAGGTGTTGGAGGCAGAATTCTACCATCTGTTGGTTAGAATGTTTTTTTATATAACTACAGTTTTAGAAAAAAAAAGAAAGAAAAGGGGGCCATAGAGGGCCATAGAGATCCAGAGATAATGCCATATAAATTTGCAAAAATATAATTAAAATGACAATTAAAAAAATGTTAAAACTCTTATATTCACAAAATATTTATTTAAATAAACCAAAAGTAAAAAAAACAAACATTAACTTTAGAATAAGAAATTATTAAAAAATATATGTAAATACAACCAACAGCAATAAGCAGAAATAAACAGAAGTTGTGTATCTCTGTGTGTGTGTGCGTGTGTGTGCATGTGTACATGTGTGCATGCAAAAGTGTGTGTGTGTGTGTGTGTGTGTTTTGGTGTGTGTTTTGTCTCACTCCTTCATATCTGCATTTTTTCCTGCATTTGTGGCTTTGTTTGCCAAATTCTATATAAATGCTCTGTTGCGGGCCCACCTGTGTGTGTGTGTGTGTGTGTGTGTGTGTGTGTGTGTGTGCGCGTGTATGTGTGTGAGTGAGCATGTCTGTTCTAAATTGCATTTGTGCTCTAGTAGACCTTCGTTTCTGTGCTGAAATTCTCACATTTCTGACAGATTTATTTATTTTATTTTTTAATAAGAAATGAAAAATAAAAAACTCTTAAATTTTCACATTTCCCATTCATTTTCAAAGTGGGGTCTGTTTGGACCCCGAAGACAATGAGTGTGACTTTTTTTAATTTTTTTTATACATACCTTCAAAACAACCAAATCAAGCCCAGTTTTTGTGTGTGTTTAGATAGATAATGTATCAAAAGTTACAAAATCTCATGTCACTGAGATGAAGGGAACTGTTTTTTTAATAGGGAAACATCAAATGGGGTCCGAACGGACCCCAAGGATAACATGAAGGTTAATCAAACAATTGTGTAATTATGGAAAAAAAAAGTTTAATATATATTTCTTCCTATAGATAGTGGTTTTGACTTGGTTTGTGCCAAATTTGGTGGTATTACCAGGGATTTTAAGGTATTGTTGCTAGATGATTTTGTTTTTGAACCTTCAGAAAACTTTAACTCGATTTTTCTCAAAATTGACTTTTCTGACTCTATCGACTTCAAACAGGTGTAGCTCAGTCATTTTTTTGTTGGATTGCAACAAATTATACATCATCTTGAAGGTTTTTTAATAGAGAACAAGTCAACTCATTTTGATAATTTGCTCATTGCGACTCATTTTGCCAGCACGGTTCACATATATATTGACATTAATTACATGAACAAAAATCTTTTTCAAAATATCGTCCTTTGTGTTCCACAGAAGAGAGTCATACAAGGAACTATCCCTTTAAATACATTTTAAATATGAAAGAAAAGAGTGTTTGCAGTCATCCTTTGAGTTTTCGCTTTGTCATATATTAAGTCTGGGCATTGACCCGGTCATAGAAGTTTGTGGTACACATTTCCTTGTGTTCGAGTGAACAAATAAGTTCTGCTAAATATCATCAGCACCTGCCTCTGAGGTTTCCATGGACATTTTAATCAACATGGAAAAAGAAATTGTCTCAATAGTCCTAGTATGATATATCAGAAACCACAATGGGGAAAAAAGCTGCCCAGAGAAACGATTTGCACAAATTACAGCTCACAGCTATTGGCTATTTTCCAGGAAACTGCTTGTGTCTTAGTCAGCGTGTATCTTGTAGATCTGACTGTGCTCTATCCTATGCGTCTATATTTCTGAGACTGAGCGTTTTGTGTTTGCTAACCATCACAATGGTTCAAAACAACACTTGCAGAGACTTTTAACAGAGGTTGTGACAGTTGTCGGCTTGATGACCTCACCGTATGCGTTCCATGACATTCTGATCCATGAATTCAGATCAGATCTCAACCGTGTGCTCAGATGCACAGTATGCCGATCAAAGGGATCCACTTAAAATCGTGCATAGAATTCAAATAGGAAATGTCATTAGTAATTGGGTATGCTGTGACCTTTTTTATCGGCAAGTTGTGCCACGGTTCTCTCCTTTTGTTCTCTCCCTAATTGCCTTCCGTGGGGGCTTTTGCTTTCTGAACACCCACTCCAGAACAAGACAGTTAGAGATACAGTACCTGTTGAAGAAGATGCTCAGTGCATTCTGATTTTTTCCAGGCTTGTTGTGTTTCATCATATAGTCGCCATCCTAGATTCTACAGGACTAGAGAATGGATGACACCCAGCTGCTTTATAAATTGTAATGTTAGCTGGAGGAATGAGTAATGTTTGACACGGATGCTGTGTTTCAGCACACTGGTAGTGCATTATGGACTAGCGATGATGTTGAAAGAGAACTTGAAGACAGATCCATCTCTACTGACAGGTCGGATCCGGATGGGTGAACCGTGATGGAGGCTTTGGGCTCAAGCTCACAGTCCTGTCTGTCTTCTCTTCTTGTGAGGGGGTTGATGATGGGTTGGATGTTGGCCAGTTAATACATTTACATTCAGTGAGAGTCTCCTAGTGAGATCCAGTCTGAAGCCTTGAATTTTCAGCCATTTGTCATTAATATTTTCTGTTTTTTTTTTTTAGTGTCGCTGTTATTATTTCCCTCAATTCTCTGTTCTGTTTGCCAATTTGCACCTGATGCCACATATTGATCTTTTTTGCAAGTGCATTCAGAAAAAAATAGATGTGTATTAGTGTGCAAAATGTATGTGAGTCAAATACAATATATATTTCCTAACATTAACCAATAACAGAATTATGAATTATAGAAAAAAAAAGAAGTAGAATGACAGTAACTGTGTATTACCTAAAACATCTGTGGCAAAGCGGTACCATATCTATGTTATTCACACAAACGCTTAAAAATCTTGATAATCGTAAACATTCATAAGTTTTACATTTTGTGGATCCACTACTTTTATCCATCTCAGGCTGCTTGATGCCCTTTCTGATATTGCTGAACCAGTGGCCTCTGCTAACCAGTGACCTCCATAAAACCTTGTTGGATTTCACAATATTTTTGTGTGTACTCCCTGCAAATTTGAAAGAAATCAATGTTTACATAATTTAAAATTCCTGCTGTATTCATCATTTATCATGTACTTGGTAAACAAAGTCTGTTTCAGAGTTCAAGGAACCCCTCTCATTTATATTTGAAAGATAAAAGATCACTATTTGTGCACATTCCTAAATCTAAAAAAGTCAGAGCATAAAAATCGCCTGATTTAATCAGTCCCGGTAACCCTTGGACAGCCTTTAAAATAACTGAAGTTGGAAACTTAAGCCAAAGAAAGCATTTTTTTTTTTTTTACTGAAACACATTTTATCTCAGGAATGCATAAAAATAATAATAACTTCAACTTTCTTAAAATAATAGCGCAATTCACAGTTGGTAATGAGGTGAGTCTGTAATTACAAGCCCCCGTTCTAACTCACTGAATTACAAACAATAGTATTAAATTAGTCTAAATTATTTTGGTTTTCATCCAAGCATTATTGGAGCCCTTAATTGCCAAAAGAGAAAGCACATTTTGAGAAATGCTATTTTTTTTCTTCACTTTAGTTCTGCAGATGCTCAAAGGTATCTGCATTTTTGCTATTTAAATGGTGTCTAGATTGTAGTTTCATATTATGGTTTTGTGAAATGCATTTATTGTACACTAAGGGACCAACAACACCTCAGAGTGTCTTCAAGGGCAGATAATCTATTTTGAATTAGAGCAGATTGGCCAATCACAGTTTGTGTCACTGTGTCTTGGATATAATTATCTCTGGCAGGTGAGAGGCAGATGTGGCAAGCAGTGTCTCTGTCTGTCTGAAGCCTGAAAGATCCTGCTTTACCAGGCTGGAGGATAGATGAGATTAATGTTTGTTAGACATCATGGCTCTCATGATCTGTTTGATTTTTACTGTTGTTATGTTTCTGAAATGCCAAGAAATGAGCCCTATAGTCATTAAATATTGGCTTTTTTTTTTCTTCTAAAATATATATAAATTTATTTTTTGATAAATTTTCATTTTTGGATGAACTGTAAACCCGAATAAGTTGGGCTAACTCAAAAAATTTGAGGTAATCAGCTACATCAAATTTTTTGAGTTATGATGTTCCCAATTTTAAGTAAGCAGAACTATCAAGTTTTGAGTTTGTAGTACTCATGCATGTTAATTTCTCCTAACTTGAAGTATTGAGTTAGCTAACTCATACATTTTGATAGCAATTAACATAAAATATTTAGTTTACTTTTTTATTTTGAGTTCTTGCAAATCAAACGAGTTATTTACTTCACTGTAACTAAGAAAATACAGAAAATGCCAATGTTAATCTGCTAACATGTTAACAATAGCATGGTATAGCACTTACTAAATAAGTACAGCATCTTAAAACATGTAACTTACCTGCTCTCAAACCAATCCGCATGCGCTAGTTGTCACTATGATGGTAACTCTCTAAAAACCCACATTAACAGAAACTCTTCTAATTTAGCATAACAAAACATTAATCACTACTAAATCTCCCTTACCATTAATCGTGCACAAAACCCATTATATAATGCTTAATTTCAGCATTTACTCTCACTTTCGAGTGCCAGGGGCAAAGCATGCTGGGAAATAGAAATCCCAGCCCAGTTTCAGTTAAACTTAAGTTAGTTTAAATTTAGGTGTTAAAGGGTTAGTTCAAATTCATGAACTAACCCTTTAACACCTAAATTTCTAAACTAAAGAAGTGCATAAGAAAAAATCTAAATAAATTATTCTACCTCACTAAATGACTAGCTAGTCAGTCGAGAATTGTGACCCCTAAAGCTTTCCTTTCTACACCACTCCCTTTTTTATATTGGTAGGAACTGCAGTTTTCTGTATTTCAAATGAGCACCTCGCAGTAGTTATGGTCCTGTCCAACCTTTAAATCAGTAAACAACTGTTCAGCTGGCTATATAGATGAGTGTTTCAATTGCACATTAGATTTTGAGGTTCTTCATGGCCAGATGTACTTCAGCATCTGGCTTTGTTCACTGCAGGTGAATCTGCATTCAGTGCATATCACTGAGAGTGGTGTTTCTTATTCATTTAAGCCCGTCAGTAGAGTAGTTGCCCTGTAATATAAGACATGCCAATGTTAATAAAGGTGCACGTTGGAGACATGCTGTGGGAAGTTGTTTTGGTTGCCGACTGAGCATCATAAACAGCAGATGGAGCGTATCTGTAAAGCAGAAGAATGTGCCATATCCACATTAGTAGATGTGTCTTCATTACAG